>NC_064862.1:29693595-29993595 GCF_024139225.1 Suncus etruscus
CCTGGCTTCATTCCCCAGGAGAATAGAGGAGCAGCAGGATGGATTGGGGGATGAGCTAGAGTGGGAACCTATAGGCCTCCGGAGACCCAGAACATGAGTCTCTACCTGCAAAGCTTGCTTAGGTTGAGTCTCCAGTCCTAATGGTGCCTTTTTGGGTGCCTCCTTCTCCAAATCAAAGGCAGATCAGCACCCAGAGGCTGGGCCTGGCCAGAGAAACAAATCACTGTGGCCCTGGTGCCCAGCACCCCACCCCTGCAGGAGGAAGTAGAACAACAAAGCAGGAGGGTAGGAGCAGGGGGAGAGCAAACTCCCTAGGCCTGATGGCAGGGTGAAAGGGGCAGAAGATGGGGCCTCACAAAGCTGCAGGCAGAGGAGGGGGCGGGAGGAGGATGCCCTCCCCCATGTGTTTTGAGTTCAGGCCTGGCTGAAGCTCTGGACCCTGTTTGCTTTGCAAGAACTTCCAGTTAACTCCTTGCTGTCCAGCAGGCCTGGTGCTGGAGCTGGAGCCTGGACAGGGGGGCCAGGAGCACCCAGCTCTGCTTCCTGCCTGGGAAGGAAGAAACTGGAACACACAGGGTCCCGAGGGATGCACACAAGGCCCTCACCAGGGCTGGGGCTGGCGCCTCCTTAAAGGGCTGCCTTGGGCACTTCTCTGGTCTTACCCTGCTCCAGCCTAGGCCCTCATGCCTGCTGGGAACTACACACGCATGCTGCTTGCTGGGGAGTACATACGTGTGCACAGACTTCCTGTTTCTAGAGTGTTCATGGGGCGGGGAGCAGGCACAGGGCTCAGAGCATACACATCCTAACATGTGTGAGGCCGGGATTATACTGCCGGCACCACACATGTATACACATAAGCATTTACAGGCTCACAGTCAACTAGGTGGTATTGCTCCCTGCAGATGGGGAAACTGGGACCCAGAGGGGCAGACACTAGCGTTGGTCCCTTAGCACATGTTAGATTTCAAGATGGCTTGGAGGGCCTGGAACTGGCTTTATACCTGTCTCCTCTCTACTCCAAGGATGGCTCGGATCTGGCCTGCTATAGATTGGGGCAGCTAGGGGATCGGTCCTGAACCCCCTCTTCTGTCCTCCATTCTTCAGGGCCAAGCATGGAAACAAAGTCTCTTCCATCCCCATCTGGCCAGAATCCATCTTGTTGTTGTTTCTTATACTTTGTGATGCTCAGGGATTCCTCCTGGCTATGCACTCAGGACTCACTTCTGGCAAGTTTGGGGAGCAAGGATGGGTGTGAGAGGGGGAGGGGGGACCAGGCAGATGTTGGGGATTCAGCTTGGTTCAGTTGGCCACATGTGATACAAGTGCCTTAGTCTCTGTGCTATTGCTGTAGCCCTCCAGAGTTCGTCTTGTACAGAGAATATTTTGAGTTTCCAAAATTGCTCAAGACTACTGGGGCTTGGTGGATGGCAGGATGGGGTTCCTCCACCCAGACACGTGGGGGCTTTTGAGTCTGTCCTTCTTCCATGTACAGTTGTTATGAAGAGGATGAAAAGCATCAGGCTAGAGCCGGGAGCCATAGGGACAGAGCTGGGGGTGACTATGTATGAGTTTGCTCTCTTCTGTGCCTGCCACTTCCATTTCACAGATGAGCAAATAGTGGGTATGTGTGGGGATTAAGGAGGAAAGGTTTGGCTGCTAAGGTTGTGGTTTGAATTGAACCCCTGGGTTTTCAGATTAAATTATTGCACAGAAGAGTGACCCCAAACTTCCGCTGGGAGAGGTTCCCCCCACTCCTTCACTTTCTTGAGCTGGAGGCAAATTCCTTGTTCACTTTGGATGGGTGGGGCATGGAGAAGGATGTGTCCAAAGGGAAAAAGGAAGGTTCTAAATTCCCATCCACTCTTTCTGTGTGCTGGGTGTGAGGATACAGCCATGATGATGAGAATCTTAGATTTCTCCCTCCTGGACCTACCTCAACTCTCTTGCACTTAGGGGTCTGATGGCTGGGCACTCTTGAGAATCGTCCTTCCTTCTCTGGGCCCCTATTGCCCTAGATTTCAAAGGCAGCACTCCTCTGTGAGTACTCCTCACTCCAGCTCCAATGTTTTCATCGCCTCCCCATGGGCAGATCAGATGTTTGTTATTTCTCATTGAACTCCCACACAGCTGGGATGGGCTGCTGTGTTTGCTCAGTATCTGAGTCTTGAATTTACCTGAGTGTTTCTGCTTCACACGCTGAAACTCAGAGAGATCACCCTGGCCAGGTAGCCTGAAAATGAGAATTGATTGTTGGGATCCAGGATCTGCTGCAGAGACCCAGGGAAGGGAAGGTGGTGACTTGGAACAGGATGGCTGAATGAAGGGAACAGACAGGAGGATGGATAGACACAGGAGCCAGAATTAACAAAGTTGTCTGAGCAGAGTTATCAGTCACCAATGCTGTGTAACAAACTTCCCCAAGACACAGAGTCACATGTCAGTAGCACCTATTTCACCTCGGAGCCTGAAGGTGGGTAATTTACACAGGGCAGGAGGGACAATGGTGTTGATCCCAGCTGAGCTTAACGCATATCTAGGACTTGACGGATGGGATGTCAGTTGATCTGAGAAAGCTTTGTCTGGGGACAACTTGGTTCTGTCACTCATCGGCCAGCACACTGCAGGGGTACGTTCTGGTAACAATCACAGAGGAGCAGGCAAGTAAAACACATAAACACTTAAGACTTACTTAAGACTCATGCTTCTAACATCTCACAAGAGGAAGAAAGTCACATGACCACTCCCAGACTCAGAGGGGCAGGCACTGAGAACCACGTGATGGTCCCATGCTGCAGGATTACTCCCATCCTTTCCAGGAACAAAGATGGGTTCTGTAGAGGCCAACTCTGTGGTTCTTGGCCAACCTTGTTGCACTCTGTGGTGAAGAATGGGGAAATAATGACACTTGGCTTGGAGAAAAGGTGAAAGGTCGCAGGGTCACGGGCTTGCTGACACTTCCCGATTTCCACACAAGAGAGATGATCCTTCTGCTTGCCTGGGGGAAAGTAAGAGTAATAGATGGATATAAATATTTAGCTCAGTGCCACCCTTGTCTCTTGTTTCTAAAATGAGATGAGGACGGTTCTACACAGGATGCTGTGGTTCTGCGATTCTATGACTCTATCCCCAATTCTGTACCTTCATGCAAAGAACAAAGGGGCAATGGTGAAATTGTGGGAGAAACATGGGATGCAGTAACATGTTAGGAGTTGCTTTTCCAAAGGCCTTGCCATTGCCTTTAGCGTGTGATTTGATTTGGGGGCCAACCTGGGGTGCATGGTTATCAGGATTTTCCAGATTAAGTTTCTCTCTAGGCTTTCTTGATGTTCTTTTATGAAAGTGTCTCTTGTAGAGGTTTGGATTGGTCCTCATATTGCCTTCTAATTAGATGTCTCTAACTTGGTTCCTTTGGTTTACATGTTAAAAAGATGTTTCTCCATTGCCTCCTCATCTGTTTTTTTTTCTCCCTCCCAAGTATGGGTGGGTCTGACCATCCAGGTGAGATTAATATTTTTGTTTTGTTTTTGGGTCACACCCAGCAGTGCTCAGGAGTTACTCCTGGCTCTACACTCAGAAATCGCTCCTGGCAGACTCGGGGGATCATATGGGATGCCGGGATTTGAGCCACCTTCCTTCTGCATGCAAGGCAAATGCCTTACCTCCATGCTATCTCTCTGGTCCCTGAGATTAATATTTTGGTAGAGAGTTTAGGGCATTGGGGGAAGGGTTACTTCACATTAGGGTACTGTTCTGACTCTGTGAGATGTTGTAACTCTGGGAAATATCAAGCACAGGGACTCTACCTGGACTTAGCCCTTGGCCAAGTCTTTTGGGGGACCCCATATAGAGCACAGTCATGTGCCCTGGGCCCCACGGAAAAGAGAGAAAAGAACAAAGTGGTTAGTTCAAGACCTGCAGTAAGTGAGCTGCCAGGAGAATCGGCTCTTCCCATGTCTACCCTGTTTTCTTTCTCCACCCTCAGCCTGGCTCACAGAAATTCAACCCAGATGAGTGACTATGGAGTGAAATTGGAACCATCCGTCCAGCCCATAATTCCAGGGCTGTTCCCCTCTGGAGAGACAGATTTGTGAAATCCCTCATGATGTCCTTCTCCATCTTTGCTTAGGTTTTTCCTTGTCTCACGCCTAATTGCTAACACAGTTTAGCTTTTTCACACAAATTAGATTGAACTTTGTGTGCCTCGTCATCCTCGGCTGAGTTGTTTATTGAACACCCAGAAGTGACACATTCGCCCCTGTTCTCTTGCTCTTAGGCAGCCCACGATGTCCAGATCCTAGATGTCGTGTTTAGAGCTCTGTGATTTTTTCATGCCCTGTTTCCTAGTGGTAGTGACCATGGGGCAAAGGAGAGACAGGAGGCAGACTCAGATGAGATCCCCAAGGCACCACTGGGAACACAGCTATCCCGAATAATGACCCAACTCAGGGCAGGCCAGGTAACTGAGAAAATCCTTTCTTGCTCAGAGAAATGGTATGGGTGTGGTGGTGGTGGTGAAGCCAAAGAGATAATATGGTGTTTAAGGCCTGAAAGGTAGTATGGGGTGCGGCACACGTCTTGTATGTGGTTGACCCCACAACCTCATATGGTTCCCCTGAGCACTGCCAGAAGTGATCCCTGAAGACAGAGCCAGAAATCTAGAAAGAAAAAGAAAAGAAAGAAAAACAAAAAAAAAAATGAAAAGAAAAAGAAAAGAACAAAAAACAAAGAAAAGAGAAAGAAAAAAAGAAAAACTAAAAAGGAAAGAATAGAAAAAGAAAGAGAAAGAAAAAAAGGAAAGAAAGGGAAAGGAAGAAAAGGGAATGGGAGGGGAGGGAAGGGGAGGAAAGGGAAGGGAAGAGAAGGGAAGGAAAGGAGAGGGAGGAGAGGGGAGGGATGGGAAGGGAAGGAAAGAGAGGAAAGGAAAGAAGAGTTGAGTTTTCTGAATGAAGCCACTGAAATTCTGGGGCATATTTGTCAGTGCATCATTGCCCAAACTATTCCAACTAAAGCTTTTCATGGCTTTGTATGACCTGCTTCTTCTATCCTGACAGCTCTAACTCATTCTTTTTTCAGGGGGTGGAGGGAAGGTATGGGCCACATTCAGCAGTGCTCAGGGCATACTCCTTGCTCTGTGCTCAGGGATCATTCCTACTAGACTCCAGGTGCCACCTGTGATGCCAGGGACCAAAGCTGGGTAGGCCACGTCAAGTCAGGTGCTGTGAAATCAACTGATTTCTAAGTCACATTTTTCAGGTCTGCCTAAGATTCTTCAAAGGCCAACATCCCAACTTGGGTGTTGGATAATGTCAGCTGGTTCCCTTGAAATCATTTTAGATTTGCTCATAATAAAAAAAAAGAATCATAAATCACTCATAGGTTTGTTCTGGATTTTATAAACGAGTGTATAAGTAACACTTTTGGATTCTGGCCTGTCCTCATGCATCTTGGTGCACCTGGGTTCCTGGCAGTGGCATGGCTGGCCAGGGGCGTGTGCATTTGACCAACTGCCAAATCATCAGCTCCCAGATTCTTAAGTGTTTCCCAGAGTGCCAACTCCCTCCCCTCTCATTAGAGAATAATGTTGATATTTTCATTTTTGTTCCTGAGATAGACAGAACACAGTGTCTCTTTTCCACTTGTGTTTCACAGCGAGTTTTTGTCTGGTTAGATTTTTTTCAGCCCTCTTGCCAGTTTTCCCTACTTGTTTGGGAGAGAAGGTGGTTCTGAGATGGACACAGACGAGCCAGACACAAGGACATGGGCGGAGAGGAAGGCAGGACGGGGTGTGGCAGCACTGGGGTGCATTAAGGCCAATCAGAGACCCTGGGAGGTGAAGTTCAAAGACCCATTGGTGTGGGAGAGAGAGGGAGGGAGGGAGGGAGGAAAGAAGGGAGGGGAGAGAGAGAGAGAAAGAGAGAGAGACAGAAGACACAGAAAGAACAAAGAGGAGAGATAGAGACACAGAGAGGAGCAAGACAGAAAGGAAAGAGGCATGGGGGAGGAGGTATAGAGACAAAGAGGAAAGAGACAGAAGATAGAGACAGAAAAAAAGATAGAGACAGAAGACAGAGACACACAAAAAAGGGGAGAGGGGAGAGGGGAGAGGGGAAAAAGAGAAAAGATAGAGACAAAAAAGAGAGATAGAGACATAGAGGAGAAAAGCAGACACAGAAAGGGGAGAGAGAGAGAGAGAGAGAGAGAGACAGAAGACACAGAAAGAACAAAGAGAGATAGACACAGAGAAGAGCAAGACAGAAAGGAGAGAGGTATGGGGGAGGAGGGATAGAGACAAAGAGGAAAGAGACGGAGAAGATAGAGATAGAAAAAAGATAGAGACAGAAGACAGAGACACATCAAAAGGGGAGAGGAGAAAGAGAAAGAAAGAGAGGGGGAAAAAGAGAAAAGAGAGACAAAAAAGAGAGATAGAGACAGGAGAAAAGCAGACATAGGAAGGGGGAGAGGAGAGAGAGAGAGAGAGAGAGAGAGAGAGAGAGAGAGAGAGAGAGAGAGAGAGAGAGAGAGAGAGAATAGTTGCAATCTCTGCTTCTCAGAGTCACCCATGCCACCTTGACTCAGCCTCAGCCTCACTGGAGAAGCTGGGATTTGAGTGCAGCCCTTGGTCCCTGCCATTTCTGTGTGGCATCGCCTGGGATAGGGTGGGGATGGGGACAGCTAGGATTAGAGGTGGAACTGGGGCTGAATGAGCTGCAGACTCAACTCCCCTGGATTGTTTGCAGAGTGTTTCATTCTCCGCAGTCCTCTGGTCTTGGTATTTTGGGCTCCTGACTCACCCCTTCCAGCCAGGGAGGAGATAACTGGCCTGGGCAGCCTCTGGGGCGCTGGGAGGACGTCAGGAAATAGCGCAGGCATTACGCACCCCTCACCCTCCGCCAATCCATCTCATTTTCATAAAGTGTGGAAAAAGAATGGGGCTACTGAGGGCGGTTTAGACACTTCTCGTTTCTGTTTGCTTTAGACAGTGCCTTGGCACCTGTCCAACCCCATCTTCTGGGGGACAGAGGAATGGGGGTGCCCTGCTTGTCTGCACAGATTTGCGGAGATGTAGGAGCACCCGTGTGCTCTGCGCTCAAGGTCCCCACACGTAGACAAAGAGACCCAGAGGATCCTGGAGACGGCCTCCTTGGAGCCTAAGACCTGCCCTTTGCCTTGGCAACCTCCCAAGCAAGAAAATAGCTCTTTGGATGTCCAAAGCCCTCCCAGGTGTACGCAGACATCCTTTGACTCACATACATCTGCACATATCATGCTGGACACTTCATTCAGCACCTGGGGACAGGAAGGGATGAACTGAGGCTATGCTTGTGTATGAGGCCTAAAACATGGTCCAGGGAAAGAATGGAGGGAAGATGTAGGGTGTTGGGGATCCCTAAAACTATGCTCATTCTGGGTCATCTTGTGGAACTCTCAAAGACACGGACAGATGCTGGGTTATAGGGACCTGGTTTAAATGTCTTTGAGCCACCAAGGAAGAAGAATCATGGTCTCTGATAGTACTTCTGGGGAAAGGGACATCCTAGGTTCCAGATAATTCTGGGAGGTTCTGGCTTCTTCTATATGGGATTCAGGGTTCGGCAACACCTGGAGTTCAGATCTTGCCAGTTGTAGGCCAGGAATTGCAGGCTAGCAGCGCTCAGGGGTTATTCCTGGGCTCTGCTCTCAGAAATTACTTCTAGCAGGCTTGGGAAAGCATTTGGGCTGTCTGGGATGGAACTCGGGTCAGCCGCATGCAAGGCCAACACCCTACCCACTATCGCTATCACTCTAGCCTGGATTTATGTTTTCTTCAGAGAGCATGATCAGTGGTTCTGGTGGAGTCTGTTTCATAATCTGTTCTCTTTTTTTGTGGGGGAGGCACACCCAGTGATGCTCAGGGATTACTCCTGGCTATGCACTCAGAAATCACTCCTGGCTTGGAGGACCATATGGGCAGCCAGGGATAGAACCAAGGTCCATCCTAGGTCAGCTGCTTGCAAGGCAAATACCCTACCTGCTGCTCCACCGCTCTGGACCCTGATAATCTGGTCTTTAGGGAATTTTCCACCAAAGCCTCCTCTGCCTCCGAATCTCCAGAGTCCTGACATGGCCTAGAAGGAGCCACGGGCCACTGGGTACTGAACAGGGAAAGATTTATCTGTCGGGTGTCTAGAATTCTTTCCAGTTGAACCCCAGTAGGTTGATGTGTGGTCTTGCTATTGGATTGTAGGAAGCAGTTAAAGGGTCCTTGCATGTCCTTGCATGAGGCACCCCAGGGCTCTGACATGGGCACTTCCTGCACCCCTGTTTATAAAGACTCTTGCCCTCACCTTGCAGACCCACACACCTGCGTGTGCCGGGCCTTACATGCATGTGGGTACACTGGACTGGAGCACTCCAGCAACTAGAACTTGGGGGTTGCCCCAATCTGCACTTCTGACCATCTCTCTGGGATGTAGTGACATTAGCACACACACACACACACACACACACACACACACACACACACACACACACACACACATATATATATAGCACTACATATAATATGTAGTGACATATTAGCAATGCAATATGCCACGATGTCATCACGAATCTAAACCTCATCATACCATGCTATGATGTCAGCACAGGTCTGCTAGAGCACCATGCCATGCCATGATGTCATCTTGGGTCCATTATGTTGTGTGTCAGGCCGCCATGTCATTAGAGGTCCTCGACGCAGCATGCAATGCCATGACATTATCGTGGGTCTGCAAAGCACAGTGCCATGCTGTGACATCATCATGAGTCCCTGCCACAAGAGGGGTCCGCACTCCCTCGGTCCTCAGCAGACCTCTCTGGTCCTCGGACACATGTGGGGACCATGCTGTGTGCTAGGAGATAGTTTGCCAGCTCCCCTCACCCAGCCTGCCTGGCAAAAGCCCCAGCTGGGTGGCTGCAAGGCTAGTATCTGAACAATGATGGAGGAAGATTAGGAGCAGGACCAAGGCAAAGATATCTGTAAGCAGGCAGATCCCCATCTTCCTGGAAGGAGCTGAGGAAGTTCCAGGGAGGGCGTCTGAATGGGCTGGGCAAGCAGCAGTCTTTGGCTCTTAGGGTGGGACACATAGAGGTGAAGCCTAGTCTCTCAATGTTCTGGGCACAGTGCTGCTGTCTGGCCCCAGAACTGACCCTGCTCGCTGAAGCCAGCACCAGGTACTGGAAACTGCCCCTCCCAGAAGCCTTCAACTTTTTTTTTTTTTTTTTGTGATTTTTGGGTCACACCCGGCAGTGCTCAAGGGTTATTTCTGGCTCCATGCTCAGAAATGGCTCCTGGCAGGCACGGGGGTGGGGGGGGTGGGGGGAGGGGGGACCTTATGGGATACTGGGATTCGAACTGATGACCTTCTGCATGAAAGGCAAACAAACGCCTTACCTTCATGCTATCTCTCCGGCCCCAAGCCTTCAACTTTTAACCTACGGTTGTTTCCATCTTAGAGATTCAGAAAGCAGTTGGCCCTGGAGAATTTGATGTGCAAATTTCTCCCTGAATCCTTTTTCTCCTTTTGTCCCTTCTTCCTTCCCTCCCTCCCTTACTCCCTTCTTTCCTTCCCTTCCTTTATTTCTTCCTCCATCCCTTCCTTCTCTCCTCCATCCCTTCATTCCTTCTTTCCTCCATCCATTCTTCCTTTTCCTTCATTCCCCTCCTTTCTTCCTTCCTTCTTTCCTTTCTTCCTTCCTCTCTCCTTCCTTCCTCCTTCCTTTACTCTTTCCCTCTTTCCTTCCCTCACTCCTTTCTTTCTTCCTACCTCCCTCCTCTCCTCCTTCCTTCCCTCCTTCCTCCCTCCTTACTTCCTTCCATCTTTCCTTCTTTCCTCCCTTCTTCCTTCCCTTCCTCCTTTCCTCTCGCCTTCCCTCCCTCCCTCCCTCCCTCCTTCCTTGCTCTCTCCTTCTCTTTTTTATTTCCTCCCTCCCTCCTTCTCTCCTTCTCTATTTCCTTCCTCCTCCCTCCCACCTTCTTTCCTCCCTCCCTTCTTCCCTCATTCCTTCCTTCCTCCTTCCCTCCCTCCTTCCTTCCTTTCATCCTTCCCTTCCACCCTCCTCCCTCCCTTTTCTTTCCTCCCTCCCTCCCTCCCTCCTTTCTCCCTCCCTCTTTCCCTAACTTCCTTCCTTCCTTCCTTCCTCCCTTCCTCTCTTCCTCCCTTCCTTCCTCCCTTCCTTCCTTCCTCCCTCCCTCCCTCCCTTCCTCCCTTCCTCCCTCCTCCCTTCCTCCCTCCCTTCCTTCCTTCCTCCCTCCCTTCCTTCCTCCCTTCCTTCATTCCTTCCTTCCTCCCTCCCTTCCTCCCTCCCTCCCTCCCTTCCTCCTCCTCCCTCCCTTCCCTTCCTCCCTCCCTCCCTCCCTTCCTCCCTCCCTCCCTTCCTCCCTTCCTCCCTTCCTCCCTTTCTCCCTCCCTCCCTCCCTTCCTCCCTCCCTCCCTCCTTCCTTCCTCCCTCCCTTCCTCCTCCCTCCCTCCTTCCTTCCTCCCTCCCTCCCTCCCTCCCTCCTCCTTCCTTCCTTTCTTCCTCCCTCCCTCCCTCCCTTCCTCCCTCCCTCCCTCCCTCCCTCCATTCCTTCCTTTCTTCCTCCCTCACTCCCTCCCTTCCTCCCTTCCTTCCTCCCTCGCTCCCTCCCTTCCTCCCTTCCTTCCTCCCTCGCTCCCTCCCTTCCTCCCTCCCTCCCTTCCTTCCTTCCTCCCTCCCTCCCTTCCTCCCTCCCTCCCTTCCTTCCTCCCTCCCTCCCTCCCTTCCTTCCTCCCTCCCTCCCTCCCTCCCTTCCTTCCTTACTCCCTCCCTTCCTTCCTTTCCTTCCTTCCTTCCTCCTTCCCTCCCTTCCTTCCTTCCTCCCTTCCTTCCTTTCCTTCCTTCCTTCCTTTCTTCCTTCCTTCCTTTCTTCCTTCCTTCCTCCCTCTTCCTTCCTCCCTCCCTCCCTTTCCTTCTTTTCCTTCCTTCCTTCCTTCCTTCCTTCCTTCCTTCCTTCCTTCCTTCCTTCCTTCCTTCCTTCCTTCCTTCCTTCCTTCCTTCCTTCCTTCCTTCCTCCCCTTTTTCCTTCCTGACACTGGGTTTCATAGGTGGCAGTGTGGCTGGGGACTGGACAAGAGTCAGGATTATGCCTTCTGCAGTAGTAGTTGCAGGAATGCTGGATGGCATCTTGTGGTGTGTGTGTATGGGGGTGGGGTAGTGGCCATGGTCCCTGCATCAGATACCCAGGGAAGGAACAAGGTCTGCATCTTCCCAGCTCCAGAGACTTTCCTAGATAACCTGTGGCACCCATTCAGGGCTAGCACTTTCCCTTCATTGCATGGATGAGAAGACAGAGGCTTGGAATGACTCTGCCCTCAAGGCTGTTCTGGGACTCGGGCCCTCATCCCCATTGTAATCTCTCTGTCCTTGCTTTTGGGGTCACTGGCATGTCATGCCCTTTCTACAGAGCCCTAAAAGTCCAGAGGCAAAATAGGAGACGTGAAGGGTTTTAACTTGGATCAGAATCCTAGTCAGCATCCTGGGGAGGGGAAACATGGCCTCAAACTCTGGTCTTGAGGTATGTGTTTTGGGGGTGGGTGGGTGACCCGCTCCCAGCAGGAACTTCTGTTAGGTCAGACAGGGGCTCGAGAATGTGCATTTCTCACAAGAGTACCAAGTGAGGCGGGAATTGCTTTTAGGACCTACCCTGAAAGCTGAGAGCTTTGTTTGGTTAGACTCAGAGATGTCTCCTGGCTCTACACTCAGGGATGACTCCTGGCAGAGCTTGGGGGACCATATAGAGTGCTGGGGATAAAATCTGGTCAGGCACATATAAGGCAAGTGCTTACCAACTGTCCAATCCCCCTGGCACGTTCAATTCATTTTGATCAATGATACTAAATAGCTTCTTCCTGAGTGGCTGTGTCCACCTTCCAGACCTGTGGCCCTGAGTCCCTGTAGGATCTCAGAGGGGTTTGCAAACACAAAAGTGGGGCCCAGAGCCTCCAGCTTAGGGTTCTTCTGCATTTTGCTCAGCTTTCAGTGGACTAAGGTACAGAGTAGAGTAGAAGGTGACCTGGAGCATCACCAATCAATATTCCTGAAGAAGGGGAGGAGCACAGAGCTGGGGGGGGGGCAGAGGAGGTGCAGTAAGAGCTCCCTGAAACCTCAGGTCCCTACCCCTGTCAGGCTGCAGGATTTGTGCTTCTGCCTGGCCCCCTGATCTATGGCTGCTCCCCTGGGACTCTCCCAACATGCCCTGGGTAAACAAAGCCTTTACTTCCCAGGCCTTTATAATTAAGTGTCTTGGTGAAGGGCAGCTCCTGAATTGGGGTGCTGGGTGCCTGTCAGGTGGGTAATGGATGGTAACAGCATGTCACCCCAGCGTGCAGAGTGGTGAGCTATGGGGCTCGTACATCACCACCAGTCCTCCGGTCACCACTGTCCACAGGAGGCAGGGAGTTTGGGCTAGCCATGGGGGCTTCTGACTTTTTAAGGTGCAGACCAGGAAGTGGGGGACCAGAGCAGGTTGCGAGGAGTTCCTATTTCTATAAGTCTCTTACATCCCATCTGCCCTCCCATCCTTTGGGAAGATTCCAGAAGCCAAACTCAACTGCCCCTTTCGTTCCTCTGAGTCCACGGGCAGCTTTCCTGTAATTCTTCCCTCAATGGCTCTGGAGTCCACCAACTTGGCTCCATCCCTCAAACATCCTGATGGTCTTCTCCTCCTCTAGTGCACCAGGATGACAGGTGGATATTCCTGGGCTAGCCCTTGGGAGTTGGTAGGAGGAGGTAGAGGAAAAAAAAGGGGGTGGGGAGAAGAGGAGGACATAAAAGAAGAAGAGGAGGAAGGGGAAGAGGAAAGGGGGATGAAGAGAAAAAGAGGAGAAAGAGGAAAAGGGGGAGAAAGAAGAAAAGGAGGAGTTAAAGAAAGAAAGAAGTAGAAGAGGAGGAAGAAGAGGAAGAAGAAGGATGAGGAAGAGAAGGAGGAAGAGAAGAAGGAGGAGGAAGAGGAGGAGAGGGATGAGGAAGAGGAGGAGATAGATGAGAAGGAGGAGGAGGAGATCATAAAGAAGGAGGAGGAGGAGAAGAAGAAGGAGGAGGAGGAGGAGGAGGAAGAGGAGGAGGAGGAGGATATGAGGGCAGTGTTTCAGGTAAGGAGCAACATTAGATGAAAGCAGAATATCCTCAGACCCTTGCCCCTGGGCTCCCAAAGTGGAAGGCATGAAAGCAGGCAGTTGGGACTATTTGTTATGCAGCAGGAGCTAATGGATGCATCCACACATTGGCTGTGAGTGACTAATCTCACCCTTAGGGTTTGCTCGTCACTGCCTTGGAGCCTGGACCCTATCCCGCCCCTTGTCCTGGTCCCCTTCTTTGCACTTTCATCCCAGTACATAGGTGTCCCCCTCCCAGTACTTTCTTTCAGTCTCTAGCTTCTGTCCCTGGTGAAACTTCTAGACCACTTTGGAAGTTCTAATTCGTCTCCTTTCCTTACAAGAGCCCCACTCAGTTCTCTGTTTTTCCAGTCTCCCCGCTTCCAACAGATTTCAGAGGTGCCATGTGTGAAGTGGTGGGGAAGTAGATGCACAGACAGGACAAAGGGACTGTTAGGTAAAACAAGCCAGACATTCTCTATTTGGTACTCAGTGTCCAGACCCATCTCCATGATGATGGCTGGGTCAGCAGGAGAAAGAAGATTCCTGCCAGGCCCAGGGTGACCCTGTAGGGCTTATGAACAATGAAAATGGGAAGCTCAGGCAGTGGAGGCAGACTTGAGAGGCCTCATGTTTCCCAGTTCTGGGGAGCCCCAAAAACCCCCGAGTCTTCACAAAGTCCTTAGGTCTCTAGACCCTCCCAAAGCTGTGCTGTGAGGCTGGACCAAATACACACCTGCTGCAGCAGCTTTACTGGGCTGAGACCCAATCCAGGGGCATTTTGCAGGATTCCTCATCTGCCACAAGCTAGCTGGGGGGTGAGGTCACACATAAGTGTGGCTGATATAACTTCAGAGAGATCATGCATGTAAGCACACTCATATCTCTTTATACATGTGTATGTATATCTATTTTGCTATTGTTGGATCAGTTCAGGATTTGAGAATGCTAAACTTTGAAAAATAATAAAACAAAAGAAGGTCATAAAGCCTGGAAGATGGTTACAAAGCTTCAGGCAAATGCCTTGTTGAGGTTGGAGTGATAGTCCTGTGGGTAGGGATTTGTCTTTTTGTGGTTGACACATGTTCAATCCCTGACATCCCATATGATCCCCTGAGCACTGCCAGAAGTGCAGAGCAACAAATAACCCCTGAGCACTGTCAGGTGCGGCCCCCAAAACTAAAGCAAACCTAAAAATGTGCATACGTTTTATAAGTACCAGAGCTGGATTCCATCCCTGGCACTACATGGTCCTTTCAGTATTGCTGGGCAGTCTGGTGCCATCCATGAGTACCATTGGTGTGCTCCTGTTTTCTCCCACCCCAGCATCACCATAAGGTCCAAGCAGCACCATATCCATAGACTCTTGCACTAAGCTGCCATCTTAGTTGGACAAGAAAGCTAGGAGGACCCGAAGCCCCCTGAGCATTATTTAGGAACCTTTCCCCACCCTAAAAGATGTTATTTTCTAGCTTCTCACCAAGTACTATGACACGGACATCTGGGTGACTTGGTCACATGCAACTAGAGTTGACTCACCACCCACCTATGTGCCTCAGTGAGTCCCCTTTGCCACCAGGCCCTACTATCCCACCCTTCTAGCACACTCTTCCTAACTCAGCCCTAAGCCTCCAATGTTGGTTCCCGGGAGCTGAGACTGTCATGCACAGCCCCTCTTTACCCCCTAAGCTGGCCTTTGCCCCGGAGAGGGTACAAATGTCTCCTTTCTGGCTAGCATATTTCTTAGAATAAGGAGAGAGGCCAAGGGGAAGGTCTCTGAGCCTGCCTGGGCATAAGAGACTCTGCCCTGGGCAGGACAAAGCCTAGGAGAGATCAAAGAAACAGCTCAGATTTCTTTTCAGAGGTCCTTGGACTGTGGAAAAGAAGGGGGATGAGAGGGGGCTTAGGGAGTCCTAGAGGGCCTGGAAGGGAATTAGGCTTGAGTCTGGCCCACAATTGCTAGAGGGCTCAGTGCTGGGGTGCTAACAGGTCAACAGGGAGTTCTGGGGCCGGGGGTGGATCCTATTGACTCTGCCTTAGACCACCAACTTGGCAGCCCAGTCTGGTTGAACTCCACCTACAAGGGTTCGAGTCAAATTTTTAAGAAGATAAAGATGATGACTCATTTTGGTTCTTTCTTTCTGCCCTTTGAAGGTGCTGGGGATGGACCCTCGGACCTCCTGTTTGCACACAAGTGTCCTGCTAGTCCCTCCAGAAGCTATGCAGAGCTGGATCTTGGAGAGAGGCACTGTGTACATCCAGCATGTCCAGTCCTGTCCTCACATTTCACCATGGGAGTCTCAGAGTATGGGCCTGAGCCATCCCTGGCTGAGTATTCTGGGCTGAGAGACCCCCCAAAGGCAGCCATGCTCTTGTCACGCACCCCAGTGCTGAGACACAGACTGAGCTGTGGCAACTCAAGTCCAGGCCTTTCTTAAATTCTTGTCCTGGTGGAAAAACTTATAGTTTTTAGGAGCACCTAAGGTGAGAATAGGTTGAATGTCCTGGGGGTGGGGGTGGGCGGGGCGGAGAGGTAGCATGGAGGAAGGGCGTTTGCCTTGCATGCAGAGGATGGTGGTTCAAATCCGGCATCCCATATCGTCCCCCGAGCCTGCTAGGAGTGACTTCTGAGCCTAGAGTCAGGAGTAACTCCTGAGCGCTGTTGGGTGTGATCCAACCCCCCTCCCAGATAGTCTGTGGGGGCCAGCTGATACCAGGAAGTACAGGCCTAGAAGGCGGATCAGAACTGGCATTCCCAGCCCTTCTCTGGCCCATGGAAGGGAGCTGGAATACAAGGTGGGTACTTTTCTGACAGCCTGGATCGTGCACCTGGAGCCCCTTAACCTGAGTGCATGCATTCATGGTACCAGTCTCAGCAGTCCAGATGGAGGAAAATGTACTGGTTTTTGGGATTCCAGGGGTAGAGGAGAGGTTGGCCCCCAGAAGGCCTGCCCCACTGCATGACCTAGGGAAGGGCTGTGGCCTTCACTGCAGGGAAAATCTCTCTTTGGGTTTCCTTCCACTCGTAGGTACCTCACAAAGCGTCAGTTCTATTGGGGTCCCCAAGTTAGGCCTCCCAAGGCCAGGGGCTTCCTCCACCTGAAGTGATCCCCCTTTTTGTCTGGTGGGTCCATCAAACTTTCCTTCAAAAACCCTGACCTTTAGGCCTGGAGTCTTCTTGTTTTGGAGGGCAGTGGTACTCAGGAATCACCCCTGGTGAGGTTTGAGGGATCATATGTGGTTCTGAGGATTAACTGGGGTCACCTTACCCTTTTCTATACCCATCCAGACCCTGGCCTGGGGCCTTCTAGGAGTGTCGCTCATGGGGGCAGCTAGGAGTGGGTCAGTGCCTACTCACCCACCAGTGGGGAAGACATGGGGACTTTCTCCTTGCCCTTCAGAACCCTTTAGAGCCAAGGACCTCCTCCAGGTTTGTCCTGCACCCCTTCTTCTCCCTGCCCACCTCCCCTCATGGCTCCCTCAGGGCCTGGGCATAAAAGGCTGTCCTGTCTGAGCTGCCCACTGCCCCTCACCCAGGGGGCCATGCAGTCATGTCCGGACAGAGGCTGAGGTAATGAGGCAGCAGTGGCAGAGCGGGGACCCCAGCAAAGTGGGCCTGGCGGGGCTACAGGATGAGCTGGCTTTTCCAAGCCCCGTGGAGCGTCTGGCTGAGCTGCCAATGCAAACATCTGGGCTCTTCTGGCCTGGGGCTTCAGACACGGGGATCAGAGAGCAGCATGAGGGGGATCCCAGCAGCCTGGTCCCTGATCAGAGCACCTTCCCTCCTCCTTCTCTCTCCTTCCCAATGCCATCTTGGTGGTCCCCTGATTGACACTTGCCTAGTGGGAACAAACATGTCAGCTCCATGCAAGACTGTTCCAAAGATCTCGGGGGCTCTTATGGGGACCAACTACCAAACTGAGAAGGAGTATGCTCAGGTCACAGGGAACTCAGCCCCTCAAATCCCTGGACAGGTGGTAGCTCTGCTTATTGGGACTTTCCCTTTTCCTGCTCACACATACTCTCCCCTATTAGAACCTGGCAACTATGCACAGTGTAGACCCTGGAGTGAGCTAAATTGGGGGCCCCACTGAAGACTAGGCCTGAGGGAAGGTAGGACCCACAGACAGCACTAATGGGGGAGCTGCAGAGAAGGAAGATTGGGCTTGCTCAGGCTGGCTCAAGGAGCTCAAGGGGTGGGCAGACACACATGGGCATGAGGGGCTGCACTAACCTAGCAGAACAGAGGAGTTGTCTTGACCATGATCACAGGGCTGTGGTGGGGGGCAACATGCCCGTGCAGGGGATACTTAGGCTTAGTAACCAGTAACCACTTAGGAGAGCAGAGGTGGATCCCTTGTACCAAGAGCAGCTGGAGGAAAGCAGATGGGTTCACCCTGGCATGGCCTCTTTGTTTCTGAAGGAGAAGGATTTGGGGGCAACCCAAGATGGACTTTGGTTCTGAAGGCTGCAGAGTCCTGGGAAATGTGGCTCTGGTCCCCAGCACAGAGTCTGGATTCTGACCATATTGGGTTGGAGGACTCGAACAATCATGGGCCTCCTTCTCATAACCCCATATGTCCTGAGATGGGGTGCTTGATGTATATTCCGGGGAGCTAGTGGGGTATCCACTCTGCTGCTGCTTTCTAAACAGCTGAGATCAGGGTACTGCACACCCCTCCCCTGTGAAATAAATAAACAGCTAGAGAAAGCTAGAGAAGATGGAATCACACATAGCCATCATCAGCACAGCAGACTGGTCATACAGTCCAATGGACCCTGTGATTCTGGGAATTTGCCTTGGAGGCTTTGCAGGGAACTTTACTTCTGAGGGAAGGCGAGGGGCTCGGGGAAGCCTCCAAGTACCTATTAAACTTCCCTGTGTACCTTCTGTCCACCCCTTTCAGCAACATTTCACAGCCTTCGCTCAATGCAAGAAGCTGCAGGAGCCCAGTGTCCTTCACCCCACTCCTGCGAGCCGGTCCCAGCAGCACCCAAGAAAGGAGAGGTCCAAAAAGTGAGGTCACCCAGCTGTGCCCATCTAGCACCCACCCTCACAGCTCCCACCATGTCTGCACCCCTTTTCCAAACAGTCTAGAAAGATCCCACCGTTTGCTCATTCACTGTTCACTTGCCCTCCACTCTCCTGACCCTTGTCCATTGCCTGATTTCAGGGCAAAAACGCAACAAATAAAACCAAGAATATTTTTTTTTTTTGTGAAGCCATCAACAAAACAAACCCAACCCAACCCCTCTTGAGCTGAACCTCTTGTTCTGTCTCCCAGACCTGAGCATTCTTTTCTGGCACAGCTGCAGGAGGGGGGCTCAGGAATGGGGGTTCGCCCTTCTCCCCTCTTTGTGGTAACCGGGGAAGCGTTTCTTAGACTCTGGTTGCTTTGGAGGGGCCTCAGGCAGCCCATGGCAGCCCCGCCCCTTCCCCAGGTCTCCTGGTAGGGTTGGGGGGGGGGTCTGGGGGCCTGTCAATGCATCTTAGCAATTGGAATGCGCCCTCTGACCCCCGCCTTCGCCTCCCCGGGAGTTGTAGAGAAGGTTCTTTTTTTCCAAATCACTGCCCCTTGGTCTTCTGGAAACAAGCAGAGTTTGATTCAGTCTGTGTGTGGCTTGAAAAGCCTCTGTTTAAAAGGTTCTCGGAACCCCTGCAATGTTTGAAGGACTTTTCTTTGAGGTTGGGAGGAGCTGAGAGAGGGGCTAGGAATGCTCTGTCGTCTGGGGTTGTGGGGGGCCCAGGCCCAGCCGTTCTCCTTCCGGAGGAGGGGGGCCTCTCACTCACCTGATAGCCCCAGATTGGGTTTCCTTTGGGGGCAAGTTTCATCACAGTCCTTGTGAGTGGGATTCCCTTGGGAGTCCCAGTCGCTTGGTAGGTTGGAGGCTCTGTTTCCTAGAAGGTGGAACAGACAGAGCTGGAGAGAAAGGCCACAGTGGGTGGGTGGCCAGGAGGCTGGGTTGAGGTGCCCCTCATGAGACAAGAGTCTAGAGCAGAGGGCGAACTGGGTTTTATGGGCTCTCCATCAAGTGAAGCTGGGCTGCCTACAGGCTGCCTCTCATGCGGAGTGGGTGGACCTGAGTTAGGTATGAGGCCTTCTTGTGGGTCTTATTCTCCTCTCCACAAGGAAAAGTCCGAACAACTCCTCTCCCCATGAGGACAAACCCTCTATTTCTGCCAAGAAGAGGAGAGCAGACCTTTAAAGTCCCGCTAGTAGCACCAGCTAACAGGAAAGCTATGTGGCTAAATGAGTAGGCCTGAGTCTCAATAAAACTTTATCTGACTTTTTTTCTTCAGGTTTGGGAGCCACTCCGAAAGTGCGCAGGATTAAGTCCTGATTCTGCTTAGGGATCACTCTGGTGGGGTTGAAGGGACCCTATGTGATGCTGGGGAGATTAAACTGGATTAAATTAAACCAGATTAAATTGATAAAACTCAGTGCAAGGCAAGCACTCTACCTGCTGTACAATCTCTTTGGCCCAGAACTTTTTTTTTTTTTTTTTTTTGGCTTTTGGCTTTTGGCCCATTCCCGGTGATACTCAGGGGGTACTTCTGGCTATGTGATCAGAAATCACTCCTGGCTTGGGGGTCTATATGGGATGCCGGGGGATCGTGCCAAGGTCCGTTGTGGGTCAGCAGTGTGCAAGGTAAATGCTTTAACTGCTACACTATTGCTCTAGTCCCCCTGAACTTTTTTTTAAATTATTATTAAAATAGGCCAGTGTGCTGAACCTGGTGGGCTGTGAATTGTCTGTCATTAGTATAAATTTTTGGGGGGTATCATGAGTCCCAAAGGGAACAGGGTTGTGTCAAAGATGGGGGGCGGTGCTGGTTGATGGATCAGGACTTCATCATGGCCCTGCCTGTGTCCTGGCATGTCTGAAGCTATGTACCTCAGGACAGTCCAGTGTCTGAAGCCACCACCACCTCCTCCTCCTCCTCTTACTCCTCCTTCTCCCCAGAATGGACCTCATCACACACCACTGGGCGTGAACTGAGCCATGCAAGTACCCGGTAAGGTCTCTACACCTTCTACCCCCATTGGTCACTTGAGAAGTTTTTTCTGACCTACCAGGGAGGTCGAGGGGGGTGTCTCAAGGATGTGTTAAATGCTTCTGAGGCCTCACTCTTACTTCCACCCCAATTCTGACACACACCAAATAGCTGGGTGACCAGATGCAAGATGCATCTCCTCAGGCTGAAGCCATAGTATAGCATTGAGGCATAGTATAGCTTTGCACACTGCTGACCCACCTTAGATCCTGGTATCCAGATGTCCCCTGAACAGGCCTGGAATGATCCCTGAGCACAGAGCCAGGAGTTACCCAAGTACTGCTGAAGGTGAGTTACTTTTCCCCATATCCCCAGAAATGTACTGAGTCTTGGCCACATTCACTGCTAGAACCAGCCAAGCCTCCACACTCTTTGCATCCTTGCATGGAGAAGGGAAGAGAAGTGACTTCCCTGAAGCCCCCAGAACTGCCCTTTGTCCTGGGGACATTCAGTCAGGGTAGCTTGGCGCCTACACACCCAACTCTTAGTTCCGCTACTGCCTGAGCCTGAGGCCCCCTATGTCAATGAATGAACAGCACTACTGTCTGTCCAGCGATCAGCAGGAACTTTGGAAGATGGCCACACCCACGGTCCAGTCCTGGGGGTGGTGTGGGGTTGCAGTGGAGGGTCCTCCAGAATTCTGGAGGAAGGGTCTGAGGGGGTTGTGTATGGCTCAGCAGTCTGTGGTGGTGGCACCTGCCCCAGCCTGCCTGCTCCTAGGGACACTGGCCTCTGCCTCCTGACCGCCAACCTCTACCACGATGACTCCTGGGGGGATGCACCAGGGTTTGGCCCCTTAGTATCAAAGCCACTGAAGCTGCTGGCTGGGACCCCAGAGCAGGAAGTGCTTTGGAGTCCTTTGTGTCCCCCTAAGATAGGGGACACATTTGGGGCTACCCTGCCCTGGGTATGAAATTCAATCCAGCTGGTATGTATGACCTTGCTCAAGAAATAGAGGTGCAGGGGTATGGATGGAGTCTGGTGGACCCCAGATTCAAGGACGAAGACAGAAGGTTTGTGTCCCATTTGAGCCATTTCCTCTCTAGGTTACCTCACCACTGTGTCTCAATTTACCCTTTATCCCATGGGATGGCCTCTGAGGACTACCATGATGAGCTGTCTGCCAATGGCCAGGAAGACACAAATGGCAGGGCCACGATCCTGGCCACTGATTTCATCAGCACCAGTCCTCCCCCAAATGCCACCTCTCCCTGTGCCACCCCACCTGCTCTGTCCCCTAGGATAACAGACAGAAGACCCTGACTGTCCCCTGATGTACCTGCTACAGTTTTGAATTACACTTTCTAAATTTATATTTTATTTTATTTTTGTTATTTTGGTGTCGCTTCTAGCAGTGCTCAGGGTTACTCCTGACTCAGTGCTCAGGGATCACTCTTGGTAGCACTCAGTGTGTGCTGGGATCACACTGGCATCATCTGTATACAAGGCAGGCACCTTAGCTCCTGTTCTCCTCCTCAGGATTGAGAATTTTTTTTAGAGGCGAAGGTTGGGACAACTCCCTGCCTCTGTGCTCAGGGCTCAACTCCAGAGGTACCATATTTGCCAGCGTATAAGACGACTGGGCGTATAAGACGACCCCCTAATTTTGCAGTTAAAACATAGGTTTAGACCTTTATTCGCTGTATCAGACAGAATGTTCCTGTGCTGCAACTGTATGTACCACAGTGAGCCAATCATAACAAGCAAAGGTTCAAAGGTTATATTGTAATAGACTTCCTCTCTGACTCTGGCCAATCTGAGCAGGCTTTTGACAGTGTAGATTCGGGTCCAGAACATTGTCTAATTTGCATGCATAAAGAGCCTGCTTGGATTGGCTGAGTTAGAGAGGTGGTTCGAGCAGCCTTGCAGTGATTGGTGCAGGATCGAGTTGGAAAATTCGTTTTGTGGCAATATTCAGACAATTTTTGTTTAGCAGCATATTGAAACATTTTTCGGGATATACTCTGAGTATAAGACGACCCCCGATTTTCGGTTGACTTTTTTTGTTTCAAAAGTTGTCTTATATGCCAGAAAATATGGTACAAAGGGGACTCTGTGGTGCCAGGGATCGAGCCAGGGGAGGCCACATGCAAGACAGTGCCTCAACCCAGTCCTATCTCTCTGGCTCATGTTTTGAACTTTCTTATTTTGTACTTTTGGGGAGGGTCAGAGAGCAATTAGGTCACTCCTGGAGGTGACCAGGAATGATTCCAGATTCTGTCCCAGTGATGCTCGGGAATTTTGCAGTGTAGGGAATGAATTTCAGGGCAGACAGAATAGAAGGTAAGCACTGTACTTCTATACCACCTCTCCGGCCCTGGCGACCATTTTCACTTTCAAATTATGGATGTACACATTACCAAAGACATCCCAAAGCGTCGTGTACCCTTTGCCCAGCTTTCCACAAAGGTGACAGCGCAGAACAGCACCCAAGGCCAGGAACTATTGTTGGCACAGCTGGGCATGTGGTCTTGGAGTAATGTCTTAGATTTTCATATGCAGCTACATGAACTTGATGTCATGGTGAGAAACCCAGGGGCACAGATCTTGAACTTCCCCATCATCATGTAGGTGGTTCCTACCCTGCTACCCTCTCATAGGACCAACCCTGACCCACTTCCACCTTCTTCAGGCCTCACTTTTTCTCCAATTGTTTTGTCTCCTTTCACAAGTGCTGCCCCACTAGCCTTTTTAGAACATTCCAGTGAATTTCAGAGTATGTTCTCAAATCTTCTTTCTCGGAGGTTCCAACAACCTCAGGGATGCTGGAGGGTACTGCCAGCCAGACTTCATCTCATAGAATGACTAGAAGACATTAGGGAAGGGGAAGGTGGAGGGGGACCCCCACAACCCTGCAGAGGACCCAGGACTGAAAGACAAGTAACCAAGTAACCCCAACCCAGCTTCCTCTTGCTTCTGACCCCAAGGACTCCATTGGACCAGTGCAAACAAATCCAAAGATCCAGCTGGAACTTGAAACAGCCTGGCTGTCCCCCCCCTCAACCTCCCTTCAGCCCCTTCAGTTTCATGAGTGGTATGTGCTTCTGGGAACTAGTCGGGCATGAGGTATGTTCTCTCCCACCCCCTTTGCAGGACAGGAACACCCCCCTAGGAGGGTCCTTGGTGCCAACAGAAGCCAGATTCTCTGGCATGATGTGAGAACCAGCTATTAGGTAAGCTGGGCCCCACCCAGGTGAGGGGGGTGGTGAAGGGAATGCCAGTCTTGCTCCTAGACAGGCCCGCCAATCCCAGGGCTGGGCATGGGGGGGGGGCAGACGCGTGTGTCAATAAACACGGCCTTCCGAGAGCAGATCCACGCCCTGCTGGACTTAAGAGCTTATTCATCACTTTCTCCCGCCACCCAAACACACTGGGGGCGGGCACAAGTCAATGGCACCGTTGAACATGACCCCCGTGGACTCCAGGCCTGCCAGTCAGAGGGGGAAACTTGGCATATTTCCCCCCAGACCACTTGGACCACCCCCAAAGTCTCCCACTTAGAGCAATAATCAGATCATCTCCACGGTCCTGTGATGAGGCCAGGTGGGGGTGCTGGTGGCAGGACAGGGCGGGCGGTGATGGATGGGGCTGGAGATGAAGTGACGGCCGCCATTGACGGAGGCACAACGAGGGATCTGGATCCGATTCCAAGAGCAGTGGGAAGCCCTGAAAGGATTTAAGTGAGGAGGGAAAGGGGGCGATGATGTGGAATGATTTATGCTTTTCAAAACCTCCCTCTGGGTGGAGGAGTTGGGACACTATGGCCAGCAGGAGGCGCTGCTGCCAGAGCCCTGGCAGGAAAAGGTGGCTGCAGAGGAAAGTTGGGAGCTGTTTAGACCCAGGTGGAGGTGTCTCTTGCCAGAGGAAGAAGAGGCTGGGGAAGGAGCTTTACCTCAAGGAGGAGGCAGTGTGGAATCATGGACCAAGTCTCAAATACAGGTACTGACACTGAGATAACCAGGACTGCCCAAGTGCAGATGAGCAGATTGTGGACTAAACATACATGGTGCTGTGAAACCAGCCATGATGGTTGAATATCCTCAGCTCAAGGCAGGGACTCAGCCTCAGGCACTGCAGGGATTCTTCTTGCTGTGTGTGGAAGGCCCAAGTCCAGCATGGTCGTGCTGAGGGTTTTTAACACTGCAGGGTCCTTCTAGTGGACGTTCAGAAGATGTCCATGGCACCTGAGTCCTCTAGAAGGTCCTGATGGCCCAAATTCAGATAAACATGGGTGACCCCAAATTAGAGCTTATATCAGCTCGCGACAGATGTCTGGGCTTCTAGAAGCTTCCTGCAAGATGGAAGAAGAGGTCTTGCCAGTGGGTGGAGCTGGGGAAGGCTGGCTACCAAAGGATGCGGTGAATATTATTCAGTGCTAAAAAGAAATGAGCTCCCCTGCCATAAAAAGACGGGGAGGAACCCGAACGGCGTCTGACTAAGCGGGAGAAAGCAATCTGCAAAGGCTGCAGACGGTCGGATCTCAGCCACATGACATTCTGCAGAAGGCAGAACTCCAGAGACCAGAAGCTCTGCTGTTGGCAGGAGCAGGACAGTGAAGGCAGGACCCGGCACAATTCTCTCCCGTGGATGCAGCTCTTAGCTGATTTTTCTAATCTCTTGGACAGAGAGAATCTAGTGGAAGCGACGGACTTAGACTGTGACATGATAAGGCAGGTTCACAAGTGGCTAAGACCACCATGGACCACTCTGGTGGGGGAAGCTGGTAGAAAAGTATCTGTGGCTGCCTGAGAGTGAGGAGGGCAGGGAAATCTCTATTACTTTACTTTTTGCCATAAAGCCAAAACTGTTTCAAAACTAAATCTTAAAAAAATATGGAGGAAGGGGCTGGAGTGATAATACAGCAGGTAGGGTGTTTGCCTTGCATGTAGCTGACCCAGATTCAATCGCCTGCATCCTATATAGTCCCTGAATACTGTCAGAAGTGATTCCCAAGTGAAGGACCAGGAGTAACCCCTAAGCATCACCAGGTATGGTCTCCAAACAAAGAATAAAACAAAATAAAAATTTTAAAAAGCTGGAAAAGGAAAATCAACATGCAGCAGAGGCACCATCTCTGGTGTGGCCCCAAGTTTTCCCTACCCTGGAAGTGCTCCTTTGTGGAGAGCACTATTCCCAATTGGGTAAGACCCAGCTCTTACTTCAAGACAAAGGGCACCTACTTTCGCTCACCTTGTCTACTGTCTACTCAACAGTCTGCTTCTCCCGTGCTGGGTTGGAGAAGTATCTGCCTCAAGTTCTACAGCCACTAGTAATCACATATTAACAACGCTAACAATCCCCAGGGAAGTGGATCCTTCCCTACTGAAATCCACAGGAACTCAGCTGCACACAGTACCCTGACTTGAGCTCTGGGCACTTTATCAGAACCTCTAAGCAGTACTGACTCCTAACTCACAGAAATTGGTAATCAACGTATTTGGCTTGGAATCAGCTTCATGCATATTTCTTATACAGCATCATCAGCTAGTATAGACCACTCTAAGTTCACTTCCAAAGTCACCCAGCTCTCTCTCTCTTTCTCTCTCTATCTCTCTCTGACACACACACAAATTTAAGATGCCGACAAAAATCTAACCATATAAAGAAAAGCAAGTAAAACCTCTATACAGAAATGGAGAATTCAGCGCAGAAAAAAAAATTGAAGCTAAAGAGCTTTAAAATAAAATATTTCTTTGCAGCCAAAGTACTCACCAATTAGCTAGAAGACAAGCTACTAGAAAAAGGAATTTGAGCACCTGTAACAGAGAGGATTGAATCCATCCTATGCAAAGAGTTTATGATAAATCAATAAGAAAGACACCAAGTTGTCACTCACTAATATAACAGGTTCTGGAAAGTCTCTGAGAGCAAATGGAAAAGTTGTGAGTCAAAGTTTTTTTTAACCTCTTTGGTGATCAGGGATGCAAATGGAAACCATCACATCCTTGCTTACTGGACATAAACAAAAACTGGAGTTTGCCCAGCAAGTGAGTCTAAAGGGACATCTAATAAAGTTAAATCTATGTGGCCTAATCTATTTCCCACATTTATCTCTAATCTCCTCTAAAAGCATGTCAACTGGACACTCAGCAGGTTCTATTTCAAGACATTTGATGTCCTCATCACTTATGGTGGACAATGTGCAGTAGAAGTTAAAGAACTTCAGAGAAGGTCTCCTAGACTGGAAAACTACAGTAATGCAACGAAGCAGGCCCATATTGAGAGGAAAACCAGCCAGATCAAGAAATCAAGTGGCAGAATAATGCATAGAATAGAATGTGACATATATTAGGTGGTAGATAGTCTGTTGGATTAACTGGGTCCTACCCTACTCAGTATTTGTTCTCCACCCCAGGTGTGATCTGGTGTTGGATTACTGGATTCTACCTTACTCAGTAATTGTTCTCCACCCTAGGGTGTGGTCTGATTCTTGCTAATAAAAAGCCCAGCAAGGCATTGTATTTGTTCTCCAGTCTTCTTCACTAAGCATCTTGCCTCTTTGAAGTGTAAGGCTTTTGTGTTAATTCCTGGCTTATGTGTTAAAATTTCTGACACAGTTTTGACCCCCTTTCATTGTGTAGATTATTCACTGTGTCAGTGTTTGCTTCCAGACCTGCATCTCTTCAGATTCTGGTTTTGGAACCTGAGGCTTTCTTCTCAATATTTTTAAATATTTCTGTGGACCCACTCAGAGATGGTAAAAAGCATATTTCTATACATTAACAAGCATAAAATGTACATTTATACACTTATGTTGTCTTTAGCATTTATTTGGCAGAGCCATTTGCTCCAGGACTTGCTCCAGTGCTCCAGGACTTGCTCCAGAACCATTCAGTGCCAGGGATAGAATTCGGGTCTCTGCCATACCTACCTAATCTCCTGTCTTTTGGACCATCTCCCAGTCCCTTTATAAGAAAGATAAACACCAGCTTCAAGACAATAATGAACTCAGCAGAGGAGGACATCTGTAACACTTAGCTGCTTACTAAAACCCCAAGTACCTTTGACAAATGCAGAAGTTTGATCAGGCTGGTGGGCTGGAGCTCGTTAAAGCCTCCATCTGTAGAGCTGAGCATGCTGGTATGTCTGTCACTCATCAGCTGTGGTGATTTCCTTTGGGAAGGAAGGCCATCACGGATCAATACTGGCCAAATGTTGGTTCCTTGGTCACTCTGTGAAACTCCAGAGCCACTAAGAGTCGCCTCTATTGACCAGTATAGCGAGAGCATACATTTTCAAACCAGTGCTTTAGCAGATCACTCTTCTAGAAGGTTCCATATTATCTTTGACTTGAAGAGTTGAGGATGGCAGGAAGGAGAAGGCAAGATGAGCTTGAGGAGAGGGAGACTGCAGGGAGGAGTTGAGGACCAAGAAGTGGGGTGGAGACATGAGACCCCATTTGTCATAGGAGACCTGCACTTGAACTCTGATGGGAAGGATCAGTAGAAGGGGGCATATGCAGTTGGGGATAGACGGGGGCAAGGTACAAGGCCAGGGCAGTTCCTCCTGTCCCAGGGAACCCTGGGGTGCCCACCTGGTACCTCACTCTGAGTGGCTCCCACCCCTCACCCTTCCAGGCTCCTGCAGGGGAGACAAATGATGCCTGCCTCGCCTGTCACTGATATTTGAAAAACATATTAATCACTTTAACAAATATTAGCTCAGAGCTGCAATAAACAGTCTCTAGGATCTCCTCTTTGCGGCATATTACAATGAAAAATATGCTAATATGGGCGCCTAATTGATTGTGTTTGAATAACTTCCTTTATGACAATAAGTGTTTGAGGTGACATCACTCAGAGTCACAACCAGCGGCTCCACAGCCCGGGTCCTTCTCTCTTCCTGCAGGGCTTTCTTCAGAGAGAGAAGTTTCCAGAACAACCAAACCAGAGAGAGGCCTTGGACGAGACTTGAGGGGAGTGGGGTGGGAGTGTGAGGGGGTCTGGGACTTGGACAGTGGTTCTTCTGGCTGAATCTCCTTTAGTCTTTAGCAGGCAATTCTTTTAGGGTAACATCAGGGTCCCGGGTCACAAAAAGCTAAACTGAGGAATTGGAGCACTAGTACAGAGGGCAAGATGTGTGCCTTGCACACAGACAACATAGTGTCAATCTATGGCAATATGTATGTTCCCCAAACCTGCCAGAAGTGATTCCTGAGTACACAGCCAGGAATAAGCCCTAAACACTGCTGGGTGTGGCCCCCAAACAACAACAACAACGACAACTCCCCTCCCCTTCCCAAAGGGCAAGGCTTCAGGGCTGCAGAAACTGGAGATGAGGTCTTGAAAGCCTACCATGGATGGTCTAATTTCCAGAGTGCTGCTCATCAGAGAGCTCATGGCAGAAATCTCTAGAAACATCCCACTGCTGTAGGATTCATTCAGCGTGAATCCTACAGGACAAGTCTGCGAAGTTCCAGGGACCACTGAGAAGGTGGTTGAAGAGTTCCTGGGTTCCTCTTCAGCCTCAACTGTGCTTTCAGAAACCCACCCTCACCCCCAGCTGACAGGGCCTCATCTCTGACCTTGTCTCCTCCAATCATCATCAGCATCTTTTCTCCTTCATGCCATTCTCCTGGTTAGACACTCCGGGACTCTTAGATGTTGCTTCCTGGTGTGAAGCTCCCACTTTGGCACCTTCCCAACTCCCCTCTTTCTGCCCCTACTGTGTCTCAAATATCTGCAGTGACCCCCCCCCCCCCACTAGTGAACAAACTTTATCTGCTGCCCTGTCCAACATCAGACTGGAGTATTTACACCTGGGCTTCTGCCAGTAGGTCAGTGAAGGTCTGGAGGTTTGTCAGTGGGCAAGTGTCCAGCTCCTTCCCAACTCCAGAAGTGATAGATGATAACACTAGAGCTTGTGGGGAAGGGGTTGGGGAATGTTGGGAGGACACAAACATTTGCCATAACGAGCCAGAAGATAAACATTCTTAGCTCTGTGTGCCCCGGGAACCTAGTAGTTCTTCACCTCTCTAACTTTGTCATAGGAAATCAACAGCATGGCTGTGGTCCAGTAACACTTTATTTATGGACATAGAAATTTGTATTTGATGAAAGGTTTATGTGCCACAAATTCTTCTTCTTTTAGATTTTTACCAATCCTGCCACAGTGGTTAGTGATGGTTTTACGTTTGTGTGGCTGAACTCAACAAGAACGGGCTGTGACCTGGCTGAGGCCCATGGGGCTTGTCTGCCCAATTTGGTTCTGGCCAACTTCTTTTTAAAATATTTTGTTTTTAGTGTTTTTTTTTTCATCAGGCATTTTTTATTTTTCAGTGTTCTGGCTCCTGTGCTGGTAGGAATGGCTTAGCCAGTTCAGACCACGTACACTGAAAAAGGAGGAGCAATTTATTTTATTATTTGATCTGAGGGCCACACCCAGAGATACTGAGGGATTACTCTTGGGTATGCACTCAGGGATCACTCCTGGTAGTGCTCGGGAACCCTATGAGAAGCCAGGAATCACGTCACTATATGTTTGTTGCTTGGGAAGCAAATGCCTTAACCTCTTTAGTTTTTAGTCAGAGGGAAAATTTTCATAAACAAAAAGGGCCAGTTCAGGATAAGCAGGATGATGGAGAGCGGGGGAGGTATCAGGACCAGCAGATCTCAAAGACCGGGGATATCTGGGCCAGACTCTGAGTGCCTGGGACAGGATGGATTGACTTTGTAAGACCCATTTTGCTTGAGTTGCTCATGAGTAGGTTCCTTTGTTCATAAGCAACATTGGGACAGGGGTCAGTACTTTGGTTATGCTGGTGATATGGGAGAATGGCATAACACTACATTCAAAGCATACCCAACAATATTCAAGACATGAGATCTAAGCTGCAACCACCAAACTTTATCATGTGCCTATTAGGGAGGCAGTCAGGGGTGGAGGATGATGGAGTGTGGAGGCCATTCACTGGTGATGGAAGTTGACACTGCTGGTGGGATTGCTTGAGATAGTAAATGTCTAAAATTCAACTATCAATAACTCTGAGTTTTAAATTAAATTCATTGTAGTGCTATTTACATTAGCCAGAATCTGGAAACAACCCAGATGCCCAAGAACAGATGAGCGGCTAAAGAAACTGTGGTACATATACACAATAGAATACTATGCAGCCATCAAGAAAATGAGGTCATGAAATTTTCCTATAAATTGAGTGAAATAAGGCAGAGGCAGAGAGATAGATACAGAATAGTCTCACTCATCTGTGGGATTTAAGAAAAATAAAAGGCAGTATTGTAATAATACCCAGCGACAATAAAGTTTAGGGCTGGAAAGACTGGCCCACGGTATGAAGTTTACCACCAAGAGTCATGTCCCTGATGTCACTGTCCCTGTCCACCTCTCTTTACTCCCTGTCCCCAGTTTCTTTCCTTGCCTTTCTTTCCTTGCTCTTTCTCTGCTCAAGGGTCATCTATGCATTCCCTATTGACCCCTTGCATTCCCACCTCCTATTATTCTTCTCTATGCCACAGACCAGTGGGACTGTCCAGGATTTATCCTCCTTCTTCTGACTCACTATAGCCTCTATAAGAGAAATAACTACATTGACAACTATCATGACAATAGTAGTGAGTGAGAGAAATAGAATGCCTGTCTTGAAAACAGGTAGAGGATGGGAAAGGAAGGAGATGGGGGGCATTGGTGATGGGAATGTTGCACTGGTAAAGGGGGCTTTTTTTTTATAACTGAAACCCATTTAACAAACATGTTCGTAATCATGGTGCTTAAATAAAAATATAAAAAATAAAACAGTTAAAACAGGAAACAATCTAAGTATCTGTGAGACAGAAGCAATCAAATGGTGATGTCTGGAATTGCTATTTTTCAGGGTACAAAGACCCTCCCAAGCCACAGTGGAAACTGGGCTGAAGGTAACAGGGCCTACAACACAGTAATGGATGTGAGACCATATCTCCACCACACCTTCTGTCCTCATGTTTGTGTCAATATGTGTGCATCAAACAACATCAGACAACAGGTATTTGGCATTATGTGGATGTTGGGACAGCCTAGGATACTTAGAGATAAAGGGACTGGAGGGAAACCCTTGAAGAAGAGGAAAAAAAGGAGGAAGAAAATAAAAGAAAAAGATGAAGAAAGAAGGAAGAAGAAAGAAGAAGAGAAGGAAGAGGAGGAGAAGAAGAAAAGAAGAGGAGGAGGAGCAACAGCAGGAGAAGGAATAGCAACAGCAGCAGTGATCTGTGTGCAGAGGAAGCAAAGATCTCCAGGTGCCTTATGCAGATGAATAAAATCGCCCCGATGATGCCCAGTGCCCTTTGCAGTTGAAAAGCGCCACCTTGTTTGATGCATTTGCTTGGACATATCAGCAAAAGAAAGTTTCAGGAAAGAGACACCCAAGTTACAGACCTGGATTGCAACATGTATTTGGGAAGACCTCCTGCAAGGCTGCTATTGTGTCTGTTTTGACTTAACCACCAAGGACCAGAGACTTGCAAGAACAAAAGAGAAAACCTCAATGGGGCAGGCATCCCCTATGCTGAGAGCCCAGTAGTTCCCAACTTAATGAAACCTCTGGTGCATCCCAGGGGTCCTGGGAACTGGAGACAGCCCAGCTGCTCTGCAGACCTGCCTGCCCCACACTGGTCTAAGGCCCAACAATGACCAACAAAGGGGCCTTTGTGTCTTCCTTCCTGCCTAGCCAAGCCCCAAGGAGGTACTTGCCTCTCCAGTTACAACTCCCCAGCCTAAAGGGAAATGCTCTGCCCAGATCACCTGTCAGGCCTGGGAGGTGGGGTGGGGCCCACTTTATGGAGCATCCCTCTCCTCCATTTATTTTTATGATTTAAAGAAAAACTCACTAGTAAGGCACAGTGATTTGCCCAATTATTCACAGTCGAGCTCCAGGCAACCCACCCAGCATGGCGTCTTCAGCTTTCTCATCACTGTCTCCAGCTTCTGCCCACTCCCAACCTCCTCCTTGACTGGTGAATTTGGAAGTTTGGTGGTTGTAGTTTGGATCTCAGGTTCTCAGTGTTGTTGGCTCTGTGGCTTAGAGCTATGCGTAGAACTCACCCCTGCACTATCTACATGCCAAAGGCCCCTACCCCTTCCCCTGTTAGCTCCCTCACTGTCCCTGTCCACCTCTCCTCACTCCCTGCCCCCCAGTTTCTTTCCTTGCCTTTCTTTCCTTGCCCTTTCTCTGCTCAAGGGTCATCTATGCATTCCCTGTTGACCCCTTGCATTCCCATCTCCTGTTATTCTTCTCTATGCCACAGGTCAGTGAGACTGTCCAGGATTTATCCTCCTTCTTCCGACTCACTACAGTCTTTATTTTTCATCCCAGCTCCCCACCCCACCCCAAAACCTCAGCTCCAGGGCAATGCAAGCCAGTGCACAGTTGGAATCCTGGCACCGGGGCCTAGATGGCGAGTGGATTCCCTTCTCTGGGTCTTTCAGAGAAATGGCCTCTGAGTTTCCATCTCTGGAATGTGGAGGGCTAGGCATTCTTAGCCTCCCCTGTTGGCTCTGGTGATGGCTCGACCAAGACTGTGAGGGAATCCCTAGAGCCATGCATGGGACCTTTAAAACCTGGGGGAGAGGGAGGGTGATTTGAAAGGCACCAAGGTGCACTTGTTTTGGGAAACAGTCTGGCAAATTCCCTTAGATCCTGGCAAGTGCACCCTCAGGGATTGACCCAACAGGAAAGGGGAAATGGGCATATGAGATGGGGTACCCTGAGACTTGGAGCAGACTAGTGGTGAACACTGCCATGACATCCAGGAACAGATCAAAGAACCAAGAAAAAAGAGGACCAGAGGATTGGCTCCCTGAGTCAAATGGCTGTGTGGTGTGTGTGGTGCGCACAGATCAGGCTAGGGTTGGTAAGGAAACAAGTTGTAAAAACTCTCAGTGGAAATACCCTGAAAGCACCCTGAGTTTTACCCCCCCACACACACTCTAAGTTCCAGCAGCTTAGCTCACCTCCTACCTGCATCCATCACTTCTTACCTCCTTTGGCTAGTTTCCTGGTTACCTGTGTTCAAACAATAGCTCATCACAACAAACCTCCCCACTAAATTGGCCCTTTGGGACTATCTAAGGTATCCCCATAACAGTGCCCAACAGCTGGGGGCACTGCTGAGGCCCTCTGATCACCACTGCCCACACTCATCAATTATGACTTTGCTCTTTGCTCTTGTCTCCTGTTAAGGAGTCTTGCAATTTGGTGAATTTTTTCTTTTTACTTGCATTTCTGGTTTGGGTTTTTTTGGGGGCCCACAGCTCTTGTGTCTTCTGAAGCTCTTTTCAACTGCAGGGCTTCCAGACTTGTTCCTGAGGATCTCAACAGTTCTGAAGAGTTGTGCTCAGTTGCCCTGAGTCCCTCAGTTTCATTTGAACACATCCAAATATGTCCCCCTGTGGACTCATCTGCTATTTTTTTCCTGCTTTGACTGGCTTTGGGGTTTGCAGGAAATAGTGGACAGAAGGGAGGGTTGCGACCATCTGCCTTGCACACACCAGCTTGGGTTCTATCCCAATACCACCTGGGAATGGCTGAGTTTAGCTGTGGAGGCCACTGACACCACTAAGAAGATCCCGGTCGTCTCAGATACTGCAAAGCCCAAGTAGTCCCTCATCTTTGGGGTCTTGTACTAAACTCTGGCCTGAATTGATTGATTATCACTGGAAGTAGGAAAGAAGGACCAGGATGGCCGAAGTGAGGCATCATTTGTAAAGCACAGCAGTCAACATGCAACCTAACTTGGCGCAACTGAAGGGAACTTGGGGTGGGGAAGGAGGTCTGGTTGCTGCTCACCCCACTTGCAAACAGAATCTGTGGAAGCAGATCTCTCAGCTGATTCCATACTACTCAAGAAATAGCTACCCTCCCTGCAGCCTCTGAAGTTCTTTTGAGATACATCTTTGCTCTCACGAGTGGTTTGTTTGGTCATCCATAAGGCAAGGCTTAGGTTAAAATGTTTTCCGAAAGCTGCTATTTATTTATGTTGGCTCTGGAAATTCTGCAGTGCTGAGTGTCAACCCTGAGCCCCCACCTGCTCTCTATCAAGTCCTGGGAGCATTTCCCCCAGGAGGAAGAGGGTTGGCAAACAGGAACTTAAAATACAACTTTGGGGGGGTGGGGTGAGGTATGTGGGAGGTAGTTTCTGTCGTAGAGCAGCTATGAGGCCTCGAGTTTGATCCTAGGAACCACACAACTCCTGAGCATCACCCACTGTAGTTCCTAGAAAGTGATTTCAATGACATAAAACTCCAGGAGAGTCTTGATGGAGATGGGTGGGGATACGAGGGAGGAAAATAAAGGAAGGAGGTTGGGGAGAGAAAAACTGTGTGTGTGATCTGGTGCACGGTGGGAGGGGCCAGGAACCCTTTCTCAGGGGACAGTTGTGTAGGGAAGAGAGAACTATGATCTATGATAAGACTTCCACACTCCCCTCCATGTAAAGGACCATCAGGGCCACCATTCAGGGAAGGACATGTAGGCTTTTGTGGTCACCTGGGCCAGAGTTGGATGCCTTGTGGGTGCTTCTACTTTGCATGCTCAGTTCCTCTCCTTCGCCTCATATCTAGGTTTGACCTGATGATGTCTTTTAGTTACTTGTAGTTTTTGAGGAGGCACATTTTGGGGCTTCTCGGAGGACCTAGTGGTATTGGGAATAGATCCTGAACTTCCCCCAAGTGGCCCCCTGCTTCCCAGAACGTACCTCTCAAGCTCCGTAGCATTGCTTCATATCCAGAGTCATAAGCAGGATGGAGTGGCAGGAGAAAACAGGTCACAGCTTCCCCCTGCACCCCAAAAGTAGTAGGCGAGCCCTGAGGTGGGGGAAAAAGGAGGAGGCAAAGAGGAGGTGAGAAACCTTTTGTTTCTCCCCTCACAGCTTTACTGAGACATAATTCATTCATCATATAATTGACCCATTTAAAATGTAAAAGGGTTTAAGACATCTTAACAAAGCTGTACAGACAGAAAGAAGAAATCCTTGCAGGGACTTCTTGAGCTTTTGGGTTTGGAACCAGGAGAGATTACCAGCTGATGAGATTCACAAACAGAGAGACAGACAGACATTTATACATACACACATGAATGAAACATGCAACAAAGTGGACAAGAGCAAGAAATAAGAAACGGCACAGAAAAGGAGACACATCACAAATATGGAGTCCCTGCCTGGCACTGAACTTCACAAGGCCTCAGTTTACCTCTACGCCCCCCCATGATCTGTTTTTCTCTTCATCTCCTGCCTGCTCTCTCCAAGGGGCTCCAGAAGCCAGGCAGACATACCCTCAAAACAGAGTTCTAAGGCCATCAGGACTCTATGAGGTGCCTGTAGGGAGCCAAGAGCACCCCAACATGGGAAAATTCACCCAGCCCAGATGAGGTTCCCCAGATGCAGGACACCTCCCTCACCCTTTCTTCTGGTTCCCTATAATAAAGCCACAAGAAACCCAGCAGAAGGGTAAGCAGTAGAAGCCAAAGCCAGAGAGAATGAGGTTGCTAAGGATGGGTAGGGCACCAGCCTAGGTTTCATCCCTGACAGCATGGAGCACACCAGGACTAATCCTTGCCCCACATTGCCCCCAAAGAAAAAGGCTGCCCAAGCTCTGGATTAAGTGCCAGGGTATGTGAACACAATTTGGGGCACCTTTTAAACACAATTTTCTTTGCTGCTTTACTCCAACCCACATCTTCTACCCCCAAACCCTTAACTTCCCCTTCTGGAGTCAAAGCTTATTCCTGGTCCAAGGAGAGAGAAAAGGCAGGTACAGGGGATCCCTCTATGGACTACACAGTGGTCAAAGGAACTGCAGGCCTGTTGGGTGATGTCTTCCCAAGGAAGCACCTCCCCCATTCTTTACCTGCATTTGTCCAGGTGTGGATTCAGTGTGTGAGACCTTTTCTCTGTTGGCTTCTAAACTTGGGTCACCAGACCTGGTGCCCAGAGCTCATCTGCTAGGGAAGTAGTCTCAAGGATGGGGCTCAGCTGCGAAGTGAGAAAGGAGCCAAGCAGAGGTGAGGCGGTGGGGGTGGGGTGTTCAGTCACATCTCTGAGGGGCAGGCGGAAGTGGGAGGACCCCTGTGGGCAGCCTGGGGTACTGGCACAATCTAGACAGACTTGACTGAGGTCCTGGAGGAACTGGACTCTGGCCCAGCCTCCCAATTGGAGGCCATCCTTGAATTCTCTGCACTCTCTGTACCTCTGCCAGGACCTTCCAGTGTGTGTGTGTGTGTGTGTGTGTGTGTGTGTGTGTGTGTGTGTGTGTGTGTGTGTCTGTGTGTCTGTGTGTGTGTCTGTGTGTCTGTGTGTGTGTGTGCACGCACATATGTGTACGCACATGTAAGAGTTTGTATATGTGCATGTCTGTGTGTGTACATGAGAGTGAATTAGTGTGTCTATGTGTGCATATGTATATGTGTATATGAGTGTATATATGTATGTGTGTGAATGCGTGTATATGCTCTGGGCAGCCACACTAGGCATTAGGGGGAGCTACTCCCCTGAAGGGATCCCCAAAGTCTTCCCTCTCCTCTGCCTGTGACAGCTCCCCCCCTCCATCAACATGTGGAAATGTCCAGCTTTGTCACCCGGGGGAGGGAAAGAAAAGTCTGAATGTCAATAATAAATAACAAGTGGGAAGGCCTGGAACCTTCATCCCCAACCTGATAAGCTCCCTGAATGGGGCGGTCAAAAGAGAAACCGAGAGAGAAAGAGATAGAGAGAAAGACAGAGATAGAGACAGAGAGAGGGAGAGAGAATGAGAGAACAGTGGGCAGGTACCTGCCTTAAATGCTGCCTAACCCTGTTCAATCCCTAGTATCTTATGCATCCTACTCCCAGCATTGCCAGCAGTGACAGCTGAGCACAGAGCCAGGAGTGGTTTCTGAGCACCTACAGGTGCGTTCCACAAACACCTCTATAAAAAGAAAAAAGAAAAGCAAAGACAGGGGCAGCCTCTAGGTCAGCTCACCATGTGTCTCCATGGTGGGCGGGCTCCCCACTACCACTGGGTGCTGGCTCCTCTCCTGCAACTTCAGTTACAGGAAACGAACATTTACCTCCTGCATACTTGAGTCCAGGCCAAGCGATTCTTGATATTATTCGCAGAGAAGCTTGTTTTTCTGACTCGTGGACAAAGCACTTCCCCACCTGTGCCCCAACCTCCTCTTTGCAGACTCCCCACCTAAGCCTGAGTCACTTCCATCCTTCCGGTATTTTCTGAGGGGCCCAGCCCCTGTGGGGAAGGAGATGCCCAAGGGGAGCACCTGCAGGGTAGTGAACATCCCAGCCAGGAAGAGGCCTAGAGGCCAGGATGGCTAGATGGGAAAAGAGCTGGGTGGGGCTGGAGGCAAAGGGCCAGGGAGTTGCGGCCTTTCTGTGGCCCTGTGGAGATAAGGGCGCTTCTTGCTGTGGAAAGCTCCTGCGGATCCTCTGACTCTATGAAGAAGGCTCCTTGCAAGGGCTGGCGTAGCAGGAATGAGCAGCAGCCCCACAGTGTAAGATGGTGGGTTGTGTATTCCACAATCCCCAGAGAGGGAGAGGGATTCCCATGCCCCAAGGCTGGATAGGACAGAGACGCAGCAATTACAACACAGGAAATAATCCACACATAGTTGGGAAGGAATAGCAGGCCAGAAACTTACACCGCAAGCTGGTCACTCCACTACGTGGAACCATGAGTCAAGATGGTAGCTTACCCTTCAGGCCTCCAAAGCAGCCTGTATTGTGAAAAACAAAGCCCACCCCCAAGAGGAGGAGGATAAAGCCAGATGAGGAGGCAATGGGGAAACATCCTTTTAACATGTAAACCAAAAGAACCAATTGAGAGACTTCTAATTAGAAGGCAATATGAGGACCAATCCAAAGGTGTCTACCAACATCACAGGAACCTCACGTCTCTTCTCTCTTCCCTCTCATCATTTGCTCTGTCTTCTCTTGTCTCACTTCTTGTATAGCATACCTTGAAGTCTGTGATCACCAAATCCTACCCTGGCAGGAGTCAGACCATTTACAGCCAGTAAAGAGAGGTGGTGACAGGCTCTGAATGGCTGGGAATCCCTCCTTGGGGTCAGCCTTGGGCATTTGACTTCATTGAATTTCCAGAATTTTCCCAGGGTCAGTTTCCTTGGTCTTTTTTGCAGTTGAGATAATAGAAGGGCAAGAGGTGAGGGCCAGCAAGACTGAGCAGCAATTGCTCAGTTTTGAACATTAGTTGCAAATTCAGGGTACCTGGCTCAGAGGACCTTGTTATTTTACCCAAAACAAAGATCATCTCTGGTTACTTTGTATTTGTTTGTTTACAACTTGGTTATACCCCAAAACAGAGATTGTCTTACATGTAAACCTGGGTGGGACTGGCTCTGGATAGCCTGAGCTATCTGCCCTTGCTATGTCCTTACTGCTCCATCTGAGGGTGCTTTATGTGTTTAATGAAAATGACAGTTCTGGCAGGTAGCTCACTCCCCCTACTAGATAGAAGATTGCCAGACTACATGCGTTTCACTCTCATCCTGGTCTGAATTAGTTAATGCAGTGACTCTTCTTCAGACTTATTCACCTGGGGTTGGAGATATGGCGCATGGGGTGATTTTATAGGACCCAACCAAGGAGCAGGCATTAGGGTCCAGGTCTCTTCTGTTCAAGGATCCTTCCTTGGCTTCCTCCAGAGCCCCTTTGGAATTTATCCACATTTCTTCTAATAATGAACAGTAATACTAATACTAGTTCAAGTTCATCCTCCTGAGTCTGATTGGTTGGCTTGAATCAAGACTTTGCTATTGATCAATTCTTGTACAGATGGTTATTATGCAAGGAATGGAAAAGCTGATTGGCTAGTTCTGGGGACTAGGCTTTTGCTAGTGGGTGGGGCCAGTACCCACCAATCCATCTTGAGAATCAAGATGCTAATGCACTTGCTTTTAGCAGAAGAGGTGAACAAAGGGACGTTTATTTTTTTCCACTTTATTATTTTTTTTAATTTTTATTTTTAATTATGAGAACAATGATGCAAAGAAGGGATGTTTCTGGACTTGACCGGTAGGTCAAGTGCACTAATCCTGAGTGACCATGAAGCCAAGCTGGAGTTAGAACCTTGAGTTCATGTTGAAACCATCTCTCAGGATAAAGCCCAGAATTAAAAATGAATAGATCCTGCTTGGAAGTGGGGAAGGAGAGGAAATGAAGGAGTAGGGAAGACTTGAACTGTACCCTCTCCCCAGATCCTTCCATGGACCCAGAAATGATAAGGATTCCCTAACCCAATGGTGGGCAACCTTTTTTTTCAATTGAGCCAAATCTCGCCAAAACCATGATTGAAATTTATTTTGAGAGCCACACAGGGCATGCACTGACAGAGGCTAGGAGTAGACTCCTGACCCCTGGAGCGGCCTCCTGGCACACAGAAGAGCCGCATTAAAAAGTGTAAAGAGCCGCATGTGGCTCGAGAGCCGTGGCTTGCTGACCACTGCCCTAGCCTATGGCTTGACTTTGGCACTGTGAGTGGGATGGGCACAGGGTGAGAAAAAAATAGATCACAGCCTCCCCTTTGAGCTGCCACTTGTCAGCTCCACACGAACACTCCTTGGGGCCAGTGTCTATGGCGAGTTGAAGTGCCCTCTTGAAGACATAGCTTTGAGAAAGATCTCAAGATCAATAATCTAGGCATGTGTGTTTGTGTGTACGTGTGTGTGTGTGTGTACTTGTGTGTGTGTATGTGTGTGTGTTTGGGAGACACAGTGGAGTAAACCTCTTCCAGGAGTGAGGGTTTTGAATTCCTCAATACACCCCCATTAGCATAGCTTATCCTCCTGAAAAAGATTTTCTTGTTTTCTTGTGTCTGATGTAATTACAGATTCAATCTTCGGCGAGATGTCCCTAACTAGCACTTTGAAGCCCAATATCCGTTTGGTGGCCTTGGTTAAGCACATTCTGGAAATAGCTCCAGAACCAGCCTTCTTTGTTTATTTGCCTGCTTTCCTCTCTGTTCTCCTTCTCTTTCCACCATCTGGCCTTGAATAAACCCGAGCTATGCATTTACTATGTTGGGGACCCCATGGTAACATTCTAGGGAGAGAAAATGAACAGGACTTACCCTGAAAGGACCTCCCAAAAAAGATTTTTTTTTGGGGGGGGATAGACCAGCAGGTTCATGTCATGGCAGTTCTTGAGCATAGGCAGAAGGGAGGTCACTGTGTTGGGTGGACATTTTTGGGTGGATAGAAAGATTGAAGGTGGGGAAGGAGAGGTAATTGGGCAGAGAACACAAAATCAGCAAAGGCAGAGAGAAGTAACATGAGGCATTGCCAGGGACAGACAGACCTCTGGAACCCAAGAATCTGAGGGACCAAAGAGATAGTACAGTGGTTAAGGCAATCTTGAGGGGCCACAGCAATAGTACAGTGGATAGGTATTCACCTTGATACATGCTGCTGACCTAGGTTCAATTCTTGGAATTCCATATGGTCTCTTTAGCCCACTAGGAGTGATTTTGAGTGCAGAGGCAGAAGTAAACTCAGTATATTGAAAAAAAAAAAGGTAAGCATCTTGCATGTGGCTGACCTATTTATTCCCCAATACCACATATGATTTCTTGAGCACAGAGCCAAGGAGTAAGACCCAAGAACCTCTGGTATGGCCCATGACACCTGCTCTCTTGCCCTCACCAAAAAGAAAAAGAAAAGAAGCCTTGGGAAGAGACTAAAAGATGTGGTAGAGACTGACTTGGTGAATCCTGGTTCTTTTCCAAGCCTCCACCTTCTCATCTGCAAAACCAAGGTCTGGTGTTAGCCTTTCTAATGCAAATAGCTCTATTTTCATACTGTTCCCTTTCCTGAAATCCGTTCTCAGTACTGCAGTTCTGAGGTTCTTGACCCCCAGGCCCCATTGGCTCTGAGAGAGATTGATCTTCCTGATTCTGGTGAGTCTATCCATCAAAGCATTGAAGGGGGTTTGCTCTTGGGGTATCATTACACACCAACTAATTGATTTTGATTTTATTTTCACAGCCTGATGTAATTATGAAAACCTGCTGTAATTATCAAAACACCACTCCTAGCATTTCATTATTAAAATGCCCCTATGGCCTATTATTAATTTATTAGATAAATTTGGATTATATTGCTCAATAATTAATGTGCAGGCATGGATCTGGGGGACTTGCCACTGAGAGTCAGGTGCTCACTGCAGGAAGCCACAGAGGCTGGAGATCTAGGAGGGTGGAGAAGGGAGTGAGTGGAACAAACAAGAGGGGAAACAGCGAGGAAGTTGATGACAGTTGCCCCTGACAGTCATTTAGCCAATAATTCACTAAACGTTTATCATTCACCTACTGCATTCTCAGAACCTTGTGTACATTGTCATACAAATACTAATCATCAAAGGGGTTCATTTAATCTATTTCTTGTTCATTAGTCTACCTGGTTATATACCATCCAATTCAGTCACTTCTCCATCTACCCACCTACCCATCCATTCATCACCCATCATGTATCACCGGTACATGCACCTAAATAATATGCATCCATCCGTCCATCCATTCTTCCTTCATCTTCTCATTCATCCATCCATCTATCCACCCACCCATTCACCACCTATCAATCATCCATCCATAATCTTTTTATCTTCTCATCTATCCATCCAACATTTACCATCCATCACCATCCATTTATCATTAATTAAATTCATTATTCTACCACATACTAACATACCACAACTATCCATTCATCCAGCTATTCACCGATTTAGGTACCCACTCGCCATCCTTCAGTCTGTTTATTGAGCACTTTCTATGTCCCAAGGTTGCAGAAGATCACCAAGAAACAATTTATGACTGTTATATTCTGACAGTTTATCTCTAGTGTGGGAGCCATGGGTGGAATACTGAAATACTGACCATTACTCTGATGGGGAAAAGTCAGGGGAACATGGTTAAGCTTGCAGAAGCCTATGGGTAGGGGTAAAGGTTGGGGAAAACTTCCATAAGAAGGACTTTTGGAAGCAGGGGAAGCCAGGGCTGGAAAACAATAATAACAGTAAGAGAAATGACTTATTGCATCTGACACCAGAAGTGATTCTGGATGGATGATATGGGACATTTGGGGCTGTAGACTCATGGCTGGGATGTCACCAGGGTCAGATATCAAAGCCTTTTGGCCTTGTTGATTTGGGGGAGAGGGAGGTGAGCTAGACTGAAATGGTTAGTTAGGTATTTTGAAACACCTTCTTCATGTGGTGTTGGAGAATTGACTGGAAGGGCATGACTGGAAGAAGAGAAGTAGGGGAAGGAAGAAAGACAGAACTGCTAGAGTGGCTTTAAGAAGCTTTAAGAAGCTGGATGGGGAGGGGCCCGGAGAGATAGCACAGCGGCGTTTGCCTTGCAAGCAGCCGATCCAGGACCAAAGGTGGTTGGTTCGAATCCCGGTGTCCCATATGGTCCCCCGTGCCTGCCAGGAGCTATTTCTGAGCAGACAGCCAGGAGTAACCCCTGAGCATCGCCGGGTGTGGCCCAAAAACCAAAAAAAAAAAAAAAAAAAAAAAAAAAGAAGCTGGATGGGGAGGTTGGGGACACCGAGGTGCCAGCAATCTGGCTGTGGGGATAGAGGGAATGGAGCACAAGGACAAAATTTGGTGCCTTGGTCTCGGCTCTGATGGCTTTGGCTGGACAGGTCAGTGTAGAATAAAAATATGAAATATAAAGTTCAACTTTTGGGTGAATCCTCCCCCATCATGGTGCCTCTAAGTCCCTTCGGCTGGCAAGTCTGAAAGTGCAGGGTAATTGTGGAGGGATAATTCACAAGCAGTCAACTAAAGTTTCATCAGAGTCAACTTGCTTTTTTTATTCTATGACCCTGTCTGCCATATGCTTCCCCTCACATTTGCTTTCTCTGATAAGTCTTTTACTGCTTCTCTCCCTTTCACCCAGCCAGACTTTTCTTCTCTTTATTTAAAACAGCCCACCCAATTCCAGGTGTGGGCAAGTCTGATTATCCAGGTGGGATTAACATCTCAAAAGAAAGCTTAGGTAAATAGGCCTCCAGGAAAGGGTTATAGGTCAGCACTGCCCAGCAAACTTTTCTAGAACACCCATGTGTCAGATGTTGTTTGGGGAACCAGAGGCCCCGGGCACAGTCATCCAAGAGTAGCTTGATATGTTTATAGACCAAATCGCAGAAACTCAGGAGCAACAACTATCAGCAAGCTGACTCTAAGAATGCCAACAGAGGTCATATTGTGGAAAGTTGTAAATGTTCAGTTAAGAAAGTTAGACCATTCTTGAGATTATTGAGGACCACGAGAAGGTTTGCAATCTGACTAAATTTGAGGTTAAAAGAGACCCAAACTGTTGGTTCCTGTGTTGAAGGTGGGCAGGAAGGGGTGAATCTGGTGCCTGAGCTGTCGAGTATGTCACTGGTATGACCTTTGTGACCAACTGGTGTGACCTTTGGTGACCCAGTGAACTTCTCGGTGCCTCTGGGAAATGAGCATCACAAGCATTCCCATCTCAAGGTCCTCTCTGAGGTCAGGATGGAGTAACACAGGAAAAGGTGCTGGGGGAAGGGTGACCCTTGACCTCTGGGACTCAGTTTCCTCCCCTGTTATCCAGAAGTGACAACAGTACCTGCCTCCGAGGATGGAAAAATAGCCTCCTCTGTGACATAATTATTTGATAGACCCAAAGCACTAGAATAGACCGTGGCCAGACTCGCCTCGAAATCCTCCAGGCCAGCTGCAAAATGAAAGCTCGAGGCCTCTTATTCCAAATTAAAAAATGTCAAGACGGCAACAGCCGAGCCCCAAACCGGCTAGGCGCCTTCATGTCAACTTGACAGGTTGACAGAAGGAAAATTCCAGACAAAGGGAACAGCTTGTACGGAGGCTTACAAGGAGCCTGGAACTGAACCTTTGAGACAGGGATTGTCTCTGGAAATCCGGACCTGAGACTGCCATGCCCCCTACAACACACCCACCCCCGAGAACATTTTCAGGCTTCTTTAGGCATCAGCATCCTGGCAGAGGATCTTCCACCCCCAGTTAGTTGATCAGAAACCTCTGAACTACTGAGTTTCAGGAGACCAAGGTAAGCCGGAGTCAACAAGGAGTTGGGTTCCACCCCATGCACTAACTCTGACTTAGTTTACTCTGCAGATGACTAGGACTGGCAGCATCAATGCCAGTGAACAGACTGGCCAAGTCCTTCACTGCTTCCCCACTCCCCCAGTTGAGATCTCTCACTCAAGGTGGCAGCCACCAAGGACTCAGGTGGTCCAAGAAGGACTAGTCTCTCTAGTACAATGTTTTCCTGCAAGCTCTGAAAAGTTTTGCACAACATATTTTATGTGTGTTTATAGAAAAAAAAAAAAACCCAACAGAATCCAGACCCAAATTGATTGAAAAAATGTGTTGTTATTGAAAGGGCTGAGAGTTGGACTCTCCACAGACGTGGTGCTTAGCGAGGCTTGGAAAGCGAGGATGGCGCATAAATAGTTGTGTCGAGTCGTCATGGCAACCCAAATCTGAAAAGTAAATAGGTTTGGGGGAAATATTTCTCCTCCTCTCTGGAGGAGTTTTCTGTCGGGGATCATTTGCAGAAGGAGGCGTGAATCCAGCGGCCCGCTGTGCTTTGGAAGGACAGAGATGGGGTGCTCCCTGTGCCAGGGGTCCTCGTTGGGGAGGTGTGGAGGATTGCTTTTTCCTCTCCAGATGGGATGACGTGGGCTGGGTTTTGCATGCTCTGTGACCTATGGTTGGCTAACTGCCCTTTCAGGGCCTCAGTTTGTGGCACAGTTTGGTGGAAACCGAAGGTCTTGCTGTTTGGATGGGTATTAATTGGGAGAAGAGGCCAGGCTAGTAGATTCTGCCCCCACAAGTCTTAAAGACATACTCATCTCTACTGATGAAATAGGGAAACTGAGGCCCAGAGAAGCCTGAAGCTTGCTGGTAATAACATCCTGGTAGACTGACTGAGCTCCTGACCCACAAATGTGTTTTCAGCCATAATCCTGTGTGCTGTTCTTCTTGTGTGCTGATGACTGGCCCATCTTGAGGAGTCCCCAACCCCGAGGCTGGCTGGGCACAACTGCCTGCTATAGTGTCTCCTCCAGCATCCCTCAGTGCAGTGTTCTCCTTACAGACACAAAGATACCAGAGCTTGATGTGTGGGGTCTTTTCTTCTCTTGCTCCAGTCTCCACAGAGGGGCCCCATATTGTGGACAGAAAGGGAATGGATTGCTGGTGTTCAGGGCAGCCCCAAGAACACAGATATGTCCTGTTGGCCTCTTTGCAGCAAGAGCTGGGCCTGCCAAAGGCTGGGACTGGCTTACAGGCTGCTGGTGGGGACCATGGTCTTGATTGTGCTTCATCCAATGGAGGAACAAAGGACTTTCTTCAGGGGATCTGGTTGGCAAGACTGTCCCTCTTATGTCCTCAGCGTCCAGCCATCGAACAGGTACCCAGATTGTGATGAGTTTCCCTATCTCTGGGGTGGTCAAGGGTTAGACTGGGGAGACAGGAAGTGAGGGAGGATCTGGATGACTCTCAACACAACCTTAAAGATCCCTTTCAAGAGAGTCTGAAAGATTGAGGTTGGATCAGGGCACCACATCTCAGGTACTGACCTCAGCTCAGGATACTTTATTTTCTCCAGCCTCTACTGAGTGTCCAGAAGGGAACAGCTGTGTGCTGTGCCAACAGAGTTGGCATTTGTAGCCAGGACTCAGAAGTATGTGCTCTTGCTAGGATACATGCGGAGCCAGAGCATGTGTGACCCCTCACAGGGTGTGTGCCCATTACTGCCCAGCTCATAGTTTATCTGATGGGTGCCTGCCCTCATCTCATCAAATATTTTCTTCTCAGCTTCCCTGGAAGTCAACTGTGGCAAGGAGATTAAATGTTGATCAGTGAGATGCCAACAGAGTGGTAGTGGATGGTTTCAAGAAAACCCCTTTAAAAGTGACTTGTGGGGCCTGGAAGTTAGTGCAAAGGGCTGAAGCACAGGCTTTGTAGACAGGAGACCCTAGTTTGATCCCCAGTACTGCTAATGTTTCCTGAGCACCACTAGCAATAACCCCAAAGCACTGAGCTAGGAATAACTCATAAGCACTGCAAGGCACAGCTTCAAAACACAAAATGAGGGCTGGAGAGATAGCATAGAGGTAAGGCGTTTGCCTTGCATGCAGAAGGACGGTGGTTCGAATCCCGGCATCCCATATGGTCCCCCAAGCCTGACAGAAGCGATTTCTGAGCCTAGAGCCAGGGATAATCTCTGAGCAATACCGGGTGTGACCCAAAAACTAAAAACAAACAAACAAACAAAAACCCACAAAATGAAACTCAGCTGATAAGTCTCCCTCCCTGTTTCTTCCTTTTTGCCCCCTTCCTGATGACAGGAAGGTGGGTGTGATGGCTCAGGTTCCAGCAGCTCTTTTGGGCCTTTTGAAATTTTTTTATTAAATGATGTGGACTCTATGCTTAGGGATCACTTTAGTGGTGCTCATGGATCCATATGTGGTGACAGGGATCAAACTAGGGTCAGCCACACACAGCTTAAGTACTATCCCTGCCTTCCTCCACTTGAACTATTTCTCTGGCCCCTGTGAGAAAAATACTTTTTTTTTTTTTTTAATTTTTATACAGCAAGTGAGTTGCCTCCCTCTGGATTCAGTCCTATCAGTGAGCTATAACTTGTCTTGTGGATGCCGCTGTTATTTGACTTTTGTCTCAGCTCATCTTAATCCTAGTGGATAAAATAGGGAAAGGTCATTTCTTTTCTCTGGACTTTTCGTCTATAATGAGGAAATTGGTGCAAGTCTGCCTGAATTGGACCCATCAGTCTGGCAGAAAAACACACACTCGCACAGCAAGGATGACGCTGGAATCATAATTATAACAACAATAATAGCAGTGTCATTTACTGAGCACTTATTTTGGCCCCAAACTTTATAACAAGAATGAAGCATTTATGGATCTGAGTCCACATGATGCCAGGCTGATGCCCAGACTTCCAGTCTGTCTACCAGGTGCACACACACACACACACACACACACACCCTTCAAGCTGGCCCAGGTGAGTCTGCCATATGGGGGAGACCAGAGCTGTTGTTCCTGCCTGTTTGCAGCCCAGAGCCTGACAGGCAGTGTTTGTTGGGGTTAAAGCTCTGAAAATGAACCAAGAGTTTCGTATGCCGAAAGGGAGACCTAGAGTGGTGGGAAATTGGTCCCTCATCAGTAAATTTGATCATGTGTTCTCCAGACATCTGGCTGGATGAGCATTGGTCAGAATTTCAGAGGCCGTTGAGGGCTGAGAAGAGCAGGATACCCGGAACAGGGTTTGGGGCTCAGGCAGAGTGTGTGAAGGCCAGAGAGGATGAGTCAGCCAGCCAGCATATCCTCTGGCTCCCCCAGGAACGGCCCCAGCAAAGCAGGAACTGGGAGCCCTGGGGATCATTACTTCATGTAGGGACACAGAGACAAGACAGCTCTGTGGGTTGTGACCTGTGTCCTACATTGACTCAGAGGGCAAGAGTCAGTGCTTTCCACTTGAGTCCCAGTGCAAGCCTATGGTTCAAACCCATATGGTTCAAGTCCTACTGCAAGCCCTATGCAAGCAGTGGCTCACTGCATCTTACACCTGTCATTGCTCCTTTCCCAGAAATCTCTGCACCCATGGTCACAGCAGCCCACAGACACTGTGTCTTCCTCATGACCCAGGAACGCCATCTCAGATGGTGAGGCCAGAGCTGAGATCAGGCCTGCAGCCTTTCCCCTGTATGTATGGAGGAAGGGTCACACCCCCATATTTTCTTGTGCCCTCCCATAGCACCCCCTAACCAGGCCACACTGAGCTGCTCACTCCAAGAGAGAAGTGAGAATGACTCCTCTTGGGCCTGTCAGAGACTGAGCTGCAGGAAGGCAAGAAAGCAAGAGGAAGGAGGGAGACACAGCTGGGAGCTGAGGAAGAGAGGGAACGACCTGAACACACCCCCCTCCAGCCCTCTACCCAGTGTCCCTGACCTGCAAGGAACGCCCCCCACCCCCCAAACAGCCACACAGCCACTGCAGGGAGCTCATCAGAGGAGGGACGCAGGGCTGCATCCAATTTCCTTCTTCTGCTCATCGAAATGAGAAATCGGAGGCCCAGCCACCCGGGAGAGCTGATAACACTTCAGGTGCACCCCCTCCCCGACTTATCGCTGCCGGGGTCACCTCTGTCTCCAAAGACTTGTTTTCCTAAAAAAAAAAATAATGCCTTGGACTAGGAGGCATGATGAGGTTGGTGCTGATGGGGGAGGAAGAGGCCCAGGAATTCTTTCCCTCTCCAGGTCAGTGGGGAGAGCCCAGAAGGGTGTCCTGCACCCCTCCTACCCTTCAACTCAAGCCCCCCAGGAGGAGGGGAAATGGTCAATGACTGGCCTGGGGGCTTCCTTCCACATGCCCAAGAATAGTCATCACAGGAAGGAGAGAGGTCACAGCTCTGAATTCATCACCTTTGCAGGAAAAGATGCAAGGGGGGTAGGGCAGCCAGTGAGGGGCCCCCACTCCACACTGTGACTCATTCTTTGGGCTTTATAGCACTCTCCATCCCTGCTTCGCTTTGCTTCCTCCTTTATCATGTCTCTCTGTCCCTTTCTTCCAACTCTGGCTCTTCCTTTCTCTGGGCTGTCTGTACCTCAGGCGAGAGTCCTGCTCCAGAAGGACTCCCCATCATGTTTTCTGTTCTACCTATCTCTCTTCTAGGGACCTCTTCTATCTCCCCATCCCTCCCTCTCTCCCTCCCTCCCTTCTTTCTCTCTCCTTTTCTCTCTCCACCTGTGTTCCTGTCTCTTTCAGTATTTCTGTTGCAGTGCATATTTGTCTCCATGTATGTTTATTTTTGCTTGATTTTTAAAGCTTTGTTTTATTTTATTTTTGGCTCAGGGCTTACTCTTGACTCTGTGTTCAGAAAACACTTTAGATCAGGAATCACTCCTGGCAAGGCTCAAAAAAATCACATGATTACATGGAGCCAGAGTTGGAGGCATGCAAGGCAAGTGTCCTACCCACTGTACTCTCTCTCTCTCTCTCTCTCTCTCTCTCTCTCTCTCTCTCTCTCTCACACACACACACACACACACACACACACACACATCCCTATATGGCCTCTATCTGTCTTCTCCCTCAGCCCCTGAGTTTCTGTCTCTGTCTCTCCATGCAATGATGAAAGACTCACGATGGAGCAGGAATTCCTGGAAGGTAGTGGACAGGGAGTGGTAGGCAGAGAGTCTGGGTAGGATGGGACACTCAGGGCTTCCTTTGACTCAGAGATTAGACCAGCTGCCTTCCCTTGAGCTTTGACTCCAGGGAGCACATTCTTCACCCAGTCACCTGCTTCCAGGCAAGGGGTGGGTTCAGATGTCTTCGGGCAGACAGGTGTAGAGTTTAGTTGGGGCCAGAGCCAGGCACAAGGTCTAGCCATGCCATCAACTCTCTGGGAAACCCTGGACATGCCTATTCATCTCCCTAAGTATCAGTTTTTCACCACCAGGCAAAGGTCACAATCTTTATTATCAGCCTCATGAACCAGTGCTAGGGTCAATTTACTTGAACTGGGCAATGCTCTTAAGACACTATCTGGCATGTGGTAGACATAAATAAACCTCTTTTATTAGGATAAGGCAAGTAAGAACATAAGATCTGTCAGATTCTATCTGAGATCGGAGTGGAAGGGACGTTTTAATTGGGGTCTTGAGGGTGAGTAGGAGTTTGCTGTGTTTACAGTGGACTTCCCAGGCAGATAATACAGAACTCATCAACATCCTTTCATAGACAAACAAAGAAGAAGTCCAGAGAGGGTAAATAGGTCCTATTCCTAATTAAAACCCCCTGCAAGAGAGGGTGTTTTGTGTCTGTGGGTCAAATGTGACATGTACTGAGACTGCAAGAAAGAAGAGTGAGCAGATTGCTTCATCCTGAAGAGGACACCATTCCTTTCTGTGCCTCTCCTGCCTCCATTCAAGCTGTGTCTGTTTCCCTGAGGCTGAGACAGGGATAGGCCTGGGAGAGACAAAGTGGTCCGCAGTGGCAGTGCCTCACAGATCCTTCTCCAATTGGCACATTCTTGGATTCAGGCATCTTGCAGATGCTAAAGAAATGAGGAACTTGGACCAGCCCTTTGGTCTTTAGAATTCTCCAGAAAACCAAGTTTTAGCCCTGCCAAGCGGGGGGCTCAAGCACAGCACAGGTCAATGAAGATGCTTGGGTTGTAGGAAGCATCCAGCTTTCTCAGTCCTCCCCCATGGTGTCCCCTTACCCAGGGATCAAGGGTTGACCAGGTGAATAAAAAGTGTTTCTATTTCCTCATTTTCTGGGAGTATCATTATCATACCATCTGGGTTTAAAGCCTTAGTCCTGGGGTACATGGAAGATAGCACCTGAGGCAGGCTTTAGGGGTCTCTGCCTTCTAAACATCATCCCTTGAATAAATACCCTTTGGATGTGGGCTTCAGAGAGACTTCCTTCTAAAGGAAAGAATTTTCCTGTGGCTGGACAGAGAAAGCTCAGTGGGCAGGGCTCTTGCCTTGCATGCAACTGACTCGGGGCCAATCTTTAGCTCTACCTATGTCTCCAAGAATGACCAAGAGTGATCCTTGAGTGATCACAGAGCTGGGGGGGGAGCCCATAAACATTTCTGGTTATCCCCCACCCCAAAATTAAGAAATTCTTGAAGAAAACAAGCATGTGGATCCTTTACTACCAGGTGAGGCTCAGAAAGGCAGGTTGCCTGGATGACAAAGTTGGATGGTGCCTTTGAGCCCCAAAGAGAGGCCCCTCAAAATATGGGTGCTGGCTGAAGCCAGGAAAGGTGTTTTATGTAAGGAGGGACATTATAGTCCCCGCATGGGACCCAGAGGGACAGGCATTGACAAGTGAGCATGGAAGAGAGGGGGCAGGCTATGGGATTCAGTAGGAGCTTGTGTGTAGACACGATGGGGCTGGAAGGAAAGAGTCCAGGTAGATGTGCCCTGCTAAAGTCCATCATGGCCTGGACAGAGATTTTATTTACCCATCTCTGCATGGCATGGCTGGACACTGGTGAGAGGGACCAACATCCATTCTCCAAGCACTTATGCTGTAAGTTGGGGTGAACATGCTCTGGGCACCCTACAATAGACTTTTGTAATTCCCCTCTCCCCATCCCAGCTCAGCACTTCCTCTCAGAGGTGTGCCCAGGGGCAGGCTGGCGATGGCAACTGTCAGGAATTAATGTCTGGAGCAGAGTCAACCTGGTGGACAGAATGCAAGGACACCTCCTTGCCCCCATTTTGCCCTTGCAGTATGTAACTAGAGGCTACCTGAATGCCCCCAATTCAATGTGAAGACCTGGCTGCGAATGTTTGTGTTGGGCCCCTTCCTCCAGTGGTTCCAGACCCCCTTTAGCCCAAAGTCATTGAATCTCTAATCTCTGCCACAGAGATTGTGGATACAAGGTTGATGAAGGCTGCCCCTACAGCTTAATGGCAACCCTTCATTTTCTGGGTTTATGCAGAACATTAGTCCAGAATAACTTCTGCCTGTGCTGTGGCTGGCACTCCCTCACAGGGACCCTCAGTGTGATTTGGTAAGCCTCACAGTATGGTGACCACATCCTAAGGATATTCTAGGGAGAGTGAGAGGTCACCCACTTAAAGAAAATGCTGTTTTCCTCCATGTTCCATTCATAGTGGCCATCCCAAACTAAGTCTGCATCCAGGGCAAAGAACTGGGCTCTACCGTTTGTGAGATTAAGAGGTGGCAGAGGCTATGACAGCATGCTTCAAAGGCAGCAGGCAGCCTCTGCTCAGGGACCCGGCTGACTTTCCAGTGTCCATGGGGCATTTCTGGGACCGGTATCTAATGGCAGAGGATGCCCAGGAATGAGTCAACCGCATCCTTAGGACTGGCAACACATAGAGCAGAATAAAGGACTGAGTGTGTGACTGGCAGCCAGGCTGGAACCATGGGCGAAAAGTGACGAGATTTCTCCAAAGAAAGGAGGATAGGAAGACAAAACAACATATGTCCGCTCTCAACGGTAAACAAATAAACACACACTCCAGCACATAATTACCCAGGGTGATAAATCTCTGCTGGCAAAGGACAGGATGCTTGGAAGAATGATTAATGATAGGCCAGGCGCTGGGGATGGGGCCTTGGTTCTGGGGATTAGGGGAAATATTTGGGGTGTAATGTACAGGGAAACTTGAAGGGGAGTCAGCTTCAAGAGATTCCTTCACACGTTTCACCTGTTCAGGCAGTTAACCTGTGCAAAGTCCCTGTGGTGTAAAAACTGGGTATGTTCAAGAACTGGGACGTCCATTGGCTGGAACAGAGTGTGAGGTGGGGGAGCATGGCAGAGGGAGGACCCCAAGATTTGGACATCCATTGGTTGGGTCAAAGTGAGGAAGGGGCGTGAGACAAACAAAAACTTGGATGTCCATTGGCTGGATCATAGAGAGGGGAAGTGGCAGAGGGAGACTCCAAGGACCGGGATGTTCATTGGCTGGATCAAAGTGAGGCGGGGGCATGGCAAAGGGAGGTCCAAGGATTTGGACATCCATTGGCTGGATCAGAGAGAGGGGGCGTGGCAGAGGGAGACTCCAAGGACTGGGATGTTCATGGGCCGGATCAAAGTGAGGAGGGGGCATGGCAAAGGGAGGTCCAATGATTTGGATATCCATTGGCTGGATCAGAGTGATGAGGGGATGTAGCAAATGAAGGACTTGGATGTCCATTGGCTGGAAGAGGGGGAGAGGGAGAGAGAGACAGAGAGAGAGAGAGAGTGAGAGAGGGAGGGAGGGAGAGAGAAAGGGAGGGAGAAAGAGAGAGAACTAAGCAGGCAAGTCTTGTGGGGCTCTCTTAGCCTGTCCCCACACTTGCCTGCTCTAGATCCACCCTACTTAGTGATCTGTCTACTGGGATGCCCATTGGCTGGACCAGAATAAGAGGGGGAATGGCAAAAACAAGAACTTGGATGTTCATTGGCTGAATCAGTATGATTGAGTTAGACGTTCATTGGCTGGATCTGTGTGAGCAATAAGGAGGCCTTTCAAGTGGCCCTTCCAATAGAGAAGATACCAATATAGACACCTCAAAGATTGAGTTTCTGAGTGTCTGGGGGCTGAGGGGGAGCTCTAATTTAAGTTTATTGAATTGCTCTCCAAATACTGTCATGGGAGGTTCATTTATACATGGTGTATTGCCATGTTTGAATACTTCTTTGCCCACTGCTTGCCTGGTGTTCCCTCAGACCTCTACCCACATCACTACCAGCTTGAAAGCACATATATTCCCTCACTATTCTTGATCTTCTTTGACCTGAAAACCTGAAGGTACAACTTCTTTGCAGATACTCTGTGCACCCCTAGCATATCAACCATCACCAAAGTCTGTTTCCTCTGTTGTATGCCATGTGGACCCCATTCTCCTGAACCCCGGCAAGTATGATATCATCCAGAGCAGCTAGAAGCAACATTTTTCTCCCTGGTCTTCACCTAGGCTGCCAATTCCTCCCACCAGCTCTGGAGTCTCCAGTCCACCCCTATTTAAATAAACAAATACCCCACCCCAGCAGCCCCATGTAATGGAAACACAGGCAGATCTCTGAATGTTAAGACTCTAGTTATTGAGGGTTCAAGGAGGTGGAGGGGAGGTTGGAACTGTGCCTGCCAATGACAGTCTTTTTGGATCACAAGGATCAGAGGCAAAACATTGTTTACCTGTTCCAGGGACAAAGAGGGAAAAGAGGGGCTTCTTATTGTGGATATTTCTATGGCCAAGCAGGACCTCCAAGTATATAATTCATGGTGGGGAGAAAGATTAAAAGGGCACAAGGCAAATATGATGAATGAAACCAGGCAAGAATGAAGAAGGACCCTACCGTGTCTTTACGGGCACAGCATTGCCTGGGCACAGGGAAGCTGATGGAAAGCAAGACCCAGCCAGGTTCAAGACCAGCACTCTTCCTTCTTCTTTCCTCTTCCCCAAGGATAAGGCTTCCTGAATCCTTGGGAGGCTGGCACAGCCCAGATGTGTCCTAGTTCCGTTGTCGAGGAACAGGGAGAAAAAACTGACTTTCACAGCATCAAAGCCTGGATCCCTGCAAAAGAGAGACTGAGAGACAGAATCAGGGATTGCAAAGGGTATGAGTGGTGCTGACAGAAAACCAGAGTGAGGGATCTGAGAAAGTGAGTCCTAGAAGACAAGTTCAGGGAACCAAGGACCAGTGTCTGGGCAAGCCTGTGCCACTGTGAATCTTCTGAGACACGCACAGGCCAGCCCTAAGCTCAGAATGTCCTGAGATAGAGGATAAAATAGACTCTAGTTCTCTTGGGTGCTGGTTCCAGCAAAGAACGTAGTAAATCCTTTGTTTCCTGATGTATGAAAATAATCAGGTCAATAGGCCAGAGATTGGCCACACCATGGACAGCTCCCACATATGCAATGAATAAGCTGCTGGTCAGGATGGCTTCCTGGAGGAGGTGATGCATCTGATGGCATCTGGCAGCTGAGATGCAAAGGAAAGGCAAAATAATGAGGTGGGATGAAGAGGAATGAGTATTCCTGAGAGGAGCAGCATACCCTGTGTGGAGCCAGAGGCAGGAAGGAGCAGAGGCTTTGGAGAACTGAAGAGCTTTGTGGTTGGAGAAAGGAAAGAAACCCAGAGGTTGGGAGGGCTCAGGAGGCCCAGATCCTCCCTCCCTCCCTCCCTCCCTCCCTCCCTCCCTCCCTCCCTCCCTTCCTTCCTTCCTTCCTTCCTTCCTCACTCCCTCCCTCCCTCCCTTCCTTCCTCCCTACCTTCCTCCCTCCCTCCCTCCCTTCCTTCCTCCCTACCTTCCTTTCTACCTCCCTCCCTCTCTTCTTCCTTCCTTCCTTCCTCCCTCTCTTCTTCCTTCCTTCCTTCCTCCCTCTCTTCCTTCCTCCCTTCCTTCCTTTCTCACTTCCTCCCTCCCTCCCTCCCTCCCTCCCTTCCCTCCCTCCCTTCCTCCCTCCCTCCCTTCCTTCCTCCCTCCCTCCCTCCCTTCCTTCCTCCCTCCCTCCCTCCCTCCCTCCCTCCATTCCTCCCTCCCTCCCTCCCTCCCTTCCTCCCTCCCTCCCTCCCTTCCTTCCTTCCTCCCTCCCTCCCTCCCTCCCTCCCTCCCTCCCTCCCTTCCTTCCTCCCTCCCTCCCTCCCTTCCTTCCTTCCTTCCTCCCTCCCTCCCTTCCTCCCTTCCTCCCTCCCTCCCTCCCTCCCTTCCTTCCTCCCTCCCTCCCTCCCTTCCTTCCTTCCTTCCTCCCTCCCTCCCTTCCTCCCTTCCTCCCTCCCTCCCTTCCTCCCTCCCTCCCTCCCTTCCTTCCTTCCTTCCTCCCTCCCTTCCTCCTTCCCTCCCTCCCTTCCTTCCTCCCTCCCTCCCTCCCTCCCTCCATTCCTCCCTCCCTCCCTCCCTCCCTTCCTCCCTCCCTCCCTCCCTCCCTTCCTTCCTTCCTCCCTCCCTCCCTCCCTCCCTCCCTTCCTCCCTCCCTCCCTCCCTCCCTCCCTCCCTTCCTTCCTCCCTCCCTTCCTCCCTTCCTTCCTTCCTTCCTCCCTCCCTCCCTTCCTCCCTCCCTCCCTCCCTCCCTTCCTCCTCCCTCCCTCCCTTCCCTTCCCTCCCTCCTTTCCTTCTTCTCTCCAATCCCTTCCTCCCTTCCTCCCCTCCCTTCCTTTCTACCTCCCTCCCTCCCTCCCTCCCTCCCTCCCTCCCTCCCTCCCTCCCTTCCTTCCTTCCTCACTCCCTTCCTCCCTCCCTCCCTCCCTTCCTTCCTCCCTACCTTCCTTTCTACCTCCCTCCCTCCCTCCCTTCCTCCCTCCCTTCCTCCCTCCCTTTCTCCCTCCCTTCCTTCCTTCCTCCCTACCTTCCTTTCTACCTTCCTCCCTCCCTCCCTCCCTTCCTTCCCTCCTTCCTTCCCTCCTTTCTTCCCTCCTTTCTTCCCTCCTTCCTTCCTTCCCTCCTTCCCTCCTTCCCTCCTTCCTTCCTTCCTTCCTTCCTTCCTTTCTTTCTTCCTTCCTTCCTTCCTTCCTTCCTTCCTTCCTTCCTTCCTTCCTTCCTTCCTTCCTTCCTTCCTTCCTTCCTTCCTTCCTTCCTTCCTTCCTTCCTTCCTTCCTTCCTTCCTTTCTTCCTTCCTCAGAGGCCTGTCCTGCAGGAAGATATACAGTTATGGGGAAAGGCCCCTCACATGCATTGCTGATGGGTTTCAGAAAAAGGAAAGCTATTGGCCTTATTTTTGGGGCTACCTTTGTATCAGGATGGCTTGGGGGATTGTTAAAGGACACTGTGGGTTGTTATAGAAACAGGAACTGGCAGTGCTCATGCTCTGCAAGGGCTCCTGCCTCTGAGTGCTCTTTCCCAGTCCAGGTTTCCTCACAAGTAGACTTTTCAGAGGCCCCCTCCATTCCTTACATTCTGCCATCCACTAGGTCTGTGTTGAATTTCTCCTTAGTTAAGTGCCTTGATAAAAAAACCCTGGAGTGATCTGGGCTTCTGGCATTTTCACTTCAATGGAATCACCCCAGGGGTTAGTGAGCTCAGTCATTCACACCTCAGTGGAAACTGGGTGGAAATACTATGAAGGTAAAAAATCCAAAAAGTAAGGCACTGGGGATCTGATGTAGCTGGTGGCTGGATGGGGGTAGATGATTGAGTGAGGGGAGGGAGTTGAGATCAGAAGCTCCATTTCTCTGCTCTCCAGGTCTCTCATTCCCATTGGCAGCTTGGACTATAGAATGGTAAGGACTTAACATTGGCCTCCAAATGAAATTTTGTGGTCCACATCACCAAGTGAAAAAAACATTTTTTTTACCAGTCACAGAAAAAACATCAGAAAGATGAAAGTAGGGATGGAGGAAGCACAGAATGAAAGGATGGGTGAATGCATGCATGTAAATATGACTAGGTAGATGAATGTATGGATGGATAGATGATGAATGTGTTTATGAATGATATATGGATGGATTTATGGATAGGTAAATGAATACATGTCTGTACATAAGTTATTGAAGGCAGAATGTATGATGGATATATGAGTGACTGGAGGGTGAGATAGGTGGGTGGATGGATGAATGGATAGATGGGTGAATGGATGGATGGAAAGACTAGATTACTCAATGGTTAGGGATCACCTGGTCTAGGGCATCATGGATGAGCTTCTGTGAGAATCTTTGGAGCTGGTGGTTTTGGATCCCAGAATCAAAGGCTACTATAAGTGCAGGATCTGTAGATCCTCTTTTGCCTTTAAGTGTGTGGGTTATTTCTCTCCAAGTGATTTCTCATTTCTAAGTGACTGTGGTACCTATGGCAGCGGGGTAAGCTGACCAGCACAGATGCCTGAGTAAGGACTTCTCTCTTGTTGGACAATGGGTTGGGATGAGAGGATGTCACATGTGGACAAACTATACTTATGCATGTCTCAGCCTCCTCTGGACTCCCCAGAAAATTGCTGAGACTCTAAGAACATTGGCTAGACTTGGAAAGGATAAAAATATTCTTTTACACCAGCAAACCCTTGGGGGTTTCCAATCATTTACTCCTCTGTTTGTTTGATCCATTACATCTTTAATCATTAACTCACTCCTCTACTTATTTTTTATCTCTTCTTAATTCCATCATTTACCCACATACCTACAGACTAAACACCCATTACCTTCTATTCAAGATAGACCAGTCAGCCATCTCTTCCTCTATCCATCCAACCACCCCTACATCCATACATTTAACCACCCCTCTATCCCTCCTTCCCTACATTCAACATCCTCTCTCTCTCCCTCCAGCCCTCCCTACCTCCATCCATTCATCCAAATATTTCTCCATCTATTCATGCATCCCTCCATCCTTCCTTCTATACCTCCCTCCATCTTTCCATCCATCCATTTACTCATCCAGAATAGGGGACCTAGCATGGCAAATAGAATTCTGTTCAGAATCTTGAACTGGAGTTGTGTGCTTCTTGGTGCTCAGAAGGGGCCAACTATAAAGGGTTCACATCAGAGGGAGAGGAGAGATCAGGGTAGGAGAGAAGTGATAACAGAAACAGAATTTGGATGGGGTGCAAAAGATGGGAATTATTTCTTAGAGGAAAAAAAGCAAAGAGTAAATATAGCTCTATTGACTTCCATTTGTGGGGTGTGTGTGGCTTAGAATCTACTCCTGACTCTGTCAGAACACTTAAATCACTACACTAGATGGAAGTTGGTTGTCCTTGGCTACGTGTCTGGCTCCTATGGGTACCTCTGTTTCTTCGGGTCTGGCCAGTTCTTACTGCAGAGCCCCCAAAGTGGCAAATATTGTACTGTACCTATATATTAAAGCTTCCATAAACTGCTATAGCAGTAAGAAGCAGCTAGTGTGGACCTCCTGAGCCCATGTCCCCGCAATGCTGTGTAAAAAAGCCTTGGGAGCAGTGACAGTTCTCAAACTTTATAATGATCATCTGAGTCACGGACAAAGAGCTTCCTTGCTTCAATCAGCTTCACCGATGGGACTGGGATTTGATTACACCTAAATGTGGAATGTCACTTTTATCACCACTAAGTTCTGACTTCCTGGCCTGGACTCAGGGATCTAGGCTGGCTAATACAGCCAAATTCATCTATTACACTTTTTTCTTGCTTCAACCATCCGCATCCATCTGTCTCTCAAACATGCATCTTGTCTCTGTGATGGGAGAGGCTAGCAATCTAGGGGTCCCTAAATGACCTTTCTTAAAGTAGGGGAGCCGTGACATTTCAGAGCAAAGAGGAAGGCAGTGGGAGTGACTCTCACACACTCAGCACTCAGCTAAGAGGTAGGAGTGGACGTGTGTGCCACATGGTGACATGAGTTAGGACAAAGGGTGAGATCCCATTGATCCAGTGGAAACACTCTCCTTTATCTCCGAGTGACCTAATCATATTGTCACTGTTGGCATCACTGTCATCTCCATACACCGGGGGATCCTGGACTGTGTGGCCTCCTCTTAGTCACTTGGCAGGCCCAGAATCTGGCTAGAGCAATGGGAGAGATGCTGAAATATCCCCAGACAGAGGGATCTCTGCTAAGACCTGGGGGCTCTGGAACCAAGACCCTCCTCCTGGTGAAGAGGACTGGGGTTGCCTGGAGATGTTGGGAGTGAGGCAGAATGGGGCAGAATGACCTCAGCTAGGGTCCCTGTGGCCAGATATTTGTCTGTAGGGCAGCTCTGGTTTGAATTGGAGGTGTCTGTGACTGACCCCAAGAAGCTCTGAGGTTCATGTCTCTGGACTGTGTTCAGGGGTGAGCCGAGACTGTGCATGGGTTTGGAAGTGCTGGGGTCAGTTGCAAGGAACCGCCTGACTCTGTGCCTCTGGGGTGGGAGGTCCTAGGCAATACCCATGTATGCTGGGGTTCAGGGGGGCTGCATCAATCCTTCCTTAGAGTCAATTTCAGCAGATCTGGCTACCTGGTGGCAGAGCCGGGCAAAAATGCTCTTCTCAGGTCCTTCATCCTAAAAATGGCGCTGAGATGAGTGGTAATACAGCAGGGAGGACACTTGCCTTGCACACAGGCAACCTGGGTTCAATCCCAGATAGTCTTCAGAGCCTGCCCGGGGTGATTCCTAAACTCAGAACCTGGAGTAAGCCCTGTGTGCACTGCTGGGTTGGACCACAAAGAAAAGAAAATAAACAAACAAACAACCCCCCAAACAAACAAAAAACAGTGGGAAAACATTTTTCAGAGCTTGGAACCAGGGTGGAGATTACCAGGTCCTTGGAAGCTGGTAGGAGCTGGTCTTTGGGTGCGAGGTAGTCTATTACCCAATAAACTTGGCCAACTCCTCAGGCCTCTCTGGGCCTCTGTCCCCAGCTGCAAGCTGAGGGGGGCAGAGAGGAAGGCTTGGAACCTGTGAAACTTCTACAATGACCACTTGCTGATGGCCAGGATCCACATTCAGGCCTCCTGCCCCTCTCGTCTCCTGGGTAGTGAGCTTGAGTCCAAACCCACATCCTTCTGATATCCCCTATTTTCTGCCTTCCTAAGCTTCACTCCTCTACCCCAACCCCCATCATCTATTTCAAGCCAACACCTGGGAGAAAAACCAAAGAAACCAGAGAGTTCTGCCCACCTCACATCCCACCTGGCTCAGCATCCTTAAGAACAGGTGTCCTGGCCACAGGAACAAGGCGCCAGGGGCTCTTCCAGAGAGGAGGGGATTCCTGAGGGGAGGGGCTGGAGAGGACACCAGAATAAGCAGGAGGCAGACACCCCCCACAAAACCCAGGCTAGTGGACTTGAATGGGCCTGGAAACGCCCAGGGCTGTCTTCTCTGATTCCCAGTGGACACGGGCTGTGAAGACGCGGCCCTGAGCACGTCTAAAGTGGCTTTTAGGACTATTAGAAAGTGGGTGTGCTGGGAAAGCAGAGGGGGGGGCCCAGGACGGGAAAATTAAAATTCTGCTCCCGCTGAAGCTTTCTGGGCTCCAGCTCGCGCCGAGCAAGCATCGATCTGTTCCAGCATTTGACTTTCAACCATGACAAAACTGTGGGCAAATTAATTGTTCTCCAGGATATTAAGCATCAGAGTCCATTAATCCTTTCTGAGAGAGACGCTTGCGGAATACTAATCACCAGGGTTCCAGGCGGTGGCGAGGGGCATTTTTCCCGCCCATAGCCGGCCCCCCTCAACTCATGGATCCAGCCTTTCTGTCTCCCTCGGGTGTGGGGTCCCAAGCACTGAGCATTTCCCCCTCATCTAGGAGCATCTCGATTTCCATTGTGACCAAGAACAGAGCGGGGGGGGGGGGGGCACAGGTGGGCTTGCCCCATACCTTCCCTCCCCCACGAGGTGTCTTCCTTCTGAGGAAGGCTTGGGACTGGTAGCAAGATTGTTTTATGCAAATTCCAATATCTGTATGCAGGCACGGCCCTGAGGATGAGCGCAAGAAATAATTACCAAATTATGCACGTTGAGTTGGTTTTCCTGAATCCTGAGCCTTAAAAGCTGAAGCAAAACACAGAAGCGAAGGTAAGTGTATGAAACAAACATCCCCCCACACCACCTCACATACACAAACAGACCCTGGGGCACTGGTCACCCATAGTAGGGTGGGCAGTTATACTGGATGGGTTCACTTGGTGGGTTCTGAGGTTGTGCCCATAATTCTAAGCCCTGGAAGGGTGTCAGGGATTTTTGGCTATCACCAACAGCTACTGAGCAAATCCTTTCCCGTCCTCAGACCTCAGTTTCTCCATATGCAGAAGGGGAAGACAGATTAGAAACCAGGTATTGGCGGGCTTTGAAAGGTAGGCGGAAGAGGGTGGAATGGGGCTTCCTCTGTGTCCCAGGCAGGGCTGGTTAGAATTGAGCATCAGGACTGAGGTGGAAGGCCCCTCACTCCCTTGCTCTGTAGATCCTCATGTCTCATCAGTGCCAACAGTCTTTTTGTTTTGTTGTTGTTGTTGTTTTTGGCCTGGGATGCTCAGGATTACTCCTGACTTTGTGCAAGGCAAGCAGCATTCCCTGCTCTGGTCCCAGCAACATTCTTTTTCTTTTGGTAGATTGCCTGCTCCATGATCACATACAGACTGTCCACAGGTAGGAGACCGTGGGGCCCTGTGGGGTGGCATATCTGCACGCCATCCTGGGGTGAGCCTCCCTATTCCTCACCTCAAGCAACATCTTCCACTTCTCTGCCGTTGCTTCCTTCCAGGTGGTGAGTTTAAAACTTGGCAGAGGGAGCAGGAGGCAGCCCTTTTCCCTGTGCCCTGCTCTGCCCAGCACAACCAGAAGATGAAGAATCATCTATGGTTTGAGCCCAGTGTCAAGCCCTCGAATCTGATTAGGAAAGGTGGGCAGAATCAGACTGGCACTGCTGCCTTCCTGGCATCATGAAATCCTGGGTGCTAAGCACATTCCACACTGCATCTCTCCCATCTTTCCCCACCACTCCCTAATATGGGTCCTTTCAATGCTTTCAAGCAAGGTAACAAGTCAGAGAGGTCAAGTCGCTAGTTCCAGACCACACAGCCAGCCATTGACAGCAGCCTTGGGCTTAGATCTCTGTGCTAAAATCATTCCCATTCACTGGCTTGTTATTATTGTTATTGTTATTTTTATTACTTTTTGATTTTTCATTTCTCTCCTGCCCTACAATTCCTGTTGATTCTCCCACTCCCCATTTCTCCCAGATATGGTGCCTGGACACAATACCCGGGATTAAAATCACAGCAGCCACTCGCTAACTGAACGGATATTTATGCCTGTGTAAACACCATATAGCTTCTGCATGATTTGGAGCTAAATGCAGTGTCACCTAATTAATGCACATGTAACAGGCGAGGATATTACACCTATTAGAATGCATGGATAATTTTAACTGCCTCAGGCTGCTTCTGCTGCTGCAAACCCTGAACTAAAGGCTCTGGAATAGTCTGGAATGGTCTGTGGGCATCCCTCCCTCAGGAAGATTCCAGGAAGGGCCCTCCCAGCTGTTGCCTGGTTGCCTTGGCTGCTGTGCCTTGATTTCCGCACTGTTCTTCTTGCTTAGTTTTTCTTGGGTTGTTGTTTAATTTTCCCAGATTTACTGAAATAGACGAGTCAGGGGGCCTGAGTGATAGGTCAGTGGTTAGTGCATTAGCCTTACCCAAGGGCAATCCTGGTTTGATCCCTGGCATGGGAGGCCCAGAAGGATTGAGTTCAGAGCCAGGGGTTAGTCCTGAGCCCCACTGGGTGTGGTCCTCAAGTAAAAAGAAACAAACAAAACAAGTAAAACAGGTCTATTAATGGCTTATTAGAGGTACACAGAGTTGGGCTGGGGAGATAGGACAGCAGAGAGGGCACTTGCCCTGCACACCTCTGACCTGGGTTCGATCCCCAGCATCCCATATGGTCTCCTGAGCTCCACCAGGAATGATTCCTGAGTTCAGAGTAGGAGTAACCTCTGAACATTGTGGGTGTTGTCCCCAAACAAAATAAAACTAAAAAATAGAATGGGGCTATCACATTGTATGTTAAAGGTATGGAGTGATACTGGCACAAAAAAACACTAGGCTATAAAATGACCTTCATGAACCCTCCGTCTCATGCTCACAACTCATTTCTTGTGATCTTTCCCTCTTTGCTCTTGAACTTTTCCATATTTATTCTCCTCTCTTAGGCACAGTGGACTCATCACACAGTGTTCCATATGAAATGATATTGTACATCCTATTACATATACAAAATTTTCATTTTGGAGCTTTGTTGTGCTTACATGTTGCTAAGAACCATGCTGCCAGAGCTAATGGCTTATCACACAATTTTGATTCTCTTCTTCCTTCAAGTCTTCAGGGATTGATGCTCTTTCTTGCATGTTTTAAAGAAAAAAAATGCCACCTCCTTCAGGGAGTGTCTTTTGATTGTTCCAGCTTTCTGGTACTTTTATTCCACTGACAACCTCTAGTACTTTAGTTACTGGGTAGACTCCATGAAGTCTGAGCCCCCCCCCAATTTGGCATTCCTCCTGCACCCCCAGAATCCAAAGGACCTCTGCTCTCAAGAATTATGCAATGAGCTCCCGAAAATATTTCCTCTGACTTTATGGGATTGAGGGGGGACACGCAGCAGGATATGGGTGTTGTGTGGTCCCACAGCTGAACTTGCTGAGCACCTTCTCTGAGAGTTCATCTTTCCATCTGTCCATCAAGCCTACTGGTGCCCTCCTGGAAAGTTTGTGCTGAGATATAAGGACTGTCCTCACTCGGAAACATCCTAGTCTGCTAAATGCCCTTGGAGTCATAACCCAGGACCTGGAATAATACAGAAAGCTCCCCCACCCCTGAATCTAAACATCATAGAAATGAAGTTTCCAGCTGAGATCCCCAATATCCAACAACAAATCAATGGATCATCCTGATTAAGAAAGAAATATCAGATAAGAAGGCAGTGATAGGGAAGGTTATCTTTTCCAAGATGGTCCAGAAAGGCTTTTTTTTGGAGGAAGCATCCCTGTGCTGAGCAGCTCAAAGAAAGAGAGAGAGTTGGTAGGCAAGTAGGAGGAAGAGCAACCTCCTGAGATAAAGGGGTATGTGAAACCCTCCTGACGCACCCTATTGCAAGTTGAAGGGGTGGCTGCAAGCACCACCAAGCAAAAGCCACTTTGCTCTGAATGTGCTATGGGCGTGAATGCTGGGGAGTCAGTGCCTCTTCCTCTGGGGGGATAGCTCCCACAAGGGGCCAAATGGCTGCAGAGCTCAGAAAGCCTCTTGGGTGGATCCTGAAATGCATGGTTCATGCATCTCCCAGTGGTCCCTGTCCTCTTTGGTCCCCCAGGCATTGCCTTGCTTATGCAGCCTGACCTCTATCCCTTTGTCCCAGCCTCCATGGTCCTTCCTGGGACTTGCTCCTGTTTTGTTGTCTGGAGTCCTAATCACAGGCTCTGCTGTAGCTTGCGACCTGGTAGAGCTTCTCTAGAACCTCCGGGGATACCAGATAGGGGCACCCCCAGAATGATCCCAAGAGCCCCCATCAGTGGTCTTGGTTGGGACCCCTCCTTCCCAGGCGCTGGAGATTAGCGAGGTCCCCAAGTGCTGCCCCTGAGATCCCTCCCCAGACGCTCTTTCCAGAAAGGGATTAAATAAATACGTCCAGCGGGAGGGGGAGCCCGACTCTCACTGCCCGCTGGCGGGAAATTAAATAATGTTCATTTCTGCTGCTGTGAGCCGGAACAAGGCTGGCGGAGTGGCGGGGCTGGGCAGGAGGCAGCTGCGACTGGCAGCTCGTGGCAAGCCCTAAATCAGAGGAGCCGATGAAATTTCTAATAGCAGGAGTGCGACTGGCATCTGGGTATAAATAAAGTTTCCTTCTTGAAAGGCGGTGGATCCTGGCCCGGCCGCCAAGGAGAACAAACCTAAGGGATTGGCAGCTGATGCCAAAGCCAGCAGAGCCAGCCAGGGGCTCAGATCTTGCCCCCAGCCCAGGCCTCGCTGCCCCTGGCACCATAATGGAGCCTGAGGGTGCAGTTCTGAGTAGGGTGGATGTCTGTGGCAACCCAGGGTGTAAATGTGCAGATGGCATCATGCCCCATTGTGCAAATGAGCCCTCAGCTTAGAGGGGTTCTGTGTCCTGCCCAGCAAAGGGCTTCTTTGGGTGTGGACAGGAGGAGAGAGACAGATTCAGAGCCAGGTGTGATTCTGTTATTTGTCATGGCTGCAAACAGGTTGACCTACCCCAATAAAGCCCTGGGGTGCCTTCCCCCATGAGGGGTGTCCAACTCACTGTTCTCTGTGCTGCTGCTGATACGGACAAGCTGGCCTGGCATCCTGGGAATTCAGCGCACAGTTGTTTCTGTCCCCTTTCCTTGGTCCCAGTCTAGCTGAGTGACCCACTCAGGGCCTCAGACCAACCTGATCTTCATACCACTGTGTAGCTTGAGGCATATTCCCCAAGACCTCTGAGCCATCACCTCCTCATTTGTAGGATGGAGGTAACAGCTGCCTCTCCTTTAGGGCAGGTTCATGAGGAAATCAAAGTAGATGATTACAAGGCACGGAAGAGGCCTGGGAAACACACCTGGGGAACATGTGCTTTCACTTTATCTGGTTCATCCACTCATCCTTTCCTCATCACTCCCTCATCATCTTCCTACCATCTGTCTATTCATTCATTCATTCATCCTTCTACTACCCACCCTTCCTTATCCATTTTCATTCACCACCCTTTCACTATTTATCCATACATCACCCACAATCCAACTTCCATCCATGCCTTCTTCATTCTACTCCTCCCCCTTATCTTCCATCTATCCAGTCTCTATTCCTTTCATCCACGTATCATCTTTCCACTGTCTATACATCTATTCCCCACTACCCATCTATTCCTTTGTCCCTCCCTTCCTTCTTCTCTCCCTCCATCCATAATCCCTCTACCATCTATCTCTATAGCTAACTAGAGTTCATCAATTCCTTTTTCCCATCTTTGTCCCATTCAACCATTCATCCATCCATCCACTCATCCATCTATCCATCAATCCATCCACTTTTCCACCCATCCATCTGCTCATCTATTTATCCATCCATCATCATCATCATCCATCCCTCCATCCATCCAACCATCTATCCACTTCACATCCTTCAATATACTCACCATCCATTCATTTGTCCACCCATCTACTTATCCACCCACACATCTCTCCATTCACTATCCATCAATCCATCCATCCACCCACCTACCCACTCACCCTACCATCCATCCATCCACCCATCCACACATCTAACCACCCACCCACCCATACATCCATATATACACACATACATGCATGCATGTATCTTTCATTAAGTCACCTAACATTCGCTCACCTACTCACCATCTAGCTACCCTCTACCATTATGCTGTGGCCATAGTGCCTGCCACACAATTGGCCATTAAGCTCTTTAAACTCTATACAGCATCATTGTCTTACAATCAAATATACTACTATGGTTAATAGTCATTGCCACAAGTAAGGGAAATCTAACAGTTGGGGTTTCTACCCTCACAGATCCTCTAGTTAAAGTCATGTTTCTCAATCTTTTTTTTTTTTTTTTTTTTTGGTTTTCGGGCCACACCCGGTGACGCTCAGGGGTTACTCCTAGCTATGCGCTCAGAAGTCGCTCCTGGCTTGGGGGACCATATGGGACGCCGGGGGATCGAACCGCGGCCCGTCTCCTAGGCTAGCGCAGGTAAGGCAGGCACCTTACCTCCAGCGCCACCGCCCGGCCCCATGTTTCTCAATCTTTTCTTGAGCATCTCCCTTATTTCTGCTCTCCATTCCTCCCTATTGCCCACTGGTGTACAAATGGACCTCCTCATCTCATGCAATGCCCTCCATTAACTCTGTGGTCCCCTTAGATATCTTTGGTCCAACAGGAAGCCACGTACTCCCAGCTGAGAACCCCTGCTCTAGAGGACTCTGATATCGGTCAAGTTTTAATAGAAACAGGAATCAAAGTGTCAGAGGAAGGTTCTTGAGAGCTATACTAGTGAAATTTGAGGTTCTAGTCATTCGGGTCTTAAACAGAACTGTTCCCCAGGGTGGTCCCTTTCCCCAGAGTCAGGGAGTTATCCTGTGAGCCTTTATGGTAACAGTACCAGGGTAGCTCAGGAAACTGGGAGGAAAAAATGTTCAGGGCTTCTTTTACCCACTTTACAGATGGGCAAACTAAGGACCCAAGGTCATCCAGCAGAGAGACAAGAGACCAGGCGGGAGGGAATCTTGATGGCTTTCAGCTGTAGTTCTCCCAAAAGGAACCTTGTTCACCCCAGATAGGAGCTGTGCTCCCCACCCCCCACCTAGGTCATGCTCTCCATACAAACAGAGACTGTGCAGGGTCTCAGCTCAGGTTGCTTTCAATGGTCCTGTGAGATTTTCTCAGGCCATGTAAAAGAGTAGGAGGTGGATTTTGGGCTCTCTCGGGATTAGCTGAACTAAAACCTAAAGCCCTGAGCTGAACTCTGACTCTTGCCCAGGCTGTTCTAGTTGGGTAGGGTGGGAAACAAAGAAGGTTGATGGTGCGGGAGTGGTTAGGGTGGCCAGTCCAGCTGGGCTTTGAGGCCCAGGCATCCTCTTCACAGCCTGAGGCATCCTGGCACAGGACAGATGCCTGGTCTCTCTCCTACCCTCCTCTCTCCCATTGTCCATTGAGACTTCTGTTTCCATTTCAGACTCTGCCTTTGCATGATCGGGCCCTTTTGTGCAAACTGCAAAGCACTTTTCTTTGTGATTATAATTTTTTTTAATTCCAAATCTCTTGACAGGAAAATCGGTGCTCCTGGAGGTAGAGAAGTCGGTTTCCTCCTTCATGCGAAAGCCATTAGGGGCTGTCCGGGCTGGAGCCCGTGCATGTGTGTGCAACTCCCATCCCTGCACCCTGCAAAAGTGTGTCCAGCTGTTAGCCTGGAGCCGCCCAGCCGGAGGTAATGTGAACCAGGTTGGGCTGTGCACTCTTTAATCAAGGCTCCTCCACCGGGCGGGGATTCCATGAGGATGCAAGAACATTGGGGCCCCTGGGCTGGTGTTCCAGAACAGGAAACTACTTGACTGGTCCAGGCTGCTCTGGGGTGGCATGTGCCAGCTAAGCTATGCGATCTGACAAAGGTGCTAGTGATGGGGGCAAAGGGAGCAAGGACTCCACCCAGGTGATTTGCTTGGGGTGGAGGTGAGGGTGTTAGAAGGCAAAGATGAGACAGGGAGGGAATCCAGAAAATTCAGGGACCCTGGAGGGAGAAAGAGAATGGAGAGATGGATAAAGTAAGGCAGAGATGAATGAATGAATGAATGAATGGATAGATAGATAGATAGATATACTGGTGGACCAGATAGGTGAGTGGGTGCACAGATAGGCAGATGGTTGGTTGGTGGACAGATGCATGAGCAGAGACAGAAGTATGGATGGATACATATAAAGATGAATGGATAGAAAGATGGGTTGACAGATTAAAGGATAAATAGATGAGTAAATATAGAAATGGGTAGGTGGATGATATATTGGTAGATGGCATACAGATTAATGCAGAGTAGATAAATAGCTAGAGATATATAGACAAAGAAGAAGGAGGAAGAGGAGGAAGGAAGAAGGAAGTAGGAAAAAGAAGGAAGAAGAGAAGGAGAACAAGAAGGAGAAAGTGGAAAAGAGGAGGTGAAAGAGAAGGTGAAGGAGGGGGAGGAGGAGACTGAGAAGGAGGAAGAGATGGAGGAGCAGATGGAGATGAAGAAGATGAAGAAGATGATGAAGATAATGAGGACAGAGAAGGAAAAGAGGAGGAGAAGTTGGAGGAAGAGGAGGAGAAAGAAACGGAGAAGGAAGGAGGAGGAGGAGGAGGAGGAGAAGAAGAAGAAGAAGAAGAAGAAGAAGAAGAAGAAGAAGAAGAAGAAGAAGAAGAAGAAGAACCTCCATAAAAGGAGGGGAGTTAGAGAAGGAAAGAAAGGGAAGGGGAAGGAGAAAGAGAGGAAGCAAGAATGAGGCCAAAGAGAGACAGGAATTGGGAAAATAGAATTAGTTGCAGGCAAGTGAGAATAAAACGATAATAAATAAATAAATAAATAAATAAATAAATAAATAAATAAAGCAAACAACAGCCAGAAAGAGCAAACATCAGGCAGGTAGGTCCTAGGTGCTGTTTCAGAAGTCTGAAGTGAGAGACTAGGTAGCTGAGTCTCTGAGCTACAACTGGCTGCCAGCAGTGTGGCCCAAGGGAACCCGTGTATGAACCTGGAGAAATCACAGGGCAGACCTTGCTGGCATTTGTGAGTCTAACAAGGAGGTACGATAAATGGTGGAAAAAGGAGCGCATGACATTTGCAAAGATGGAAACAAATGGGAAGTGAGTGTGTGGGACCATCCTGGTGGGGGCACTTCCTGACTCTGTGCCTGCCCTGTGCTTGTCTTCCACCTCTGCCTTTGAACCTTCAAAAATCCTGTTTGCTCACCTTGAAACTAGACACCTGGCACTGAGTAGGGCATCACCAAACGGGGGGCCTTCTATGTGCCCCTCTTTCAACTCCCTGAAAGGAGGGAAAGATGTCAGTACCTCCCTGGATCTGAGCTCAGTGTCCCCCTTCAAAAAACAGGCTCAGGAAACCTGCAGTGTCTCCTCTCTGGGCTGAAGAGCAGAAAAAAGGGAAAGGGGCAGCTTCGCCAGAGGTCAAGAAGGGGGATTCAGGATATTGTTCTTGCAGCAGGAAGGGGCTTTTGCTCAGTCTGTGCTCAGCTTGGCCCTGGAGGTCTGCTGGGATTTGGAGCATTGCTGCCATTTATGCTAAATCTAATATGAGCTTACTCCCCACCTTGCCCCCAGGGACTCAGAAGGCTCCTGACCCCATAGTAGCTGTCTTTTATACTCTTATCATTGTCTCTTCAGCAGCCTCTTCTCTGCCCTCAGTTTCCAACACTCTGTTCATTCCTCCTGGAGGTCATCATGTGTGTGTGTGGGGGGGGGGGGGGGAGGCAGGCAACAAAGAACAATGGCTCCTTCCTGCCCAGAGTCTGGCCACTTTCTCTGTTATCTAACATCAGTGGCAGGACAGGGTGGGAGCTATGGGGAAGCCAATGCCAATGAATCTTGGGAAAGGTGGTTGGGGGGCGGGGTTCCAGTTCTGCTAGAAGGAAGCTAGTGGGGGTATCTGGGTGCTGGTTCTCTACTTCCTGAATCCCAAGGGGTGCACCTCCACCCTAAAGTTTATTTGCACCTACATGGTGAGGCTTTACTTTTCTTGTAAAAAAAAGTCCTCTAAACTCTCTCCCTCCATACCAAAAGGAGCTGGCAAGCCCTGGGACTTCTTCCCCGGGAAAGCCCACAGCTCTGACATTGCTCCCTCAAGTGTAGGCCCAGAGAGTTGAGACTCCAATCAAGGGAAACACTCAGTCTGTGCCCCCGAGGGCTTCTGCTGCAAGCAAGCAGGTGAAAATCCTGAGCCCAGGATCCAGGGATCCCACCCACCCTGTCTCCTTCACAGGTACCAGCTTGCTCCAGCAGCTCTTCCTTGCCTCCAGGTGATTGGCAACTGGGGGTTGTGTGCAAATGTGATATACTGTTTTGGATGGGGTCTCATAGAATAGACAGCCAGGAAGGGCATCTCTAGCCATAGGAACCACATGTGCAAAGGTGCAGTCAGGAGCTGGACAGTTTTTTGGGCAGTTTTTTGAAGACACTGTGGGGAGTCATTGGGGGTTTGCGTCTGAGAAGAGAACAGGGGAGATAGTTTCTAGCTTTTTGCTTGTTTGTTTGTTTGGGGTCACACCTACTAGTGCCTAGGACTTCCTCCTGGCTCTGTGCTCAGGTTTTATTCCTGGTCATTCATGGGACACTATATGCGGTGCCGGGATTGAACTGGGGTTGGCTGCATGCAATGCAAGCACCTTCAAATTTCTGATTTATTTCTTCATCTCTAAGATTCTCTTTTGTTTCGTTTTGGGGTCACACACAATGGTGTTCAGGGCCTTCTCAAGGTGCTTTGCTTAGGATTTACTCCCCGCAGTGCTTTAGGGAATCAAAATAAGAGCTCCTTCTGCAAAGCCTGTGCTTCATCTCTTGGGACCACTTCCCCAGCTTGCATAAAATGCACCCCTTACCATTCTTTGTTATGCAGCTGAGTGCAAAGAACATCCCCCCCACACATTGGCTTGGGGGCTGCACACCTGCTGCCAACAGTCATGCTCTTCACCATGCCACACACAGATCTGTGTCCTACACTATGGTGCACACACACACACACACACACACACACACACACACACACACACACGTATTGGCTGTGATGCCAAAGAGCATAGACAAGAGAGCTGCCAGAGCTGCCAGGATTCCTCTAGGCCAAGGGTCAAATTCACAGCCTGACTGACTTCAAACTTGCAAGGCAAGTGCTTCTGCCACTGAGCTATGCTGGGCCACCTAAAAGAGTCTTTCTAAACAAGTCCTGGGGATGGGAGACAGTGCAGTGTTTAGTGTGAAGGCAAGTGCCTACTCTGGTTCGATCCTTCGCATTGCCGAGCAAGCAGCCTTGGGTTGGCTGATTACTGTTACATGTGGACCTGGAGGTCGCTAAGTATCACCACTGTGACTTCAATGACACCTGGCCATGTAACACATCCATATCCCTAGCACTAAAAAACTAGCACAGCTGGCCAATTACTCCTGATTTTGGTCTCAGATGTCCAGAATATCATTTAGGAACCCATTCCCCAAACATTATAGAAGTTGAATAGGTCCACAGTTGAGAGATATGTGTGAGCGAAGGAGAATAGCTTGACAATGGATAGTTATGGCACAAGAGCCACCAGTGCTCATGAGAACAAATCAAAGTTTAGAGAGGATTAAAGGTGGGATTTAAGGCATATCAGGTGAGAAAAGGCTGGAGAAAAAGAAAATCACAGGAATGTCCTGATTTCTGGTATGTGCAACTGGCAGAAAGTGGAGGTATTCAACACAAAGCGGTTTCCATGGGGCCCTGGATGGAGGACATGAAGGATGTGAGGCTGACAGGGGCCAGGGTGAATTGAGACAGAGCCAAATGCATCTGTTCTTTGTGGCCCCAACAGTGCTGTGTAACAAACAGGCCCTGAAGCTCAGTGTATTTTAACAGATTTTAACAATCAATTGACATTCAGCTCTGTATTGGGCACAGCTAATCTTGGCTAGGTTGCATATGAGTTCTGTTTTCTTTTTTGTTTGGTTCTGTTCTGACCATAGCCAAAGCAACTGTCTGACCCTAAGAATCAGAATAGAGGACTCTGGTGGAAGAGAGGAACTTGAGTTAAGAAAGGGGAAAGAATCAGGTAGTTGAAGTGTGCCACTGGAGGGGGTCAGTGGTACCCCAGGAGGTTTGAAACAGCTAACAAGGTGGTCAGTCCTGCAGCCAGCATGGGTGGGAAGCCTGGGTCAGTGGTGTATCTGCAAGGGGGGCAGGACAATGGGGTGAACCCCTTCTGTCTTCCCTCACCTGTACACACTGCAGGTGTGTGCCCTATCAGGGTACCATGGTTGGCAGCCCAGATTTCCTGACCTGGGGCAGAGAAGCCTCCATGTGTACTCTGGGGGCTGTAGACACTGGTGTGACTCAAGGATCCTGCAGCCAGGCACACCTACCCAGGTTGGTATGATCATATAATTATATGGTTCTCCTACAGTGGTTCAGATTCACCTAAGAGAGGTCACTAGTTGTCTCCAAGTTTCCAGACTCTTCTGTAACAGTCTGCCACCTTCTGCTTAGACCCAGGACACTATCCCCACTTTTGGGGATCCTTCAGTAGTGTTGGGGATGTAAGGCAGATAGAGATACTTGGCCTAGTCCCTGGGACATCCCTAGTGGTGCTTGGGGGACCATGCAATGATAAATCAAACTCAGGGCATGCCCCATATTGCAGAAACAGAGCCTATGATGGGTCAAATGGCAAAGGACAGGAGTGGGTTCAGGATGCCTAGGCTTGGGCTCTTCAGAAATCCCTTTTGCCCACTATTGTTCTTGCCTTTGTTGTGCTCCAAGAAATCCATGTTCCAGGAGGGAGTATTGAGTCTCAGCTGCACAGAAGATGATCCTCCTCAGACGCCCCCCCCCCCACTCAGCCCTCTCAGGGTGGTTATTGTTGTTGTTGTTTTCTTTTAAAGGCAGAAACCAGGGAAATTCCTCTCTCTGCTTCTTGTATTTCCTTTCTAGTTTCCTTTGTTCTATATTTAATTTTTTGTTTTCAGCCCTGTTAAAGAGAGCAGGCAAGTCCTGGATGGTTATTGATTTATTATTTATGGAGAATTGGTCGCTGCTCTAATCGCATCTTCTGTCCTGTCCCTCCAACATAGTTGAAGGACAGCACAAGGAAACAGGAGGAGGCGGATGGGCTCCTGGAGGGCTTCTCTACTGGAATCAGCACTGCAAACTGTTGGGGCTCCAGTGTCCCCTTAGAGGCAGTGGTGGGGGTTTAACTAATATTCTCCCAGGGCAGAGCAATGCCCGGGCTGGAAATCAGGCTTGGTGTTTTCTCATCTTGATGACAACACACCCCTCGGTGGTGGCATTGAGCACTGTTAGTCCCACCCATAAGGAGTCCTCACCCTATTTTCTGCTTATTCTCCTTCCTCATCCACTTCATCCCAGACAGCCGCCCTCCTGGAGAACCTCAGGAGCATCCCTGACTCTGCAGTTCCCCAAAGCTGATGCATCTGGACAGCCTCCCTACAGACAACTCCTAGGTGCTGACTTGAACCCGCGCCTCCATGTGGCTTTGTCCCCATTTTGCAGATGCAGATAGCAAGGCCTTGGGATGAAGAGAGACTCAGCTCAAGATCTGGTGGGATCAGGCTGGAGTCCGGGCTGGGATTAAGTCCACTTATTCATGCAGGGTCCCCCACGGCCACCTCCAGGGAGCAAGCAGGAGAAACTGTGCACAGGCGCCCTGCAATGGCCTTGGCCAGTCCGAACTGGACACAGTCCTCTGTGCACCCGTGTGGTTCCAGCCTGTGCACCGAGCCTTAAGACTTGGGCCTGGAGGCTGGAGAAATAATACAGCGGTAGGGCGTTTGTTTGCCTTGCATGCAGCTGACCTGGGAGAGACTTGGGTTGGAATCCCAGCATGTCATATGGTCCCCCTAGCCTGCCAGGAGTGATTTCTGCGTGCAAAGCCAGGATTAACCCCTGAGCACCACTGGGTGTGGTCCCCAAACCAATCAATCAATCAATAAAGTTAAAATTTTTAAAAAGATGCACCTTGTTATGAAGAGTGAAGGTGCTGTCATTGCAATGTGAGTGGGTGAGCTGAGTGGGTGCACGCATGAGCCTGAGTCGCTGTCTGTGAGCAAGGGTGACCAGGTGTGGAACATGGGGCTGTGTGCAGGCGAGAATGTGGGTGAGGGGTGAGTGGTGTGTGTAGATCGTGTGTGGAGTCCCATGACTGGGTATGGGTTTGTCTGAGGGTCTGAACTGGCCCTCGAGAATGTCTGTAGATGTTGGTGGGCTGTGCATGTAATATGTATTCTGAACATGAATATGTGTATATGTGTGAATGAGTGTATGCATGCATGTGCATGTATGTGTTTATGTGAGTTTGTGTGTCTTAGCGGAGGCTGTTTGGCTGGCCCCAACCCATCCCATAATGTCCCTGTCCCATAGGGCTGTCCACCTTGGGGGGAATGGCAATGCCCACCTGAGGTTAGCTCCCCCCAGCTCCTGCACCTATATACTGTGATGAAAAGCCAGGTGTCCTGGTGTCTCCAGGCCCAGGTTCTTATGTGTCCCTGGAAGGAGGCAGGAGGTGATGGGAGAGGAACACAGCCAGTTTTAAGCACAGTCCAGGCCATACAATTCTCCCAGGAACATGTTCATAATCCCAGGACATGCACTTAATCCCTTGACAAACACATAATCTCAGAACACGCACAATCCAGACCACACACTGTCCAGGCCATACACAACCTGAAACAGAACTGGCCACATGCTACCTGACCAAGACTTCAAACACTTGCTGGCTTCTGGGGTAAATTAGGAGGAGGCAGATTGGGCCCGAGTCTCCAGGAATTCATTAACAGAACCCATTGTTGAAATAAAGTGGCTCCCACCTCATACCCCAGGTCTTGGGTTGTTTGTCAATAAATTTGAATTTCCTTGTTTATGGGGATTGGGGGCATTGTGCCATTTCTGGTGGTACTCAAGACTTACAAGAATAAGGTTCTGTGCTCAGAGATCACCACTGGGTGTGCTCAGGGGAATTATTACAGTGTCAGCTATCCGTCACATGCAAAGCAAGTGTCTTACCCCCTGTGCCATCTCTCCATCTGCAGTGAACCTGGAAGCAGGAGATGTGTAGTTGGCCTTTGTGTTGGCCAGGATGTGGGGGTGCAGGCCGGACAGGGAAGAAGACGTTGCTTATCTCAGGGAAGGCCTGAAGTGAGGGCAGAGGCTAGAGGCACTGTGGCTGCTGTTGATGAGGACAGTGCAGGTGAGGGTGGATGGATATTGACAGAGCCTTGACCTTCCTTCTCACCTTCCCTCACTCTCACTCTGTCTTCCTCTTCCTCCTCCAGCAGCATTCTTGCTCAGCGTCATGGCCCAGACCAGGGGAAGACACAGTAGGAATGAAACACTGCACCTCACCAGAAAGCAGAATTGTAGTTCAGGATTGCATGACAGAAAATAATTGTTCCATTTAACACTGGTATCAGCACTCAATCCAGGGTCCCTGGATAGGCTCAGAGAGACACTACTCTGTTTTGTTAGTAGGGGAAGGCTTCCTGGAGGAGGCACTGGCTAACTTCAGGCAGAGCCTTTGAAGTGTCAGAGGAGTCCATCAAGTGAAGACAATTTGGTAGAATCATCAGAGGCAGAGGAACTTGTGGGTACAGATGTTCCCAAACAAAAGGATGGTGGCATGTCCAAGAAATAAAATGGAGGGCATTTGGAGAGTGGCAGTAAAAGAGGAGAGCTGACCAGACCCCACAAGGGCCTTGAGAGTCTTGGTGAAGCTTCAACAGATTTGGTTCACGTTTCCAGATTCCTCAACGGAGAGTGGAAGTCACACTTGCAGAACAGAAATCATGTTCTCGTAAGAATCCTAGGTGGATGCCTATGTACAGTTCAAGGTGCACATTCTTGGCTTTTCTGGACATTAGCAATTGATGGACCTTTTTTGTAAACTGGCATATCAGGGCTGGAGAGAGGCCAAGTGGCAAAGCATATGCCTAGCTTGTGCAAGGCCCTGAGTTCAACCCTCAGCACTGTATGCTCCAGCTCCCTTCCTGCCACAGGCTCTGCTGGATATAGCCCTCGTGATCCTGAGTACAGAGCACCTGAACTTTAGAGCTGCAACCCTGGCATTCAGCATCACTTGGAGTGGTCTTAGGCCACCATGCCTCACGTGGTGTGTCCTCTATAAGAAAAAAAACATAGGGCCAGAGGGACAGGACAGTGAGTGGGGCATGTTTGCTTTGTTCAAACCTCAGCATCACATATGTCCCCACACACTGCTCAGAGTAGTCCCTGAACATAGAGCCAAGAGTATACCCTGATCATCTTCGAATGTGACCCCAAAACAAAACAAACAAAACAAAACAAAGCAAAAGCAAAGAAAACAGACCAGGTGTGATAAGAACACTTTTCTCTCTTTTCTGGAACCAAACTCTAACCACACTTGGCCTCTTTCTTGAGTCCTTGTTCCATGTGTTCTGAGTTGCCACAATAGTGAGAATGGGAAGGGTGAGAGGCTAGTGAGGAGATATTAGTCTTGAAAGGCCACACTAGTGAGAGAAGGGGAATATCTTGAAAGTGGATCCCCAACGATGCTCTTAGATTAGCAATGAGCTGCCTAGCTGAGCCCTTCCACATAAGACTGTGGACAGAAAAATAAAGTCTTTGGGGTAATATGGGACAGTGACACTCAGACAAAGATGAGGACAGTGATCTGGAATGTCATTCCCTCTGAAGAGACAAGAAAATGCTTGGCAGTGGGAGCAGGCTTGGCTAAGTCCCTTGGGTAGACTCAGAATCCAAGACCGTGGTTCAATCCCTCTACCTTCTCATGATGGCAGAGTCATCAAGATGTGGAGGTACAGTAAGAGGTAGCTTTGCCCCTATCCTGCCTTCTGCAAACAACAGTAACTGTTAGTCTGCAACTACCTCTCCTTCCAGCCCCTAAGTCCCCAAAGGATCAGATCCGGAAGTGCTGCAAGGGACTCATAGGGAATGAAATGAATGTCAAGCCCACCATCACTCATTAGGCGCCATGAATGACTTTGTGTTGAGCTGAAACAATTGCAAGATATGCAGGGGTGAGGGTAAGGAGTCAGGCTTGGCATGCATATACCCCCAGATACCTCCTGCAACATTCCCATATCACCAGTCTTTCATGCCCCCAGGATGATGGGATGTGGAGATGGGACTTTTGGGGATTTGGGGGTTTATTATATCATATAGGTGGGGCTTCCATGAGAGGATTAGTGCCCTCCTCGGAAGAGATGTGGGGACTAAGTGAGAGCACAGTGAGTTGCCAGCTTGGGACCAGCAGAGCTGCCTCTGTGGCCCTGATCTTGGACTTACACCATGAGAGAGAGGCTTTGTGGCTTCATGCTATGGCAGCCTGAGAGGAGAGATTTACCATGCTACCCTCAACACCCTCTAGGGTCCCACTCATTATTACCTCTTGATCTCACTTGGTCCTGCCAAATGGGGTTATTTTACATCCCCATTTTACAGGAGAGAAATCTGTATTCCAGGCCCTTATACATTATATATTCCAGGCTGAGTGTTTACTAATGGGATTCAAGCTTTGGAGCCATCCCAAGTTGCCTTTTCCCAAAACCTGATCCTCAGGATGCCAGGATAATGGGATACTGGGGTCAAAAGAAAAAAAATACTACATGCATTGACACTATCTTTGTATGGTATCCATACATGACATAGCAAAACCATAGAAATACCTTCCAGAAGGAAATTGACTATTTTGCTTGTTTTATTTTGTTTGTTTGTTTGTTTGTTTTTGGCCACACCTGGTGGTGCTAGGGGATTATTCCTGGCTCTGCATTCAATATCACTGCTGACAGGGTTAGAGGACTACATGGGATGCCAGGGATTGAACTTGAGTTGACTGCATGCAAGCAAGCACTTTACCCACTGTGCTATAGCTCCTGTCCCAGGAATCGATAATTACACACTTTAAGATGAAAATGGAACCAGACAGACCTTCGGCATTGACTGTGAGAACTATACCTGTGGGCAGGAATTTGGGTTTGAGCACAGAGTGGCTTTGTGCCAAGCCCTCTATGTCTATTTATCTCATTCAAATGACGTGGATACAGGTATAAGTTTGACAGTCCTTTAGCAGCAAAATGAAAACTTTTTACCTCTGGTGTAAAGCAATCAGGTGCTAGCTCTTTCTTCTGAGCATTTCCTCTAGAGACCCTGTGCAGGGGAGAGGATGGGTGGTGGGTGTGGAAGAAGGAGTGAAGAATAACAAAGTTTTGGCTGAGCTTCACAAATGATGCACCCTGTACCCCCTTTCTCCTTCAGTTCAAAGAGACTTCCAAAGTCTGTCCTCTGGCCTTTTTTTTAAATGTATTTTCTCAGGAGAAATTAGGAAGCAAAATTTCCCTAGATTTAAGTCTAATTCATGACAACTTTAGCAAAATGCAGCAAACAGAGCTTAAGGGAGCCAAATCACAAGAGAGAATTCCACAACTTGCATAGCTAAAGTGCTCCTCTGCTGTGTTGGCTTCAAGTACAGTTTGAGAGGATCCCTTCCTCTGTATTGATGTGGCCTCAACAAACCTCCTCTCCTCCTTCTGTACCAACCAATAGGCAAGTAATGACTCTCTGGTAAGCCTCACTTTGGAGATAAAAACCTTGTCCTAAGTTTCAACACAGTTTTCTGCGGGCTGTGGGCCTGCTGGGGCATCCTCACTGTTTCTGCACAGATGAATATCCTACAGCCTAAGACAGGTGAATTAAATCCAGACCTAATCCAATCCCTTTGCATGAAAGGGGAAGCCAATCCTACCTCAACATGCAGGGTCAGGGAGTGTTTCAACCCCAAAGGCAAAGCCAGAGCATCTGTGGGTATGAGGGGGTCAGAAGGTTCAGTGGTCACTATAACCTTGCTGTTCACAGGGAAGGTTCTGGGATGCTTCCTGAAGTTCTAGAAGGGCCCCACTTCATTTCCTTTGCTCTAGCATTCAGGATCCCCACCATAGGTCCTTCCCAAAGCCTCCCACCGGCATTATCCTCCAAATGTCTCATTGGGCCACTGCCTTTTTTCCCATGATCCTTTTCCTTGCCCAGCTCCATCATTAGTAGAAACCTTGTCTCTGGCTGTGGTCTTTCTCCTGCTTTCTCACGGGGGTATGGAAGATTGCCCCAGTGAAAGCGGAGGAAACAATCAGGGCATAGGTATGTCCCATTTATCCTCTGCCTCACCTTGGCTTGGGGAGTGAGAGAAGAACTTGGAAAAGAAAAAATGCCCTCCAGGTATCTCACTGGTGTCCCTCAATGGAAAATTACACCTTCTCCAAACACCGAGAAGTTTCCAAGGCAGCGCCTGCGCCTGCTGTGGCTCTGAATCCACAAGGCCATGTCACCTCCCCCTCCACAGGGCTGGTTTTGCACATGTGCTGCAGAAAACTGTGTTGAATATGGTGATTAAAGGCAACCAATCAATTAGCCCGTGTTCAGGAATCTGATCATGGCAGTCAATCGGTGATTGCCAATCTGCATATTTATTCAGTCTCATTAATTATGCATCACGCGACATTAATCCTCATAATATGCCATGTGTGGAACGTGGTTGCAAGGCCTGGCTAGGGGAAGGATGTGCCTGGAAGGGCTGGGGTGGCACATGAGATGGGGTTGGGGGCACAGACTTCTTTGGGGGAGCATTTAATTGGCCTTAAGTCAGACTGAATACATTGAATACGCTTTTTATTTTTTACATTGGCCACAGAAGCTGGGCCTGGTCTTTTTTATTTTATTGAATTCAGAGCTGTGGACCTGTGGACCAGACAGCAGGACACAGCTGACCCAACCAGCAGAGGTATTTGTTTCCGTGGTCTGAGCAGTGATTTTAGAAGCCCAGCATACTATTAGATAATTGAGTCACCTTCAATAGAGATCATGACTTTTTATAGGGGGGCTACACCCAGCAGTGCTCAGGCCTTACCTCTGGTCTGCACTCAGGGGTCACTCCTGGTGGACTCAGAGAACCATATGGGATGCCAAGGAACAAACCCAGGTCAGCTCCAAGCAAAGCACCATGCTATCTGCTCGGCCCTTGACCAGTGCTTTAGAGGGGATAGATAGAGACGTTTCATCTAGGCCTTCCCCTCAGCAGCACCCACCTTCTCCATATTAGTTCACAGAAAGACAGATAGACAGACAGCCTCTCTCCCGAAGTTCATTGTCTGCTTCTGTGAGTCTTTGAACTGGAATCTATAGATCAGGGTTCTTTGTGTCTTTCAGATCTTTTACTCCCCCTACAAGAACACCTGGCACCCCAGATGGTATTGGAAGCTTCCCTCAATGTTCTGTGTCAGACACCTAGACTCCTAGACCCTCATTCGTGGGCATCAAGGATGGGCACTGAGGATGGGCCTGCAAAGACAGGTCCTTTGTCCACATTGCAGACACAGAGTAAGGGGCTCCAAGAGGGGCTTTTGCTCAGAGATACCCCCCCCCCAAGGAATCTATATTAGATGTGTTTGTTTGTTTGCAAATGGTATTAGTTGTTTTATTCTGCTCTCTGGGGAACAAGTTTGGAGGCTGCATTTATTTGGGGGGGGGGGTATTACTCCCGGCAGTGCTCAGTGATTATTCCTGGCCTGCACTCAGAAATAGTTCCTGGCAGGCTCAGGGGACCATATGGGATGCCGGGATTCGAACCACCGTCCTTCTGCATGCAAGGCAAACACCCTACCTTCATGCCATTTCTTTGGCCCCTCAGTTGTTTTTCTAGGCTCTCTGGGGAGCATGTTTGGAGGCTGCATTTATTTTTGGGGGGATGGAATTACTCCTGACGATGCTCAGGGGTTATTCCTGGCTCTGCACTCAGAAATAGTTCCTGGTAGGCTTGAGGGACCATATGGGATGCCGGGAATTGAACTGGGGGTCTGCCCTGGTTGGCTGCATGCAAGGCAAATACTCTACCTCTGTGCTATTGCTCGGGCCTCTGGAGACTGCTTATTTTTAGGTGAGGGGGTCTCTGGCTGCCTCTGCAGGGTTTTCTTGGGAGGGGCCATGGCCAGGAAAGGGGTGGTAATGAGGTTATTTGAGCCATTGGGTCACATCTCTTCTCTTGCTGGGATAAGCCTGCTTTATTGTCCCCCCACTGCCCTTTCTCTCCTGACAGGAGCTCTGGGTCCTGCAGATTTCAACCTTCTGATCCTACTTGGCTTCCTCCCCACTGAGCTCAGGGTTCAGACAGTTCACACAAGGCCAAATCCTCTTCCAGGATTGTGCTGGCCAATCTAAACAGTTGGGCTCAGGGCAGAATGTCCTGATCGCTCAGCTTGTGAATGATCTGGGAAGCCCCAGTTGGCCGAGGCCTTGCCCAGCTTGGCCCAGCCACACAGAACAACCAGATGAGGTAAAGATTGTGACCCGAATCCCAGCACTTTGCACCCTGCATTTGTTCCCTAAAAGAAAGGCTGTCACTCTTGTGTCATCTGGGTGAGGCACAGAGGTGATGTTTTTGGTCACTTGCAGTGCACATTAACAAGGGGGCATATCCAAGGCTCTGATTAAGTCCTGCAGGAAGTCAGTCTGATAAGTTTTGTGTCATGAAACTCTCTCAGGGCTTGATTTGGAGCATGCAACCCAGCTCACCGTTATGCATTTTTCATGACTGCAAAATTAAATCATCAGTGCTGTGCATTTGGATGGAAAAGATGAAATACGGTTTTCAAATAACCCCCAAATGAATTAGATTCCCCCAAATCCTGCAAGAGCAAAGGAGGTAAAAGAATTCTAATCAGTAAATGCAGCAGAATATTATTCAGCAGTGAAAAATGTTTTACTTTGGGGCCATAGAGATAGACATGGAGAGTAGAAGAGTAGACCCTTTGCCTTCTATATGACCAACTGGATTCTATCCTCAGCATTCCACATGGCCCATCGAACCTGCCAGGAGTGATTCCTGAGTGCAGAACCAGGAGTAAGTCCTGGGCATCACCAGTGGTGGCTTTCACTCTGCAGAACAACACAGATGAACTCTCATCCTATTCTGCAGAAGGAAAGAAGCCAGTCTCCAAATAATTACATTTATTTGTATCACTCCATGAATATGCAACATGAAGAACCAGCCAGGGGAAAGAAACCATGTTGCTTTCTGATCAAGAGACAAGACCAGAGGAAATGCTGTTTCCCACCAAAGCAGGGGAAAAGAGGGAGGGATGGAGGGAGACTGGGATGGGCTGGGGGCTGAGGAGGCAAGTTGGACCCACCCTCCTGAACTTCCGTTTCCCATTCCTCCTCAACTTGCCTGATGCTTCCACTAGGCGTGGCCTCTGATGATTCACTCCATGGTGCTGGATTGCATTTTCTACACTTGGTCAAATCTTCTGCCAGTTCATCCTGGAGGAAAGGAAAAGGTGGTGTCAGATTCAGCTCCCAGGGCGAGAGGACTGGAGACCAGGAGGCCAAAGGGAGGCTAGAGCTGTGATCTAGGCTGAAGGCGGGGTGGGATGGGGGGAGACCGGGGTGCCGAGAAGCCATGGCTTGTTAGAAAGGTGTAGCAAGATCTGTGGGGACCAGAGTGAGTTCTGGGGTGTCTGTGTTTCTGGATTTGAACCACAGCCTCCTGCCCTCTTCACATCTAACCCCACAGCCACACAGGGCCATGGGTATGGCTCTGGCAGGGCGTGAATCCCTGAGAAACGGCAGCCAGAAGAAACGGGGAGTGCATGTAACGTCAGAGTGAGCCCAAAGGTTGCCCCTCTGAGCTTTCAGCATGGGGTCCCTGGATCATCAGCCAGATCTTGGGGTGTTTGTCTGAACCAGTGTGTGCAGGTGGGGTGCTAAGTACTCTGGCAGAACCTGAGCAGGGGTGACCAGAGCCATGGATGCACTGCACCCCAACCCCAGTTTCAGGACACATTCCCCACCCCCTGCCTGCATCTTCCAGCACCTTCTCCCACCCCTGCCTCCTGGGGAAGGCCACAGTGTTTTCTGTCTGGCCTGGCCGGACCTGGCCGTGCTCGAAAACACAGGCTCCTTCAGAGGTACCCCCCGATCAGCCGAGGCCTGACAAACTCTGGGGGGGAAGTGGGCGTCGGAGCCCCAGCTGTGTAAATGTTTTTGGTTTTCCTGCTGAGGCTGGGGCTTGAGCCGGTGCCAAGACAAGCCTCGCCAGAGTTTTCTTTGGCAAGACGGCTCAGCTCAGGAATGTCAGGCGAACTTTCCAGCAGGATGGCGTGTCGGTGGGACCCCGGCAGAAAGCTGAGACCTGGATCCATGTGGACATTGTCTCATCCTTGGGCCCCGGCACTTGCCCAGGGGCTTTGGCCTGGCCTTCTGTGATGGGAGCCATATTCTGGGCTCGACATCCCACTGGTCCCCTCCCAGGTGCTGGAAAGAGGATTGGGGAAAGAGGGGTTCTCTAGTAAGCTGGGTGGAAAGGAGGCTTTTAGTGTCTAGAAGATAATGACATTTTCTAGAATGTGCCTGATCTTCATTCTAGGCTAAGTGGGAAGAAAAAGTGGGGGTGGCACCTGGGAAGGGCTTGGCTGACCCTGCCTGGGGGCCTGTCTTGTAGGAGATAACTCACACAGCAGCAGGGCTTCCCTGTACAGAAGTCTCCAGAGGTCTGGCCAACTCCTTCAAGGACCCAAGTTGGCCAAGAGGGAAGGTAGGAGGTAACAGGGCAGGGTGGAAACTGGGGCAGAAGATGGTGAAGTGGGGATCCTTCAAGCCAAGACTTGCTCCAGGCAGGAACAGAGTGGCCTCTCTGCTGCCACTGACCCTTGGCCCTGGATCTAGTGAAGGTGCCTATGACTTGATCCAGACTCCAGCAGTTCCAAGGAAGCCCTGAAGTCAGGAGTGGATGTGAAATCTCCCACTTCTGAAATGTTGGCAACTAATTCAATTAAAAAAAAGTAAAAAAAAAAAAAAAAAGTGGTGAACCCTGCTGTTAGCCAAACAAAACACATCTGGGAGCCGGATGAGGCCTCCAGACCACGCATGTGTGACCTCTGGTCTCTCACTTCCTGACCCGTGACAGCTGAGGGACAGATGCAAACAAAGGCCTCATTCAGCACCATGGCGAGAACCAGCCCTGAGCATGCGCCGGAGTCCGCGCATGCGCCCTGTGCCCATAACCAGGTCTGCAGAGCTGTTTTCTCCCCAACACCTGTGGGTCGAGGGCACCCACACCCACTTTACAGATGGGAATGCTCAAGACTCAGAAAAGGGCCATGGCTCAGCCCAGGATGCAGAGGAAAACTCAGACCTCAGGTCTGCCTGCTTCTCAGCCCTGGCCTCCTGTCCATCCATAGTGGGTTGGCGGGGCCACTGTGGAAAGCATTCGCTCAAACAATTTCTCATTCTGCGGTGCTCTGGATGTGTGCAGGGCTGGGTGGGCTGAGCCCTTTGCAAGGCCTCAGGGAGAGCATGGATGCAGACTGTTAAGACTCGAGGTAGAGGGTGTTGTATCTCTAATGAATATTAATCCAACATGCATCCACCTTCTTGGGGTGCTACACAGCATTGATAGGGTGGGAGAAGGCTGCAAAGCTATAGGTAGAGGGGTGCCACTCCCTGTATTCTGAGACTTCCTCAGCCCCGGGAGGGCCCCTCTCCTCTTTCATCTGTGAAATGGGAACAGTGAAGCCTTGACCCGAATCACGGGGCAAAGAGCCGCAGCTCTGAGAAGTGAGCTGGAGGATGAAGTGACTGTCTTGCTCCCACACAAGGACCCCAGTGAGACTTAGGAAATGGCCTTGCTGCTTTGTAGGGAGATGCCGGCATCCACACAGTACTGGGGGACAAACAGCCAGGGTGGCACCAGCAGAAGTTCTGGGACCTTTTTGAGGGCTTTGGGAGCTGACAAAAAAGATCCCCAGGGCAACCTGGCATGGACAGGGTCAGACTTCTGGGCCAGCCAACTCCTGAGCCCAAGATGTTTCTGAGGTGCACCTTGAGTTTCATGAGGGAGATGCCACACCTGGCTGTGCTCAGGCCTTACACCTGACTTTGTACCCAGGGATCACTCCAGTGAGATTCAGGGAACCATATGGGGTGCCAGGAATCAAACCTAGATAAGCCGCATGTAAATCCAGCACTGAAACTCCTATGCTGTATCTCCAACCCATTCCAGTGCCTCTTGCATGGAGCTTGTGATGGATTTGGGAATTGGTGTTGTGGGGAACTTGTCGCAGGGACCAGGCCAGGTTTATCATCGCAGTCTACTGGCGGACAGACAGGGTCTGAACCCTAACTTTGTACCCATTTCCAGGAGCTCTGGAGCTGAGTGGCCAGAGGGAGAGGCCAGTCACATGGTGCCAAATCCTCGGTTTTCTCTCAGGGTCTGTTTCAGGACAAATGTCTCTCTCGGGAAGTCTCCAGCTCAGCTGCTGTGATGGACATTTGAGGCTTCTCATGCACAGAAACTTGTTTCTCAGCACCTGGAAATCAGCATGTGCGGTCCCTGCACTCTTAATGCAGGAGAAAGTCCTCTCCTGGGGTATCTGTAGGTGATGGGGAGAGAGAGGGAGGAGAAAAGGGGTGCAGAGAAAGTCAACTGAAAGAGTGAGAGAGAGACTTTGGAGGCTCCCAGACAATGCTCAGTGGGTCCAGAGTATTTCTGGTGATTCCCCAGAAGCCAGGCAACACCATCCAGTGCACCCCAAGTGTTGCCGCAGGGAGATGTCCTAGCCTTCTCCTTGTGACCATTGGGGAGCCTCCAGGGCCACACCCAGCCCTGAGATGTCAGTTCTGGCACATTCCAGGCAGTGGCTCTATCTCTTATACTTTCTCCCCAGACCAAGAAGAGATTTTGCCAAGTGTGAGAATTTCCTTTGGGGGAGCCCTCCTGTTCTTTCCTCCAGTCCTCAGCACCCTCCCCGCCCCCCACAGATCCTGCTTTTAAATTCCATCATGTAAGGATCTGGGAGGTTTGAACACAGAGATATGTGTAGGGAAACAAACATTTCTTCCATTCCTGGGATTGTGTGTTGTGCTGAGGGTACCCTGGGCCTGACCATGCCAACCATGGCCACTTGGGGCTCAAGGTCCGTTCCCTCTACTGGGATGGGTGTGGATGCCACTGCATCCTTGCACCATTCTGACCCCTGTTTCTGCTCTCCACTTGGGACTCAGAGAGACACAGCTGATCAGAGAAGCTGGAACTTCCAACCCAAGCCTCAGTCTGGGCATCTGATCTCTGCTTCTGGCATCTCCATTGACCCAGAGTTCTGGGAAGAACATCTAGGACTGTCCCACATGTGTCCTGGGCAAGGGCATGAGATTTGGAGGCTGGAGACCTCAGCAGATCCCAGCCCACCCCTCCTGTGAGGACTGCTTTCATCAGTGGCTCCTTCCATGCCATCAGATGTTCCTTAGATGGGGTGGGGTCTCTGGTGCACCCAGCAGAGGTGTGCAGGCAATGGGAAGGCGTCCTTCCTGGGACCCTTCCAGAATGCAGGGAGCCCCCAGAGGTGGGTGATTTGGATGGGAAACCAAAGCTCTTTCCTGGGACATAATGAGCAGGGAGGGAGCTGGGAGATATGCTAATTTCATTATTCATGCACATAATTACAATCTAGATGTTGGCAGCTTTTGAGGTAATGACAGGAGGGAAGAGGAAATTTACCTAACTTTTGTAATATATGTGCGGCATTATTTAACTCTTAAATTAAGATCAGGGACCTAATTCACTCCACAAGGCCCCTCCAGGTTGGCCTGAGAATGGCAGGCCCCAAGACAGAATCACCACCTGCCCCTCTCTCTCTATCTCACCTAGTCCCCCTTTATTCCTTCCACACATCTCCACCACAGTCAATTTGGGGGCTGCACTAGGATAGAAGCCCAGTGCTCACCGTGGCATCTCATGGACCAGGGCACAATAAGAGAAACAAGAAGTTGGTAGGAAAGGAGAGACAAGAAATCATGAAGACCTTCCTGAAAGCAGTGGCACCTTCCTGTTTTTTTGCTATGCTGAGTGAGCATAGCAGATGCTGAGGGGGGAAGACAGTTGAGGGGTGTGGCTAGAAGACCTGGGAGTTACTTTGCAAGGAATCAGGGAGCGAGGGGTCTGAGGGACCAGCAGGCAGCTCTGAAAATGGGCCACTCCAGGCTCAAATCATGGGATTTGAGCTCAGCCTCGTGGAATCCTTGGCATAGAAACTGCACCACCCTGTTGGAGGGCACCCCAACTCTCCAGGGCCAAGTGGGGTGCACTCCGAGTTCCACTTGGCATTTGCTAGCTTGGCTGGACACCCAGTGGGCCAACAATTCCTACTGCATCAGCCTGGATTCCTCACCCTGCGCAGGGTGGGGACAGGGGTCTGAAGCACCTTTATGCTGCGCTGTCTTCCCAGAAGCCTGTGTGGGAGGAACAAAGCCAGCTTGGATTTGCAGCACCCAACCTGGCTGGATGGGGAGAGTGGGCTTTGCACAGGGGCATGTCCAGTCAGGGGTGTGAAATTCTAAATTAGGGCTGGCTGTGGTTTGCTATGCTCTTCCTGCCTATGCCCCCACTTGGGGTGGAGGGACCAGGCACTGCCCCCCCCCAGCTCTGCAGCCCACCCAGAGTCCAGAAGACCCTTTCCTCAGAATTGAGCAGGGCCAGTGCAGGGAGGGGGGCCACGCCCAATGGAACGTGTATGCATATGCCAGACGCCAGGGTTGGAGGGGAGTGGCATGTCACAACATGTCTCGGCTCTATTCACAGTGGTGGCTGGGAAATGTGAGTGTGTGGGGCACCCCGTGTGTGTATGCAGGTACCAACATGACTATGACACCAAAGTGTGGTAGGGACAGACATGTGTGGCTAATGCACATTGGCATCCTCTGTTCCTGAGGTGTGAATCTGTGTGTGTGCCAGGTGCATATATTTGCATATGTGTGTGATTCTGCTTTCACACGCGTCTGAGGGATGGGTGTGTGAGACACATGTGCAAGATTCTGTTGTCCCTTGCCAGTGTCTAAGTTATTATGTGTGATCCTGTATGTGTCTTTATGTGTGTACATGTGTTCTGTGTATGCATCTGCTTGTGAGCACATTTGCATTTGCATGGGTGTGTTAGTGTATATTCGTGTGTGGAGGGCCATGGGGTGCGATCCTGACATTGTAGCAGATAAAGATCTTGGGCTCAGCCAAACTTTCTATGATAGACATAGGGATGACCCCTCTCGGTGCCCCTGCCTGCTGCCCCCTGCAGCCTCTGCCCAATGGAGGTCTTGCAGGCCAGTGCTTCACACACACACGCACACACACACACACACACACACACACACACACACACACACACACACACACACAGGCTTTGGGCCACATCTGGCAGAGCTCAGGGGTTATTACTGGTGGGCTTGGGGAACCATATGCAATGCCCAGGATCGAACCCAGGTCAGCTGTGTGCAAGGCAAATACCCTACCTGCTGTGATCTCATTCTAGCTCCTTATGTGTCCTTTTAAGCCCATTTTTCTATAGAACTGTTTATTTGAAGTTCCCTGGATTAGGGGGTGTGACATTCCCCCTACCCACGCTGCTCCCTCCCTGCATCAGTTCTTTTTTGTTTGTTTTTGTTTTCCTTTTGGGGCCACCCCTGGTAGTACTCCTGGTTCTGCACTCAGAAATCACCCCTGGTAGGCTCGGGGGACCATATGGGATATCAGGGATCGAATGAAGGTCAGTCCTGTATCGGCTTTGTGCAAGGCAAACCCCCTACAGTTGTGCTATCACTTCACCTTTCCCCCTCCCTGAGTCAGTTCTTGGGTGCTGACTGAAGGCTGGTGTTTGGGGTCAAGAATGAATGGCAGGTCAGGCTAGGGCACCCCCCTGACGCTGCATCCTCCCAAAGCATGCGTGGAAACTAACTTTAAAGTTAAATGGGGGGACCATGCTTCTTTATGCCCAGGCCCTAGACCACTTGGCTAAGGCACATCCTTGGACAGTTTGCAGAAGAACTGGGCGCCCAAGCCAGGAGAGCGAGACACAGGGTTGACATCTGGGTCTGGACCCTCTGCCACCACCCCTGCTGACTCCACCCTGTCACCCTGTCCCTTTCCCTTATCTATTCCTCCAGGAAATCAGGAAGAAGATTGGGGGCAAGTTTGAGTTTGCAGGAAGTTTGAGGTAAAATGAAGACCTGGGGAAACGGGTCCCGTTCTCCTTCCTGGGTCCCTCGCTGAGCTGGTAATACATTCCCCTTCTTGCTAACACACTTTTTAAAATGTTAATAGACTGTAAATTACTTTTCTTTTTCTACTTCTTAAAATAAGCGTTTCCTCCCTGAGATGGCGAGACGGCAGGTTTTATTACTGTCGAGATGAGATGGACTAGAGAGGGCTCATACAGCTTTTATGGGAACTATTTTATTTATAAGAATTTTCCTAATATCAGATGGATGTGACATTGCCTGGTTCCTTTCTCCTTCATCTGGAGAGAAGAGGGGGATCTAACAGCCTGAGAAACCTCAGGATTCATTCTTTAGTGGCCCAAATGTAAGAGTCTTCTATTCTTCCTCTTTTTGGAAATTGGGACACACCCGCTGTCCTCAGGGCTTACTCCTGGCTCTGCACTCTTGGTGGTGTTCAGGGGACCATATGGGATGGCAGGGACAAAACCAGGGTTAGCCAAGAACAAGGTGAATTCTTTACCTGCTGTACTACCTCTCCAGCCTGAATCCTTTTTTTTTTTTTCCCATATCCAACTGTACTCAGGACTCACTCTCTGACTCACTCAGAGATCACTTCTGGTGGGCTCAGAAGACCATGTGGGATGCCAGGAATCAAACTCAGTTGGCTGAGTGCAAGGCAAACAACCTATTCGCTGAGCTATTATTGCTCCAGTCCCAAAAGAGCAGTTTGTGTGGGTCACTCACTGTAGGAACCACTCTCACTGCAGCCTCCTTCTCCAGGTCCTGCCAGAGATGGACCCCAAAGCCCAGCGGGGATGAGAAGATTGAGTAGCTCCAGTGGCTGTCTCAGCCACTGGCAGCTGTCCTTCCTTGCATCTGTGCTTCCCATGTGGACTCTGCCAAGCAGAGCTCGGCTGCCTCAGGGCCTTTGCACACACAGCCCAGCCCTTCAAGATGGAATCCCTGTTCAGGCTGTGTCCTCTGGCACCAGGAAGATGTTCAGTGAACAAGGCTGGAGATGCCATTCTGGCCAAGCCTTTTTCTGTCTCCCCTCTCTGAGATTACCAGCTCATGTTACTCATCTCTCAAGCCAAGGAACGTCCTTGTTGTTTCCAGAGCACCAGAAGCACCCGAAACTCATACACGTGCCCAAACTCTTCATTAACTCCCCTCTGCTTCTTCATTTATCTATTTGGCCAGGACAGACTTGGGGTTGCTCAGGGCTTACTCCCGGCTCTGCACTCAGGGATCCCTTCTGTCAATGCTCAGGGGACCATGTGGGGGTGCTGGGGATCAATCCCAGGTTGGTCCTGTGCATGGTGAGCAAGAACCCTTATTGCTGTCCTGCTTCTAGCCCCTTCCCTGCTAGTTTCTGACTTTTCAGACATTGTTTTGTTTCTGTGCCCCCCACCTTGGCCTTTCCAGTTGCCCCTTCTTTTTTTGGGGGGTAGGGGGGCACACCCGGTGATGCTCAGGAGTTACTCTTGGCTATGAGCTCAGAAATTGCTCCTGGCTTGGGAGACCATATGGGATGCTGGGGAGGTCAAACTGCAATCCGTCCTAGGTTAGCACACGCAAGGCAGATTCCCTACTGCTTACACCACCGCTCCAGCCCCACTGGTTGCCCTTTTTTGCTTCATTCTGTGACCCCCATCAAGCAGCCTTTACCTGTGGCCTCCACGGGTTATCCTGAGTGTCCACAGCAGGGAAAAGTCCTGGCAATAGACGCTGCACACATGAACGCATCTGCTGGTGCCACTGGGAAGGGGAGAATGTTGCTGTCATAGTTTCTGGTCACCTACTCAGCCTCTGGCCCCTGGTGGAGGATGGCACCTCTGCCAAGGCCAAGGCCCAGGCCAGGAGGAGCTGGGCCGACTGCTGTGCCCCTTCCCAGTGGGCAGTGCTGCCCAGCAGCTTCAACCACCCTGACCATTGGCATAGTCATGTCGGCTTTAATCATCCCCAGCAGGCCAAGTGGCCTTTCAGCTTGTCAGTGATGCATGCGAGTGTCAGGGCTAAGCTCTCGAAATTGTTTCTTTTTGTGTGTGATGTTTTTTGGTTTGGGGCCACCTCGGCAGTGCTTAGGGATTATACCTGGCTCTGCACTCAGAAGTTGCTCATGACAGGCTCTGGGGACCATATAGGATGCCGAAAATCAAACCTAGGTGGGTCCCAGCCCAGGTTGTTGACATGCAGTGCAAACATCCTACTGCTGTGCTATCTCTCTGGCCACAAAATTATTTCTTGACACGGTGTTGTGGGAACTACCAACTGCAGCAGGCACATACTGAAGTCAAGTCAGTGCCTCTGACCAGCAGCCAATGCGCTGGTTCTCTAGCTGGGCCCCCCAGGGCCACATGGAGGCATCACACCCCCTGTTGGTCAGGCCCTGCTGCTCACTGTGAGCCTTTTGGGCCCCTTTCTGGAGCATATTGGGGTCGAGAGCCTGGTGGCCTGGGTTCAAATCCCAGTGGGACCACTTGGGCACTGTGTGATCTCAGTCAAGTAGCTGAGCCTCTCTGTGCCTGGTTTCCTGTTTCCTTCATTGGCCAATGGAAGGTAAGCTGTGCTTTGTGGGTGTAGATAGAAAGTTCTGGGTGCCTCGGAGGTGCTGGGTCGGATGCAGTGGCTATGGAAGGTCCATTGGAGGGGCCTCTGGAAGGTGCAAAGGGGGGTTTGTGGAGTGCCCCAGGGCCTCGAATCAGAAATAGCAGGAGGAAGTCCTGGGACCTCCTTCAGCCATGCTCCTGCTCTGCCAAAAAGTAGCAAAGCCAGAGCAGGGGTACAAGGAGGCAGGAATGGAGGTCAGAGGGGAAAGACCCGCTTGGCAAAGGCAGGTCTGCATTGTGGCTCTCAGCAGATTCTTTCAGCTCGCCCAGCTCTGGAAGGACTTAGTCTGGGCCCTGCCCCGTTTTTCAGATGGGAAGAACACATTGGCAGGAAATCTCCCTTCCTTCCTTCCTTCCTTCCTTCCTTCCTTCCTTCCTTCCTTCCTTCCTTCCTTCCTTCCTTCCTTCCTTCCTTCCTTCCTTCCTTCCTTCCTTCCTTCCTTCCTTCCTTCCTTCCTTCCTTCCTTCCTTCCTTCCTTCCTTCCTTCCTTCCTTCCTTCCTTCCTTCCTTCCTTCCTTCCTTCCTTCCTTCCTTCCTTCCTCACTAATGAGGCATCTCTTTTCCTGGCTTTAATAGGCAGGACAGGGGGACTAGGATAAAAGGGGCCACAGCTGCCTTGTCTCCTGGAGGAGACAGGCATGAGGGAAGTTATTACGCTGCTTCAGGGGAAGAGAAGCAGGGTGTTCTGAGGAAACAGCCAGAACCTTAGCCCAGCACCTCCAGGCTGTGATGCAGTTAAATGATGAGGGAGGCTACAGGGTGAAGGACCACTGGGCAGGCGGTGCTGAGGAGGTGAGCTGGGGAGAAAGTTCCTGAGTGGGGGAAGGAGGTTCCTCCAGATCCCAGCTCAGTGTGGCCTGCCCGAGGGAGGCTGGGGCAGACTCTCATCTCAGATCCTGGCTTTATTGCATTTTTAATTACATTTTGAGTCATGCCCGGTGGTGCTTGGGCTCACTTCAGGCTCAGCTCAGGAGACCAGTACGAGGTGCTGGGAATTGAACTTGGGTTGGCCGTGAGCAAAGCAACCTCCCTCTCTGCTCTGATTTCTCCCTCCTAAGATCTGGGCTTTGAAAGTTCCTTTGGCTGCCCCCCCAACCCTGGGGGAGCAAAGGCCTCAGGATTGGGTCCCAGCTGGTTCCTCCTGGTCCACTCATCCTGCCCAGGGCACTCCCAGGGGACAGCTGGGTTGGCACAACCTGTAGGGAAGCAGCGAGCCCCCCTTAACCCCAAGCTGCTGGGCTCATTTACATGATCCCAGCTTAATGCTCCCAGGGTATGCAAATGTATGCAAACCACCATCCAGGAGAGGCAAAAATAGCAGGTCGCATTAGCATCTCCCACGGGAATATTGTTTTATGCAAACCAAGTGCTGGGTGCGGTGTGTTGGGGATGGGGCCTGCTGACTGGGCGGAAATGGAAGGCCCAGGCCCCTCCACCCCGTGGGCAGACCGCTGCTGAAGAGTGTTAGCTGGACACAGTGCCCAGGAGCTAGGGTGAGCTCTCAGGGTTGGCCCATCCCATGGCCACTCTCCTCCCTCAGATTGTCCTCCCTCCTGGGCCCCTTCTATAGTCTCTCCTTCCTCCTCTCCCATTAGGCTGCTGGATATTCGGCCCAGCCACCTCTGCGGGTCTTGTTCACTTGTCCTTCCCTCTGTGCTCTCTGCTTTGCACACTGACTGTCCTTGAGACACCTGTCCCTTTGTCCCCACCTGGCTCCCATTTCTCAGCCCTCCTCTTCTAAGTCAGTCTCCATCTCCTCTGTCTGCCTGTCCCTCTGCCTGTTGGTCTATCCATCCATCTTCTCTTGCTCAGAACCAGCCCCTACCCTTACCCTTGGCTCCTGGTCCCTCTCTTGGCTTCTCTGTCTCTCTTGTTATCTTGTCACCAACCCTGAAATCCTATGAAGTCTCCTGACTTCAGCATCTTCCAGGTCCCCAGCTTCACCTAACTCCCATATTGCCTCCACCCTGCTTCTTTTGGGGGGTTCTAGACAGACAACAGTGTCTCTTGCACCTGACTGGGCTATTGGGCCCCAAGGAGAGAAGCCAAGATGCCTCTGTACCGCCGGATCCCAGACCTTTGGCAGCGCCTGTGCCAGACGTGTGTCTGGGTCTCCCTGGGTCCTTGGGAGTCGAGGCCTGGCCCAGGGATGCCTGAAGCCGGGTGGGTGCTCTGTGACCCCTGCAAGCGCCTCCTTGTCTCAAGCTTCTTGTAAAACGACTGATGCTATATCTAAGCTTGGCCCTTTGTAAGATGGGCTGACACATGTGTGCTCTGAATGTTTCCCTCAGCAGGCTTCGATCCACCTGCACTCTGTACCTCAGTGCCCAAATCTGGAGAATGGAAAATCAGGGGTTAGGGCTGGCTGTGCTCGCTGCAAATTCAGCACTGAGCAGCTGTTTGAGGAAAGACCCTGGAGTTTCTGTTATCTTTTTGGTTTTTGGGCCATACCTGGTGGTGCTCAGGGCTGACTCCTGGCTCTGTGCTCAGGGATCATTCCTGGCAGGACTCGGGAGGACCATATGGGGTGTCGGGAATCAACCCAGGTTGGCTACAAGCAAGGCACTAGCCCTATGCTCTGCACTATTGCTCCAATCCCGACCCTATGTTTCTTCTCAGACCTACTGTGTGTGCATGCCTCCCCTCTCTGGGCCCCAGAGAATCCTTTAGTCTTCTACTGCTTCCCCTGAGGTCCTAGGCCTGCCCCACTGGACATTGGGGAGGTTGGCAGTAGGGAGGGGTGCCAAGGGCTACTGAGGTAGGCAGTGACTCCACAGCGCCACCAAGTGGTCACGAGGGCAACATGGGGCCCCACTTGGGACTAAGGAGGGGCCTGACTGATGTGACTCCTCCAGAAACCCTTTATCTCTCCTTTTTCTTTCTTTTCTTCTTTTTTTGTCTTTGGGCCACACCTGGCAGTGCTCAGGGTTTACTCCTGGCTCTGTGCTTAGGAATTACTTCTGGTGGCATACGGGGCCATATGGAATGCTGAGGATCAAATTTGTTTGCAAGGCAAATGTCCTACCCACTGCACTATGGCTCAGGCTTCTGAAACTTTTTCTCTTACAAAGAAGGAAAGAGACCTGCCAGAAGGCACCCCATCAGTGGGGATTGGGGAGTTCTGGACTTCACCCTGGACTGGGCTCAGCCTTGCTGGACGACTTTGGTCCAGTGCCCTGCCTTTTCTAGACTGTGCTTTAGAGAAAACAACAATGACTGTAACAGCAAAGGTAATGATAGTGAACATTCTCCACCAGGCCTCTGTCTGAACATCCCTTTGCCTCCTTCACACAACTAACCCATGGTAGAAGTTTCTAAGCCCTTCCCTGGTTCACTCACTGACTCTTCACAGCTAAGAAAGCATCTGAGACAAGAAGGATTTTTGTTAGTTTGAGTGTTTAGTCAGTACATGTTTCCCCTCTGAGTTTGTTGAGAATGACAAGGGCCAGTGTGGAACTGTGTCAGATTGACTCTGTGGGTCCATAGTCTAATCATGTACTGATCAAAAACAAACAACAATCAACAACAACAAAAAAAACCCCACCTCCTTATGAAGGCTAAATTGGGTGTCAGCAGGGAATAGTAGAGGGAGGGACACATGCAGGTCATAGAGGGAAGAGAGTCTGCAAACGTTTCTGGATGAAAGGCATTAGACATTTAAAGTGGACTGGACAGCTTGAGCAACGACCTTGTGGCAGACTTGTCCCATTTGTGGCACAAAAACAAGGATCTTGCTGCCCTCCAGCCCAGCACTTCCAGACACCCAGGAGTGTAAAGTTTTTCCTCAGGGCTTTCTGACCTGGAGATCACCTGAGGAAAACCAAACCAAGGGTAAGACCTGGGTACCATCGGGTGTGGCCCTAAATAAAACAAATCAAAACAACTCTCCAACTAGCCATAGTAAAGCAGCTTATGAGTTCAACACACCATTCATATACCCTTCCATGTGTGTGTGTGTGTGTGTGTGTGTGTGTGTGTATGTGTGTGTGTATGTGTGTGTGTCTGTGTGTGTGTGTAGTGGGTTCAGCATAAAATTGAGCACATGGTTCAGCTGCCACCTGGCCAGAAGGTGGAGAGCCTCTGCTCAGTCGCAAGCCTTCAGCGAATGATGCTGGACCACAGAGTGCTGTCTTCCCAGTTAGTTACTCTGTGACTTTATTACAGACTGGCCCTGAACTCACTGCCTGGAAACATTTAATGCTGTTCACAGATCCATTGACAGAGTTGGGCAGGGCCAGCCTGTCTCTGCAAGTACCTGAAAGTTTGTCCCTCTCACACCTGTGGCTGAGGTCTGAGGTAGCAGGTGGAAACTCAGGTGGCGCTTCTGGGTGCCACACTTTTATGTGCCCACCACTGTAGCCTCTCTCTGTGTCAGGGGTTTCCTCACAACATGGCTACTGGCTTGCCAGGGCCAGTGGGCAAGAGACACTACCAGAAGATATTGTCAATTGATACAATACAATAAAATACAATTGATTGACTTTAATTACAGAAGAGGTGGGCCAGGCTCTTAGGGGGGGATTTGCCCAGAAAACCCTCCCATCCAAATTCTCACCCCCAGCCCTCCCTGAGCACCCTGGAATGCGTTCACTGTCCTTCTCATGACAGGTTCCACATAAAGGTCCAGGGCCCAACCACCCTCTGGCCTGAGGGCTGAATTTTTCACTAAGGAAGATTAGGATTTTTTTTTTTTTTGGCCATATCTTGGCAGCGCTCAGGATTTATTTCTGGCTCTGTGTTCAGTAATCACCCCTGGCAGGCTTGGGGGGGGGGCATATGGGATGCAGGGGATCAAACCCAGGTCGGCCGCATGCGAGGCAAATGCCCTACCTGTAGTGCTATCGCTCCAGCCCCCAAGATCAAAATTTTTGCTTTTTTTTTTTTCTCAGCTTCTTCCCTCACTTGGTGCCTGGTAGGCTATCCTCAGGGCTGAAATCCTCCCAACTCCATCCTTCTTTCAAGAATCTTCCTTTCCCTCATTTATTTTCCCTTTCCTGAGTTTCTTTTTTTTTTTTTTTTTTTTTTTTTTTGCACTTTGATTTCCTCTTTTCCTATCTTCTGTCCCTGATCTTCTGGGGTTTTGCTTCTCTCTGTCAGGTGTGCCCTACAGACATCCCACCCCACATTTTATCCCTACCCCAGGTGGCTGGTGACAGAGCATGTCTGCTGTGGACCCTCCTCTGCCCACCCAATTCACCATCCACCGTGCCAGCCCAGCTCAGAGGCCAGGAAGAAATGCGCTGGCTTCTTGCTGGCTGATTGTCTGTACAAAGCTGCTATTTTCCTTTTATTTAGATTTTTATTTTGAGGTAAAATTTACATGCTGCTGAACGAGGCTTCAAAGTAAGCACTTGGGTGCCTTTTCTTCCATCTCTTGACAGTGTGGAACTGCCACCCTGAGCTCGTTCCAAACCGTCCCCATCACTCCAAAATAACCCTCCTTCCCCATGACAGCCACTTTCTAACCTCCCTTCCCTTGGCAGCCGCTCTGCCTCCGGATCTCCCTGTTAGCAGGCTTCATCTTAGAAGTTCCTGCTCCATCTGACCTTTCATGCCTGGCTCCTACCAGTTGGCAGCAGGTTTTCAAGGTTCAACCATAAGGGAGCATGAGTCAAAACTCCATTCTTGGTGCTGGAGGGATGGTGCCTGGGGTCAGATGCTTGCCTTGAAGGGGGCTAAACTGGGCTCTATCCCCAGGACCTCATATAGTCCCTCTAGCACCGAGCCAGGAGCACACTCTGAGTACCTTCTTCTGTGACCCAATCTAACAGCCTTTACCCTTTCTTACATCTACATAATGTTCCACTGTAAGGATCCCCCACAACTCACTTACTCATTCACTCACAAGGGGGAATCTGGGCTGTTTCTGCCTCAGATGCTGTGTAAGGGGCTCAGCTAGGGAGTGGGCACAAGAATTCATTGGCCCCCTCATCTGCATCTTCTGTCCTTTATGGAGATGGGCCCAAGCATGCAGTGGGTTGGTGTCATGACAGCTCCATGCTTTGCTTCACTCAGGAACCACTTCATTGCCTTCCTACTTCACTGTGTGATCCTTGATGCTGTGTGAGGCATCCAGGACTTCCTGGTGCCCATCTCTGCCCTGTTTATGCACAGTGGAGGGTAAACAGGAAAACCTCAAGTCAGGCAGTGGCTGTGTAGCAGATACCAGACTCTAGTCAAAATGCCTAGAGCAGGGTGGGAAAGCCCAGGTGATTTCTACACCCACTCATTCACCCAGCCAGTTCGGGGATCATAGTTATGACTGAGCCCAAGCACCTACCCCATCCCCAATTCTGTGCTGGACACTGGGGTGAGGTGAAATCAGAGCCCAAACCTGTAAAGGGGCTTCCCTGTGTGGGGAGGGGAGAGGTTATATTAACTAGCAGTGAAGAGAGTATGACACCATCCCTGATGCCTGGAGGAGCACTAAGGGAAGAAGAAGCTGCTTGGAGGACTTGGGAAGTCTTACCGTGGTGAGCACTTCTGGCTGGGGGGCTGGGTATTGAAGGATGCATAGGAGTTCTTTAGAGGCAAAGATAAAGCAGGAATGCACTAGGCCAGAGTCACATGGGGGACCGCAGGCAGGGTGGACCCTGGGAGAGATGAAATACAGGCCAGCATGGTTGGACTGACTTTTAAGATGTCCTTATATTGTTCTGAACTCAGCCACAGTTGAGTTGGAGTTCTCATCTGTGTGAAGTTTCCTGAGACTAAAACATAGTAAAGTGGCATGGGCGGGGCTGTATGCATGGTCACCAGGTCTATCTCAGTAAAATGCACATGTCAAAGGAGCCAGAGAGAGACCTTCAGGGGCACAAGAGGCCTGAGCCTAGCTCTATTCCCTAGGATTGAATATAGTTCACTAAACGCTGTGAGGAGAGAACTCTCAGCACTGTCAGGTATGGCCTAATCCCTTTCCACCCCCCCCCCAAATAAATCAAATAAAAAGAAAATGTAGGGCTGGAGAGAGAGTACAGCAGGTAGGCACTCGCCTTACATGTGGTCAGCCTGGGCTCAATACTTGGCATTCCCTATGGATATGCACCAGGAACAATTTCTGACTATAGAGCCAGGAGTAACCCTTAAGCATCACAAGGTGTGGCCCGAAAACCAAAACCAAAACCAACAAACAAAAAATAAACAACATGAAAATTGTCGCAGCTGGAATGTTGGGTTAAAATACTATGATAACAGCAGCCCAAACTCCATCCTAAGGTTGGGACCTTTATTTCATTTCTCTTTCACACTTACAGGTCCAAGCAGGCCCGGAAGCATCCCCCACATAAGTAACTCAGGCCCACAATGAGTGCATCAGACACCCTGAAATATGACAGATCCAAGGATGAAGGAGAAAGAATTGAGATTCTCAGTCTAGAAACTTCCATGTGCCAAGGCTGTGCCCCCTCCACTAGCACTTGAAGCCTGTGGTATGACCACATGATCCCCAGTGCCAAGAGGCACAGACTTTCTGTCGAAGTCTGGGACATGGATCCAAGACACGATGGAGGGAATGTGCGTGTCCCCTCCCTGTGGGTTTTCAGTTCCTTCATCTCTAGGCAAGCAGAGGCTTTGCTCTGGGTGGCCTTGGGGAAATAGCTGAAGCTGGAAGCAATCATTCTGTCCATCTGTGGGGACCCCTCCATTTTGTTCTAGGAACACTTTGAACTTCCACGGCGCTATTTGGGAAAATAAGAGCAAATTTTTAAAATGGTAGAATAGGGGGAAAGTACCCCTAAAACACAACAAAAAGTCTCAACAGTCACTCCAGAGGCTGGAGGAAGATGGACCAACAGGCTTTATCTAAGTGCCAGATTTGCACATGGGAGCCTCCAGTTTGATCCCCAGCATCTCATAGTCCTCTGACATCAGGCCAGGAGTAGGTAGCCCCTGAATACAGGTGGGTGTATCCCCCCCTCCAAAAAAAAAAAAAAGAAGAAATAAGTAAGTGCCTCTGAAGAATAAGCATATGTCTCAGATCTCCTGGTCTCAAGGTTAATCTCAATGTCTGGTCTCATATATTTGATCATGCACAAGAAACTTCTGGAAAGATACTGCCATAGCAAAGATGACTAATTCCCTCTGGAGATTGTCACTGGCCAAGGGACTTTGCTATTCAGACTCCGCCTATATATCCAGAGCCCAGGATGTAGTAGAAACTGCATTAAACTCCCCAGGGGGTGAATGACTTGTTTGGGGGGCCACATGGGCAATGCAATGCTCAGGGGAACGTTCCTTCTGGCTCTGTACTCAGGAATCCCTCCTGGTGATGCTCGGGGATTGAACCTCTGTTGAAGGTGTGCAAATGCCCTCCCTGCCATAGAATGGCATAGTCTGGCTATGTCAATGACTTCTTTTTTTTTTTTTTTTTTGTAAGTTGTTTGTTTTTGGGTCACACCAGGCTGTGCTCAAGGGTTACTCCTGGCTCTGCACTCAGAAATCACTCCTGGCAGGCTCAGGGGACCATATGTAATGCTGGGAATCAAACCCAGGTTTGACCTGGGTCAGTCACATACAAGGTAAAAGCCCTACAGCTGTGTTATCTGCGTTATCTCTCCAGCCCAACGTGTCAATGACTTCTGAAGGAGCCAGACAGGACCTTTTCCTGGCCTTCTCCCTGGAGAAGGCCCATTCACTGGAATAGGCTCTAATTGCAGGAGACTGACTCTAAATTGGATTGTTGGTAAAGTTGATGGGGTTTTTGTTGCAAGGTCTGAGCTCTCCCTCACCCCTGGACTTTGCCAATGAGGAAGCCGCAGATTCGGGGCCTCATTTCTCAGCAGAGGCACCAGGAGCTGTAAATAAGTGCAGCTTTGAAATATCAGGGGGGAAACTGCCACGTCAGTCCTCCACTCAAAAAAAAAATAAATAAATAAACCAACAGAGAAACAAACGAGGTTGCATGTGTTGGCCGCTCTGGGTTGCAGTGATATCACTCTTGCAAGGCCCTCCTGGCTCAACTCGGAACAAGCTTGCCAGGGGAGAAGAATGGTCTCAGGTCCCCAGCACCCCACACGACACAGGGGTTCCATGAAAGGAATCTATTCCTTGCAACAGACCAATAAGGATTTCACTGACCCCCTCAGTCCCAGCCCCAAGTTGGAGGGAGGGAGGAGGGCAGGAAGCAGGATATTAGCTCAAACTGTATTTGCTTCCATTGCTTCTGAGCTGTTTTCTTGCCTGTCAACCCCTTCCATATCCCCAGCACCATTTTTCCTGTGAGAAGAATGTTCTTGCTGCTGTGAAAGGGACTCAGCTTTGCAGAATTAAAGGGTTGAGTAACGCTGGGACCTCTAGGTGGGCTGGGGGGGAGGGGGTGATACCTGGAATGAGCACAAAGCTGAGGGCACGATGACTTCTGCTTGGCACAGCTGCAAAGACTTGAATCAGCTCCACCAGGTCCAGCTCTGGAGTCCAGACAGCCTCAATGCAAGTCTTGGTTCTCTCAGACCCCGGGACTCTATTTTCCCATCTGAAAAATGGGACGAACATCAGTAGCCAACCTCTTAGGAGCGTTGTGATCAAGCAGGATGTAGAGAAGGTCCACGAAGCTCCGAGAACGTTTTAAAACTGTGAACGTTTTAATTTCTCCGAGAAGCTTTCCTCAAAGACCTGCGGCTAGAGTGATTTGTAGCCCGAGAGAGACCTTATCTGGGAAGATTTATATTCCGAAGGCCAACGGCCAGCTCTCCTAGGTCTGATGGATGAGCCTCTGCAAGTGGAAATAATATTGGACAAATGACCTCAGATGGTATTTCTTACATTTAAATTTAAGTGGAAATAGAGAAAATGAACATTGACTGCAGCCATCTGAGGACGGGGGAGGGGGATATAGTGTGGCTGGATTGCGGGGGGCGAGGGGAAGGTTGTCAGATAATCAGCTATGGAATTTCACAGGATCTGGAAGTTGAAGACCTTTCTGCTTATTTGGTTTTTTGGGAGGGGCACACCCGGCTGTGTTCAGAGATTGCTCCTGGCTCTGCACTCAGAAATCACTCCTGGCAGACTCCAGGAACCATATGGGATGCCAGGGATTGAACTCGCATCCATCATGGGTCAGCCGCTTGCAAGGCAAAAGCCCTACCACTGTGCTACCACTCTGGTCATTTTTTGCTTATTTTTATGGGACTACAGCTGTCAGTGTTGAGGGCCCATGGGTTCCCCGCAGGGTTTGGACCCGGGACTCCTGCAAACAAAACTTGCGCTCCTGTCTGTTGCTGGTTCTGAAAGTAATGTTGCCTCTTCCATATCTTTGAAATAAAAAGTCAAAAGAATATTATTTTGTGATACACATGGACTATACCAAAAAATAAATACATCTCACAAGTGCCCATCTATAAAGTTTTATTGAAACACAGCTACACCTATCAGTTTATATGTTTAATCCACCATGGGATGGTGGCGAGGTGGGTGATTGCATCAGGCATTGGAGGATCTGAAGAGCCCAAATAGTCCCTCTCTGGCCCTTTTCTGGAAGTTGAACTGTGCTTTCTCTCCCTCCATAGAAGGATCAAAGCCACTCTGTTATATATATATATATATATATATAGTTATATATAGTTATATATATATAGTTATATATATATAGTTATATATATATGACTCTAGGATGCCTCTACTGCTATAGGGTATATATATATATATACACCCTATATATATATATATATATATATATATATATATATATATATATACACCCTATAGCAGTAGAGGCATCCTAGAGTTGGGCACTGGAGGAAGTAGAGGTTCAGGATGCTTGTATCTCTCTGTGTCCCCTCTTCCTCCTTGGGCTCCCCATCCCTCTCTTGACATCTGTGCTCACCAGTGGCAGGAAACACATGAGCTCATCACAGAGTCTCCAGCTTCATGAGTGAGTGACAGACTCCAATAGGCTTCCTGTGAGGGAGGACATCACACATAGTCCATCCAAGGGTAGGATCAGCCTATGTGCTCACACATAGAGAGAGGCCACGGAAGTGGAGTCAGAGTCAGAGACCAATAGCCACAGTGGGGCGCCATGGTCCAGGGGGACAGAAAACTAGAAGCATGGGCTAGAAAGGTATCACCGCGGGTAGGGCAATTGCCTCAGATGAGGCTAACCTGGGTTCGACCTCTTGCATCCCACATGAGATCATTAGGAGTAATTCCTGAATGCAGAGCTAGGAGTAACCCCTGAGCATTGTTGGTTGGGGCCCCCAAACAAAAAATAAGTACAATTTAAAAAAGATTAAGAAACCTAAAGTTCCCCGACTGTGTTCTGGAGTAACTATGAGATGTTAGTGAATTTGTTGAGTTGTATCAGGCCTCAGAGATAACGGGCAAGTCTTGAAGCTGGCAGGGGCTTGTGAGGTTTATGACCTGGAAAACGGGGCTAATGAGGGTCAGTGACCCTCATCTGTGACAGAGCTGATAAATGTGCCTTCCAGTTACATCTATTTCCCACAATTTTGAAGGGGTCGTGCTTGAGAGCTTAGTCCTGGCATTTGGTCAATGATCATTCCTAGAGGTGCTTGGGGGAGCTCATGGGGTGCCGGAAGTCAAATCTGAGTTGGCTGTATGCAAAGCAAGTGCCCTCCCAGCTATACTATCTCTCCAGTTTCCTTGACAGAGAAACTAGGGCCAGAGGCATAGTGCAAGGGGGTAAAGCGATACTTTGCCTTGCAGTTCATCTAAAATCGCAGCCCAGCTTGGAATCTTGCCAGCAGATATTGTTAACAGCGTGAATGTGTATTTTAGTAAGTTCCTGAGCACTGTGAAAGATTTGCATACCAAACTCAGGAGATTAGGAAGTTAAGAGTTTATTGTGCAGGTAAGGTAGATGGGTCTAGGTCCTCCCCAGTGTCCAGGTCTCTCGTTGTATCAGTGTACCCCATCACACATCCTGTCCCTGGCATTCCTGGTTCAAGGTATGGAGTCCTGAGTCATCTCTTGGACCCAGCAGTTCCCTGGTATTACACCTTTTCCTAAGTCTTCAAATGTGGCCACATGAGTCTTAATGAGATCCCTGCTGTCCTGCAATCTGTCTTGGCCTTGGAGCACTGCTTAATACTTCTGTCTGTCTGTCCTGGCCTAGGAACTCAGCCTGGTTCTGCCTCTGTCTAGACATAGGGTCCCTACCTGGCCCTGCAGTCTGCTGGAGGAGGTCAGCGTACAGAGAGAGAAGCACTGAGCTGGATACTTCCTTCTTTCTGCTGCCACCTCCCACCTCAGTCATCCATCATCTATTTTGATTGGTTGCCTTTTCAGAGGGAGAGATTTAAACTGATCAATGAGATCAACTAGCTCACCTGGCACTCCACCCATCCCCACTCCCACTATGCCAGTATTGTCCTCTGAAGATCAGCAGGCATAGTCCCTGAGCACAGAACCAGGAGTGGCCCCTGAAGACTGTCCAGCTATGACTCAAAACCAAACTAAACCAAAATAAAAAAAGAAAACAAAGGACAGAATAGAATCTACTTGTAAAGGTGGAAAACTACGGTCCTAACTTCACTTAGGTGGGTAAATGTGGACCAAAGAGAGCCCATGGTCACACAGCAAGTAAAGGGAAAAGCAGCAAAGAAGTTCTAAGGTTAACCTGGAGCACTTTTCTCATCTATTTGCAGGCGATTGTGGTTGACTTCCAAGCAGTGCTCAGGGCTCCTGTGCAAGTGTAGGTGCGGTGACAGCCAACCATGGGATGTTTTATCACTAGAACTCCAAGGCTGTGATGCTCCCCTGCTCCCAGCGATACTCTGTGGTGCAATGCCAGGAACCCCACAGGTCCTCAAACATAAGAACTATGTACACTAAGTCCAAAGCTACCTCCTTGGCTCCAGAATCTTCTGTTGCATCTTTGACTTTTGGAGAGAAGCACAGGCAGGAACAGAAGCCCACAGTGGTCGGTCCCCTGATCCCGTATTGCAGGCCCCATGCTATGGACCAACTTTGTCCTGGACATGTGAAAGGACCCTGTGCTTGTGCATGATTCTCTGCAGCAAGGATGAATTCCTGCTAAATGTCCCCCTGAACCCTACACTCAGGCACAGCAAGGTGCTCAGCCAGCTTTTGTTTAAGAAGCCCCAGGTCCCTTCCAGGGACCATCCTGTCCTAAGTTCAGGTCAGGGAGCACAGATGGCTCAAGACCAACCCAAAGAGAGAAGCCCCAGATGGCAGGTCCAGATGCCAAGGCTAGGGTAGCCCTGGCTGGACCCTGCTCCTCCCCAGGGGCAGAACTGAGTTAGACAATAAAGAGGAGCTCAGGGCAGGCACTTTTGGACACAAAGCACAGAAAACAGAATATCATTTCGCCCTCTTTAAAGTGGGTTGGGGGAGGTCCTGCTAAGGAGAGAATAATTTGCTTTGCAAAAATTCAAGTCTCTGAGTCCCTCGGCTCCAGCGCCTGCATTGATATGCTAATGTGAGGAACCCAGGGGACCACCGCTTGGGTCTCTACTCTCAGAGTGTTTGTGGAGGTGCCTTTGTGTTGTTCTGTGGTGTGTGTGTGTGTGTGTGTGTGTGTGTGTGTGTGAGAGAGAGAGAGAGAGAGAGAGAGAGAGAGAGAGAGAGAGAGAGAGAGAGAGAGAGAGAGAGAGAGAGAGAGAGAGAGGGAGAAGGAAGAAGGACAGGAGAAAAGAGGAAAGAAGAGATGAGAGGAAAGTGGAAGAAAGGCAGGAAAGGAGGAGAGAAGGGAGGAAGGGGAGGGAAAGAAAGAAAAGAAGGGGAGGGGAAAGAAAGAAAAGGAGAGGAAGAAAGGGGAGGGAGGTAGAGGACAGGGAGGTCCAGAGAGAGAAGGGGGGAGTCTACTAGAGGAGGTGTCCTCAGGAGAAGTCCCTGCTTTAGGTGTGTGATGGGGAGTCTGGTTGCCCTCCTGAGGTCAGAAGAGTCCTCCAGTGGGAGAACTCCCTGTGACATATTCAAGGAGCAAAACTTCTTCAAGCCTCGCCTGCATCATTCCTTCCACCCAGCCACCCACTCGTTGTCTCTCCCACCTATGCACCTTCTTACTCCCTGAGCTATTCCTTTACCACCCTTCATCAGCACAGCCACCTACACATCAGCACTTCTTCCTTGATCCATCCTCTAGCCCACCAGTCCACCGACTCCTCCCCTCCTTCCTTCCTTTCCCTCCCCCATATCACCCATCTACATACCCAACTACTCATCTATCCACCTATCCTCCTACCCACTGTCCATTCCCCATCTTGAACCTTTTCTTAAAAAAAAATATATATATATGATATATATATATGATATATGTATTGAATCACTATGAATTACAAAATCACAACGCTATTCAAGATGAAGCTTTAGGAGTACAATATTCTAGCACCCATTTCTTCACCAGTGTCCCCTTCCTTCCACCATTCCTTTGGCCTTTATTATTTGGGGGGGGGGGGTTGGGTCATACCTGGTGACACTCAGGGTTCACTCCTGGCTCTGCTCTCAGAAATTGCTACTGGCAGGCTCTGGGGACCATGTGGGATGCTGGGCATCGAACCCAAGTCGGTCCCAAAATGTCCTACTGCTGTGCTATCTCTTTGCGCCCCCCTTGGCCTTTTCTTCATTCCAGCAATCCCCTTCCTCTTCCTACACATTGGACCCCTATCCCAACTCTCTTGTCTAGACCTTTGCAAGACAGACTTTGCAAGAAGGACCCTTCTAAGGTGCTCCCCTTTAATAGATAAGGAGATTAGATAGAAAGGCAGAGAAGTCCAATTCGAGGTCACACTGAGCCCTGTCTGGGCCATTGGCTGACTATATGACCTTGGGACAGTGACAGTCCATCCAATAACATGGCTTCCTCTGAAAATCCGGACTCATGAGGGAGACCATGACCAGACCAGGTTTGATGGTGAAAAAAACATGATGTATGTGCTCAGCATTTACCTTATTGATTTGTGGACATGTGGGAACTCGTGAGTCCCCCTCTCATTAGCTTTGATTCAGACTGTGGGTTCCACCCACACTCTACAGATGAGGACACAGAATTCCTGAAAGGTTGAGATGTGGGGGATATAGAGCTCAGGGTACAGACTAGAGGGAAGTTCTCCTTAATACTCCACCACCTGTGGGTTCTTTCTAGACACCGATGGGTGGCTCCAGAAGCTCTGTCCCTACCTGTCCAATGAGAAGGTGCAGTCAGTAGCTTTCTGGTCTTTCTTCTGCAGGTTGTGAGACAGAGTCTGGCCAGGCATAACTGCTGGAGCCTCCATGGGCAGTCAAGGTGCTGTATACTCAGAGATGGAGGTGGCAGGAGAAACTGTGACTTCATCTCCACTCCTCTCTCTCCCTCTCCTCAGCAACTTTGCACAACTTCAGTTCCCAGCCCGGTGAAATAGAGTTAAGTACCACCCAATGTAGATATTGTAAAATGAAGTAACTAGATGTTGCTCAAAAGCATATTAACAAGGACCCTGCAGGCAGACCAAAGGCATTTGGTCACACTGGCTTCTGTCACTGTGCCCTGCTTCAAGATCTGACCATCAACCCCAAAAGCAACTCTTGGGTGCTTGATTTGGGGATCAGCCACAGGAAGTGCAAAAGCAATGGATCAGGCACTTTCTTTGTGTAGAGGAAACGTAATCTCCACATCCACAAGGAGAGGAGTCAATCCTTGACCTTCAGAAGGAGGTGAGTGTGGGGACATTAGGACATTAGGCCAGTTCATGCAGAGCTTGTTGGGGCTGAAGCATGGGGTACAGGGGAGATCTTGGTGTGCCTTTTGTGCTGAGAACTAACCATGCAATAAAAAGAACCCCATGCTGTGTTGGGAACAGAGATCCAGGCAATGGAAACAGTGGTGCAAAGGTCCTCAGGTATGGAAATAGGCCCTTCCTTTGCTGACCCTTCATGTAGGCATGTTCATGTGGCTTCTTCTGTCTCACACCGGCCATTCTCTCTCCTCTCCTCCCCCCCCCCCCATACCTGGTAGAGTTCTCAGCCGATGCTTCTAATCTTCCCTTATTTTAATGATCTGCATTTGAAAATTATGGTCCCACATCCCAAGGCTCCAAGATTCCGGGTATATTTCTCCAAATCTCAATAAATAAATACGGTAAATCCATGTGCTTTCAGGGATTTTTATGGGCCAGTCTGCCAGGGAAATGGGCTGGTTGCCTCAGAGGGCCAAGTCGAAGGAACTGGCATGGTAATTAGCGACTGAGTTATGGGGACCACTTGAAGTCTAATTATTGAGACATCTGAGGTGCCCGCCTTATTCCTGGCCTCATTTACATAGGGCTGGGTGGGCTTCCCAGGACGATGCAACCTTGACTATGGTTGTCAGAGGGAAGGGCCTTGCAGGGGAATGTCCCAAAGGAAGTGCGGCTAGAATGGGGGGAGGTGGTTGGGTCAGAACTTGATGCCTGGCTCCTTGGCACCAAGTCTTCCTGGGGTCTGCAGCACTATTCTAAGCTTAGGTGGTTTCTAAGATCAGATTCTCTGGCTTTGAGCTACCATCTTGTCTTCTAACTGAATTCACTCCTGCATTCTTTCATGTGAAACTCCTTCCATACAGATCAAGAGGTATGAGTAGGGTCTCATTTAAAAAATATATAATTTTTTCATGTAAAAATTATCCACTAATCATCAGGGAGATGCAAATCAAAACAACAATGAGTAATGCCATAGAGACTAGCACACATCACAAAGAATAAGAACAATCAGTGCTGGCCGAAATATGGGGAGAAAGGAACTCTCATTCACTGCTGGTGAGAATGCCATGTAGTTCTGCCTTGAGGAAAACAATATGGAGATTCCTCAAAAATCTGAAAATTGAGCTCCCATATAGTCCAGCTACACCACTCCTAGGGATATACCCTAGGGACATAAAAACACAACACAAAAAGGGCTTCTGCACACCTATATTAATTGCAGCTAAAATAGCCAGATTCTGGAAACAACCCAGATGCCCAACAACTAAAGAAACTGTGGTACACATACACAATGGAATACTATGCAGCCATCAGAAAAAAAATGAAGTCATGAAATTTTCATATACATGGATGGAAATAGAAACTATTATGCTGAGTGAAATAAGTCAGAGGCAAAAAAGATAGACTCAGAATAGTCTCACTCATCCATGGGTTTTAAGAAAAATAAAAGACATTAAAAAACAAAAATAAATTAAAAATATACATTTTTGTTGGAGTGGGGTGGAGATAGAAAGAGAAAGAGAGAGAGACACAGAGAGAAAGAGAGAATTTAATGTTTGTGCTACAGTATGGGGGACTAGAACCCAGGCCTTTATTCATACTCTGCCACCCAGCTAAATTCCAGACAGTGCATCAGAATTTGTTAGAGACAAAATCCAGTGGTCCACAATGCATATTATTTGCAAGGAGGGAGGTGTGCAAGCCTATCTCCGTGATGATGAAGACCCAGCAGCCACTTAGGTACCAGGCTGCACCAGGTACATATGTGAGTACGCATGTGTATCTTCATCTATGCGTGTGTTTGCAAGTGCGCGCTTTCCTGCGGCCGCTGGTCTCTTTTGTCTCATCCGCAAACTGGAATCTACCACCCACGACGACGATGGCCCAGGGCAGTGGAGGAGGAAGTAGGTGGACTCTGTTCCTCTTCTCCCCTTCCCTGGAAGGAGACAAACAGAATCCTTGATGGTCACCAGTAAAGAACCTTTGACTTGTCCAAAGTCACTGGCATCATTTGTTCCAAGCTTTCCACAACCTCCTCTGTCTTCTTTTTCTGATGGCTGAACAGGCTTTTATTGCTGTCCCTTCTCTCAACCTCTCCTTCACTAGAATTTCAGATTCACCAGGCATACAGGTGGTATATTTTTTTCTCTTTATAACCAATCCCCTACTTACCTTGAACTGTAGTGACTGGAATGCAGTAGGTGCTCAATAAATGATTTTTGGATCAATGAGTGTCCCATCTCATCTCTAAGAGTGAATCTAGCTTGCCCACACCCCCAGGCTGGATAACTGGTTTTCGACTGGAGGTGACAAAGAACAGGCAGTTATGCCAAGGAGGACAAGGTTCACTAGGCAGAGGATTCAAAGGGAGGAAGTCTGGGGTGCCTGGTAGGTGAGTGAGCCCTGAAAGAGGCCTTGTCAGATCTAATGGCTCTGGAGCTGCCTGTTGAAAGAGGAATGAAAGCTGGGCTGAGAGTTCCTGTGAAGGCAGATCCAGAGGGGACACATCTGCTTGGAGTGTGTTGTGCCAAGGTCAGCATCATGCCCAGGCAGAGTAGTAGGGTGGGTGAAGAGGGGGAAGAACCCTAAACCTCAGGCTAGAAGTTAGGGGTTAGTTCTGACATCCTTCGGAGAGCCTCCCAGGTGGGAGGGCCACAGTCTTGTTTTGCATGAGCCAGATTGTGTGTGTGTGTGTGTGTGTGTGTGTGTGTGTGTGTGTGTGTGTGTGTGTGAAAGAGAGAGATACAGACAGACAGACAGACAGACAGACAGACAATTATGAGTAGAGCCAACTTGGTCACATAGGACACCCTCCCCAGACATGGATTAGCTTTATGGGGGATGGCAGGGAAGGCCGGCTCCCTGCCTGGCTGCCCAAAGACCATCCTGAGAAACCTGGGAATCTCCCCATTCCCAAACCTACAGGGTAGAGAACAACAGCCCGGCATTGGGCTCGAAATGCAATTAAACAGATTTAAAAAAAAAAATTGTCATCACAGTCCCCCTTCCTCCCTGCCTTCCTTTTCTCTTAAATTTTTTATTATATATGGTGTTTTTTCCTTTTTTGACAACGAGAGACTCTCAGATACTTGATGTGCTGTATATTAAGCAGAATGGCAGCTGCGATATTGCCAGGCAATACAAAATACAAAATTTACAGCGGCGAATTCTTCTCTCTTCAGGGTGGTTAATTATCTTAATTACTTTTATTATCTTTTATCTTTTAAGATCCTAAATTGCTTCTTTCTGCTTCTCCCGCCAAAGGCTACCACATATCTTTTATTGGTGCCTGCCGCGTAAAGACTGTCATATGTACATCTTATGGGTGAAATTTAAAGGAACTTTGATTTATACCTGACTTCTCCTTGTGATTTTAATTGTACCAACTAGTGAAAACAAAGTTCTTTGAAATATTGACCCAGAGCAGTAACACACACACACACACACACACACACACACACACACACACACACACACACACACACACACACACACGCAATGGTGCTCCAAATAAAACAAATGCGTTTCTTTTGTCCACCCCCTGCCCCCACCCCACCCCCTCCTCTCTTCCCTGCCTCCTTTGTGCAATGTGAGAAAAAATCATTTCTCTCCAGCAAATCTTAACTCAGGAGAAAAGAATTACAGGCCTTGCAAACTGTCACACTTTCCCCAGGAAATGGGGAAAGGTGATTTGGTTTGAAATAAATCCATCCATGGTTAACATTTTAAAGCAAAGGGGAAAAGGAAAGGGGGGTGGGCAATGGGGATCAGCAGCATCTAGACCTGGGGATATTTCAGGCTGGGGGATTTGCAATAGCTCAGCCAGCCTAAGATGGACGAGCAGGAGGGAGCTGTGCCCGGCATCCTGCATCAGGAGTGGGAGTGGAGGGCATGGGTGGGGGGCAGCCAAGGACTTAATTGGAGAAGAGGTTGAGCTGGTGGTTCTGACTCCCTTTGGAAATAGAAGGTTCAGAGGCAGAAAATCTCAAGCTGGAACTGGGTTTCAAACTGCCCTGGAATTTTGAATTGATGCCTGGGAGTGTTCTTAACACAGCCCTTCTTGGGGAGATGGCTCTTTTGGGGGTGTGTGACTTGAGCTTTTGGTAGTTCTGTGTGCAGATCCTGCCTCTTGTCAGGTTTGAGCTGTGTGACTTGGTGGGTGGAGGGCACACCCTAACTCGCCTTTCTGTGCCTCAGTTTTCCTATCCACACAACTGGGGAGTTAATAATGGTTAATAATGCAAAGTGTCTGCATTCCTTTGTGGAAAGCACTGGGTGGGGGTGGAGTGAGGGAGGATACACAGAAGACAATGAATTCTCAGTGCTCTGGGGGCTGAGGGTCTTGGGCAGCTGCCAGCAGGGTTGTTTGGTGAGTGGCTCTGTTGAGTTGCACTTTAGTTTGGATGGATGAATGGGATGGATGGATGGATGGATGAATGGAAGGATGGATGAATGGATGGGTGGGTGGATAGATGGGTGGTGGATGAGTGATTGGACAGATGGGTGAACAGATACATGAACATATGAATGGGCGGGGTGGATGGATAGATGGGTGTGTAGTTGGAAGGGTAGGTGGGTAGATGGATGGGTGATTGGACAGATGGATGAATGGGCAGATAGATGAATGGATGGAAGGATGGACACTTGATGGAAGAATTAATGAGTAGGTGGGTGAGTATATGAGTAGGTGGGTAGATGGGTGAATGTATGTATGGAAGGGTGGGTAGAAGGAGAGTTGGGTAGGTGGTAGATTAATGGGTAAGTGGATGAATGAAGGGATGAGCATATGTTTTGAAGATGGGTGGTAGATGGATGGTAGATGGGGACAGGGGTAGATGGATATATGCCAATGATGGCTGGCTGGTGAGAGGAAATGGACTTTCCCTATCTCTACCCCACTCAGGAACACTTCACCCCTTACCACTTTCTCCTCACTAATCCCCACTACCACTTGCCTCCCCATTCCTAATGTCCCTGAGGAGAGTGAGGTTTTAACATGAGAGTGGGAAACAGCAGACATTCTGTCATTCACCATGGATTCTCTTCCTTCCTCAATCAATCCCTAGGAGTGTGTCCTTCAGACAAGCATTGGGGGAGCCTTGAGTTTCATTAAGTTCATTGAATTGGGGCCCAGTGGTCTTCAAACAGCCTTCAGGGCTTCCCAGGATGAGGCTTGCCTGGCTTGGAGGAGGAAACCCCTAATCCATCTCTGACCTTCACCCCTTTCCCTACCGCCCCTCTGCCTCCTTCGCTCAGTTCTTTATGGATCTGGGGGGAGGTAGACCCTATGCCCCAACTTTAGCCTCAGAAGCTTTGTACACAAGCCCCCTCCCAGGAAAGCCGAGAGAATTGTGGCCTGGCCATCAGGGTTTGCTCTGCAGGACTCTGTTCCTGGGTCTCTCTGTTTGTCTGCTGCACCCTCTTCATCCCTCTCTCTCACTAACTTATTTACTTTTTCTTGCCTTTTCAGCCTCCTGCTTTCTGGTAAGCAAAACAAAGAGTTCATATCTTCCAGAAGGCCGGCAGCCAAGTCCCAGGACAGATGTCCAGCCAGGAAGGGGGAAGAGGAGTGAGCCCTGGGCTCTGGGGTGACAGAAGGGCCTGTACTTTTTTCCACTCAGACATACTTCTCTGGCTCCTGGAAGTGAATACCTAGCAGCTGCTTCTGAGGATTTTCATCCAGCCAGGTCCTTGGCTTAGTATGAAGACTCAAGGCTATTGGGCCAGTCCAGAGGGACTCAGGCTTCCATGACTGCACATGGTAATGCTCAGGGATTAAACAGAGGTGAGGTGCATGCAAGGCCTCTTATATTATGAACCTCTATATTACCTCCTGGCTCTTGGAGAGATTTCCAAAATGGGTCTGCTCCCCCCCCCAATCTCTCTCCCCTCACTGTGCTGGGGCTGAAAAGTGTTCACCCACAGTGCAACATGCATATATGTGAGAACATGTGTGTGCATGCTTATCCATACAAGACAAGCGTGTTTGTATGCACACCTGCACTCAGGAGTTCATGTGTGTCTATACACATGTGCAAAACATTGTGCATGTGCACGAATTTAGAGATGCTGGTGGCAGGCTTTGAGTGAGTTCTCTGGAGAAGCCTTACCCTAGTGGCAGGGCTCCTGCCCTCTTCACCCAGAGATTCTTCTGTGTTGGGAACCTCCCCCAGACCTGATAACCTTCAATTCTGCCTGCAGAGAGAGAGAGAGAGACACATCAGAGCAGGGGGCAGTGGGATGCAGGGTGGGGTGCCTACATCGGCTGGCCTCTCACCCCAGATCACTTTGCAGTTGATGGGACAGAAGAACTGAGTTGGAACCTCCGTTTCGATGGTTGAAATGTAGATCAGATCCTCAGCCTGACTCTTGGACAACTCTGTGTGTTTGCGATCACTTGGTTCTGGGAATTGAGCCCTTCACGTGAGCAGAGACGTGCTGTCTGTGACCTCCAAGATGGAAAACAGGTGGAGAGCGCATCCAGAACCAAACACTCCTGAGGCTGAAACATGTTGAAACGAGGGTTTCTGAACTATTGGATTCAATACGAGAGAGATAATAAACATAAGCGCTCCATCTTCTCGTTAAGGTTTAAAAGATGACTTCTTGGCTGGAGAGAAAGAGAATTCGTGGGCTGAAGGCATGCTTTGAGTGTGGGAAGCCTGGGTTCCATGCCTGATGCAACATGATTTCCTGATCTTTGCCAGGAGTGGCCTCCAAGCATGGACCTGTGCATGGTTCCCAACACCTCTGGATGTGTCCCAATTACCACCCCAATAAATTATTAAAAAAATATGTTTGCAGAAAACTTTAAGTGACATATGTTCTCCCTGTGTATACGAGGCTGCCTTAGGTGAACTGCACACAGAGAAGGTTGTCTGTCACTGGCCTTGTTGTATGAGGATGTGAAATAACATTATTTGCAACTGCTTTTTAGCTCTGGCTGTTTCTCTACGGTGGAGACAAGACCACACTGCACCGCACAGAAATCTTCACTGTGCTGATGGATTTCAGAGCATTCTGGCAGGGCAGTTCCTTTTCAAGTTCCCCCTTCATCTAGATTCCCCTCACCCTATTCCTGCTGCTCTGAAGGGACCAGTCCAAGGAAGAGCCCTTGGATGGAGCCTCCTTTACTCTCTGAGATCTTGGTTGCGTCCTCTAGCTGCACACTGTCCACAGTAGGAGTCAGCTAAGTAGGAGCCTATGGTGCAGGGCCTTGGTGATTGGTCCCCAGGCTGGTGTGTTTCTAGGACCCCTGCAGCTACCGGGAGGAGGCAGATGCTGCTGGATGGCTCCTGGGTAGCTGAGCTTGAACAGGCACAAAGCTGACAGGTTGCCCATCAATTATGCTCTGAGCGTTGCCCTCATGCTCAGCACTGTGCCAGGCTTCAAACCCCATGGGGAAATAGGTGTTGAGCTCTGCTCTGCTCATGGAGCACCTGCTTGGGAGCATTTCCAGCAGAGCCTGGGTCCAAAAGGGAGAGCCTCTCACTTGGGTGAAAAGTGGCATGGGGGGGGGGGGACTCCAGCCCTCATGTGCTGGATTGGGGACCATCGGCCCTACACGACCTCCCCTGCCTGCACACCAGCCCTCCTTCCTGGCATTCTCCAAATCCTTCATCCCTACTTTTCATCAAGGCCTGCTGGAACCCCGTGGGTTTTCAGCCTGTACCCCCTCTTGGGATAATGAGTCGCATACGTTTACTTCCCACTGAGTGAAGCATTGCCGCACTTTAATTTTCCCTAAAATGCCTCTAGTGTCCCCAGGAGATGGAGGTGAGAGGAGGGGGGAGTTTATTGGATTCTCCTGCCCCCAGATCCAGATAGTAGAGTTGTGGAGCCTGTGTGTGAGGCCAAGGTAGGTGGGGAGGGGCAAAGGCTTCAGCTCCCCAAGGTTTAATTTGCTTCTTTAACAAAGGGTGTGTGTGTGTGAAAGAACCCCCCTGCAGTGTGTAGCAATGTCCCTGAGGAGGGGAAGAGCTTTGACTCTTAACTCAGGGCCTATTATCTTTACATCAGGGTGATGTTTGGAGAGTGAGGTGCCTTGGTCAGCAGTGTGGGATGCACTGATGGTCAGTCGGCATCTGGCTCCATCCTCTCCTTGTCCTTGTTCCTTACAGACTCCTGCTTACTCTGCTCTAGTCCCACTTGCCTCTTACCTATCAGGGTCATTGATGACCCAAGGCCTTTGTACAGACCTTGGCCATAGCCTCTTCCCAAAAATACAGCTTCCAATGATGATTCTCAGCTGGAGATTCCAAGCTTGGCCCTTTGGTACCAGGGACCACCCAAGTCATCCTGTTAGAGCTAAAAGGACCTCCAGGAAGGCCATGGCACCTAATTGGGGTCAGCCTCATGCCAGGCACAGACCTTTACCCACACTATATCTCTGGCCCTGTTCTGTTCCTTCAAGGTGTTGTCGAAGTGTCTCCTTCTCTAGGAGGTATCCCCAGACCACTCTGGGGAGAACTGTACCCTACCCCAGCCTTGGCTGTCTCCTTCCTCCTTTCTTCTTTTCTCCCGGAGCACTTGCAACTTCTCTCGGATTCTAGAGTGGAGCAAGTCAGGGCTCTTCCATCTGATCCTAGTGTCCAGCTCCCTGTACCATCCACACCAGCCCTGCACCTGCTCTTCCCTGTACTGCCCACACCTGCCCTGCACCTGCCCTCTGAGGCCTGTGGGCAGAGTCATCTCTGCTCCCCACATGTACTGTGCAGGCTAGAAATGTCACCCTGCAATAGAAACTGAGCTGTAAGCTGTGTCCCCAGGGTGCTGTGGTCAAATCCCTGAGGACTAAACAGATTCTTTCAGCAGAGAGTTGCTTGTGAAAAGGAGTGGGGTGAGGTGAAGGCTGCCCTAAGCTTTGGCGAAGCTTCACTGGGAAAAGCCAGTGTAGATCCACCTTGTACTTCCATAGGCTGGAAACTCAAAGTCTTGACTTTACTTTTGGGTCTTGTTCCTAAATTCTGACTTTGTTTTAGGATCTTCTGCTGGTTCCCCACCCCCAGCTTATCTTCACCCACACTTTTGCTCCCATTCCCATCCTGCAAAGGTTTCTTAAAGGTATCAGGTGGCCAGCATGGGAGGATAATATAGTAGGTGTAACTCCACCCTGGATTTAGGTGTAGCTACCTGAGACCCGCCCATTTCTGGGAGGGGTCTTGGGAACCAGATATTATGTGTGACCTTACCTGCAAGACCCCGCCCATTTCTGGGAGGGGTCTTGGAAAAGGTAGATAAGCCTTTGAGCCAGGGGATTAGAGTTCTGCCCTGCTGGGCTCTCTGGCTTTTGGGTCTTTGCCTCTTTTGGTCTTTGACCAGCATGGAGGTCAAAGGGAGATGGCTGAAAGGAGTTAAGATGCAGGGCTAGCTAAGAATGGCTGAATGCTTGAAAGGTTAGGATAAAGGCCACACATGTGGTGGATAGGGTATGAATAAAGTTGATGCTTCCTGATGCCTGCCTGTGAGTGAGTTCAATACCCGTCGCTTTCCTGGACCCCAGACCCGCTGGTTGATGGGGGATAAAGCCACGTGGCCGGGGCCTAAGAACAAAGGCTTCCAACCTTCACCATCCATCGCCATCCAGCACCATCATTAATTAATTAATGCAACAGTAGGGAAGGCACTTGCCTTACATATCGCTGACCCAGGTTCAATCTTGACATCTCATAAGTCCCTTAATCCCTGACAGGAATGATTCAGACAGAGCCAAAAGTAAGCCTGAGCAGAGCTGAATCAGCCCCAAACAAGCAAGCAAACAAAAAATAAACAAGCTAAAACCCAGAAGATATTGGGTAGCCAAAGTCTGTGAGATAAGAGACCTCCAGGGACTTTAAGAGAAGCCTCCCCAAATGTGGAAGGGGGTTCTTGGCCTTTCTGGAGGTTCCTCTTCTTCCTGGTGGTCCAGACATACTTAGTTAAGTGTAACATAATAGAAGAACTGATCCTGATCTGCACAACTGAGTAGGGGGTTTGACAGGGAGGGCCATTGGGATCCTTGGGAGAGGAACAAGGGACAAAGTGATGTATGCTGTAACTCCACCCTGGATTTAGGTGTACTTATCTGAGACCCGCCCATTTCTGGGAGGGGTCTTGGGAACTGAATATTAGGTGTAACCTTACCTGCAAGATCCCGCCCATTCCTGGGAGGGGTCTTGGGATAGGTAGATAAATCTTTGAGCGGGAGGATTAAGGGGCGGCCCTGCTGAGCTCTCTGGCTTTTGGGTCTCGGCCTCTTTTGGTCTTTGACCAGGATGGAGGTCAAAGGAAGATGGCTGAAAGGAATTAAGATGCAGGGTAGCTAAGAATGGCTGAATGCTTAATTGGTTATGATATTGGCCACACATGTGGTGAATAGGGATGAATAAAGCTGATGCTTCCTGATGCCTGCCTGTGAGTGAGTTCTATACCCGTCGCTTTCCTGGACCCCAGACCCGCCAGGTGATGGGGGTTGCGGAGTCAAGTGGCCTGGGGTGGCAGAGAGAAATCCTTCACCATCCATCTCCATCCAGCTCAATTATTAATTGTTTAATGCAACACATGCGGTGTTGGAATTAGGTGCATGGAAGCCATAGGTAAAGTATCATGAACCATGGAATCTCAGTCAATAAGAACAAAAGAAAGATTTGTGTTATTAGAGTGCAGAGGTGTACAAAGCTAGAATGTCCCTGTATGGAAAAATGTCTCATTTTACTGAGAATGATCTGGAAGGACCAACCAGCTGTTAGTGATGAAACTGCTGATACTGACATTGGTGTTGCAAGGCTCTTACTTCCTGCTGGGGTTGACCAGGGTTTGGTCAGGACCCTTACACAGGGGTGGAGGGGATGTAGTGGGGAGAAACTGAGGCTCTGAAAAGCAGGAGATGAAGCTAGCATTCCAGGTCTGGAGACCAAAGAAATAGGGACCACCAGCAACATGGATAGGATCGACAAAGCGAAATGAAGCAAACAAAAACCACCTAGTTCTTACAAAGAAGAGTAGACTTTGGTAAAACAAACAAACAAACAAACAAAAAACAAACAAATCCAGGGCCAAAGAGATCGTCCCAGTCTTAAAACATTTATCTTGCCACTCAAAGGACACCTATTCATTGGACATCTCAATGAAAACCCTCTTGGACACTCATTCAACAAACATCTCAATTGGACACCATTACAAAGAACACCCACATATGGTCCTCCCATTACAAAGGACACCAGTTCAGTGGCTAGATCAGCGCGACATATGGTCCTCCCAGAACCACCAGGGGTCACTCATGAGCCCAGAGCCAGCAATACCCTCTGAGCACTGCCAGGGGAGGACCCCAAACCCATATTTTCCACAAGAAAAGAAAAGAAAAAAAAAATCTCACAAAACACATTAACCCAACTCAAGACTCACTTCCTTGTCCTTGCCTCTGGAGACCACATTATTTGGGGCTTGTCCATTGAGGGGTTTTATCCTGGGTCTTTCCCCTTTATTTGTGGGAGGCTTGGTTTCCTCTGAGCTACATCATTGTGAGTCTCCTTTGCTCCTTTTGGATCACTCTATGTATGAGGATAATGATGTCTCCATGGGCCCGGACAGACTTTTGTAAGCATTTCACTGGCTGTGTAGTATTCTTTCAATGACTCTTCGTTTTCCCTCTAGGGAGACATTCATTCAGGTTGCTGACCTTTAAGGTCAGATAGAATGTGACAGGAAGTGTCACTGTGACTCTAAACCTTAGGAACTCAGCCCAAGGCCATGATTGAACCTTTTGTCAAGAACTTAGCAGAGTTCCCTGTCCTGTGACTTCAAAGACTGGTCTGCCCAACTGAGAACATCTCTTTGCCTTTGAGCCTGCCACTCCAGGAAGACACCTATTCATCACTCCTCCTTGTACTCTAATTTCCAGAGAAAAATCATCTTATTGAAAATAACCCAGAGAGATACTTTGAAAAATGGGTCAGAAATAGTACAGGGGGTAGGTAAGGTACTTCCCTTACAACCAACCGACCCCAATGGGCCCTGAGTTATAGTAAAGTGCTTACGATCACCCCAGTCCATCTGGGTTTGAGCCCCTGCATCTTGTATGGTCCCCTGAGCACTTTCAGAATTAATTTCTGAGTGCAGAGCCAGGAGCAACCCATATGCATCAGTGTGTGTGGCCCTTAAACAAAAATATAAGCTGACACCTAGCATCCTTGATTAGTCCCCTAATCGCTGCCAGGAGTGATTCCTGAGCACAGAGTTTGAAGTAAGCCCTGAACGTGTTTGGGTGTGTCCCAGGACCCACTAAAAGAAGGGAGGTGGAACAGATTAGGCTTTCATCCCTTTAGCTCTAATTCCACAAGAGGTTGAACTCTTCCTCCAGGCTGGCTGACTAGCAGTAACCTCACTATGGAGGGATCAGTGGAAGGAAAGTAAGAGAGAGGTATTGTTAGGTAAAACTGAAACTGAAAACCAGTCAGGAGCAAGACTTGAAAACAAAAAGCAGCAGAAAAGAGGCAGAGGACTGAGAGATGGTTTCTTGCTGCCTGATTTCACTCCCCTCTGCAGAAAAAATTGAGGCCACATATCTGCGGGAAGTGGAAATGTGGGAGGGCTCACCATACACTGAAGGCCAGGGAATGCTCAAAGAGGGAGCCCCCACTATGAAGAATCCAGCCCCCTCCTTGTCGTCCTGGGTGTAGACCAAATTCTATGCTGTCCTGTACTCTGGGGGATGAACATGGCCATTAATGGTTCAAGCACTTTCTCTTTTCTCCCTGAGTCCTAGCCCAGTGTCCCCATCTCTTTCTCTCAGACACAGTAGAGCACTTCCCTCACAGAACTTTTGCAGCCATAATCCCTTTGCTTGGAACACGCTTCCTGGTCTGTCTCTGTCAGGGGACCACCACCTTGGTTGCTCCCTATAAATTCCTTCTGGACATCATCCCCTGCCCACTTTGCTTCCCTTCACAGCCCAACTGAACAGCATTAGAAATATGCCTGAGTCCCCAGAAAGGATCCCAGGAGAGCTTTCAGAAATAAGAATGCCTGGATTCCTGCCTCAGACTAATTAAATCAGGACCTCTGGGGGTGGGTGCAGGCCTGGGGTTTGCTTGAAAGCTCCCCAGGGGATGCTAATGTGAGGCCCTGGCTGGAGGCTGGGCGGTTGGAGGTCCCTCATTTATTGTACTTTTATTGCCTGTTCTTTCCCCTTCACCCCAGGAGTTTCATAGAACACCAGAGACCCCTAAGAGTCTCTACGTCTTCACTGCTGTTCCCCAGTACCACATCCAAGAGGCTTAGGCTGTTTGTGGGGCCAGGGTATGTTTAAGAGACAGCACAAACAATGCCCTCCCCATCGCAGGAGAGCCGTGCACCCACTTTCCAGATCAGAGAGTCCTGGCTTGGGCCTGTTCTTCTGCTTTGGACAGGAGAGGCATCAGTCAAGGTCTTTATGGGGACCTGATGTGTCTTGCCACTTGCAAGGTTGACAATGAAGATGGAGAAAAAAATGCAAGAGCAGCATTAACAAGCTTTGCTGATGTCTCTTTGTGGGAAATAAGTAAGGACAGCATGTCTTTAAGGTGGAAGAAGAGACAGACAGACAGACAGACACAGAGTGATAGAGGGGAGGAAGCTGGAGAGTCTGCCCCAGGTTCTCTGTATTCTAGCAGCAGCCTGGTCGCATAAACATTCTACAGGCAGCGCTCACAGACACTTTTTAATAGAATCGCTTAAAACAATTAATTACCAGAGTTTTCATTCAAGCTGCAGTGCAAAAGATACGCCGGCAATAAAAGGCATTTATCTGCGGGTTTCTCGAGGCCTGTTTGTTATTAAGATGTAAATTAAATCATCGCAGATGTTCCATTTTTTAATCTAGGCCTGGGAAGATCAGGGCCAAGCGTGGCCTAAGCGGGTTTATTTCATTACCGGCACATTCATTAGAAACCCACCGGCTCGTTGGAGAGCATTTTTCTTGGGTGCTTTTGCCCCCCTCTTCTTAAACAAATTATTGGGATAATTTGTTCATTTCCCTTCCTATTTGTTCTTCGGGCTCACTGGGCCCCAGAGTGGGGGGTGGTCATAGGGCTACTGGGCCAGGCGCTCTGTTTGGGGTACTCTGGGGGGAACATATTTGTTCTCCCCAGTTTCAGAGGTGGGAGAGATGCAGCCTCTTGCCCAGGGCACAGAGTGGTGGAGAATTCATCTGGAAATGTTTGGGAAACAATTCCCTTCCTCAATGGGGGGTGGGGTGGGAATCTGGGAGCTCATTGGGGTTTAAGGAATCAGCATGGGGGTACAGACCCCACTTTTTACCCTTCTTTTCAGCTGGGTCCTGCAGCCATGAGGGTTGGAGTCTGCCTGCCCTTCTGGATGGGCAACCCACATGTGAGCAGGGTTGCCTTGCAGAGTTGGGCACAGAATGCAAAGGTCCCATAGGGACACTATTAGCATCCATGGTATCATCGTTGTCATCTTCATCATCATCATCATCATCATCATCATCATCATCACCACCACCACTTTCAGGAGGGTTTGAACTGGTGTTAGTGCTCAGGGTCATTCCTAGCTGCATGCTTGGAGGACATGCCTAACTGCCTTGGGGACCAAGTCTAAGCTTCTTACATGCCAAGGCCATGCCCCAGCCCTGAAAGCTGCCTCCTTGGTCTCTGCATCCCCATTTCAAAAACTGAGCCATCTTGTGGCAGGTGCAGGCATTTGATCAGGTTAATGTGGGGTGTAGAGGGGTCAGGATTGGGATCTGAGTCTGGCTGTAGCCAAGCTCTCTGCATTGGACACTGAGTTCCAAACTTATAAGGGTGTTGATGAGTTCCTTATTGGATGCCAACCACTGTGCTAGGCAGAGACAGCACTCTTCACAAGAGCCCAGACCTTGCACTTCATACAGGCTTGCAGTCCTTCTCTATCATTCTTATCCTGCTGCCTCCTGACACAGAAGTGGGTGACAGGCCCAGAGTAGACCCCTAATTTTCAGAGGTAGTGCAGAAAGATGGGTCAGGAATCCTTCCTCAAGGAGGTTAGTGAGCCAGAGATGGGCATCAACATCTTCCCAGCTTCCGACTTTCCATTGGCGGTTTTAGTGGAACTGACCTAACCTGTCCACTCCTTCAACAGGAGGCCATCTGCAGTTCTTGACCTGCTTGTAGGCCATCGGCCTCCCCATTTCTTCAAAAGTTCAAGGTTCCAATGGATGAAGAGAGGAACCAGAGAAGGTGGGCTCCTTGCTCAAGGCTACAGTCCTCAGACCCATCCTGCTCTGATGCTGCCAGTGGTCATTGAAATCACTTCATTTTTTTGTTTGTTTGTTTGTTTTGTTTTTTGGGACATATCTGGTGATACTCCTGGCTATGCACTCAGAAATCACTCCTGGCTTGTGGGGGAGGCATATGGGATGCTGGGGGATCGAACCATGGTCCATCCTAGGTTAGTGCGGGCAAGGCAGACACCTTAAAGCTTGTGCCACCACTCCGGCCCTGGGAAATCACTTCTTTTTAAGCTATTTTTGGGTTTTAGGATTTTTGGGGTCACATTTGGTCACTTCTGGCTCTGTGCTCAGAGATCACTCCTGGTTCTGTGCTCTTGAATCACTCTCAACTCTATGCTTGGGAATCACTCATGGTTCTGTATTCAGGGAATCACTCCTGGATAGTTTGCAGGATCATATGGGATGCCAGGGATCAAACCTGGTTCAGCTGCATGCAATGCAAAACCCCTGCTTGCTGTATTACCACTTTAGTCCCTGGACTCAGTTTTTCTAAAGATCAAGTATATATATGCACTTTTATTTAGGGGGGGAGGAAAAAACAGTCCTGAATTAAACTGTAATACTTGAACAAAATGGGAATCTCAGGGCTGTGAGAGAGAAGGCAGTGTGCTCATATTCCCTTCCTGCCTGGGTGGCAGAAATGAGTTTTCCCAGAGGAATGTTCTAGGCCAAGTTGACCCAAGACAAACAGCTAAACCTTTCCCTTAGCCCTAGCCACCTTCCTGGCCTCAACTCAGCGTCTTTGCCAGTTGGAAAGGCAAGGCTCCTGTGGCAGGAAGGGCCAGAGGGTGGGCATGGGGCCTCCCAGAGGGCAGGAGGGCAACCCCAAGAGGCTGCTGAGTGAGCAGACCATCCCTCAGAGGCACCAGGCCGGCTGCCCCCTCCTGAGCCCCAGCCCACTGTGTACAGCCACAGCGGTTGCCCGCTGAGAAATGATCATTTTCCGCTTCCTGCCTTGCCTGGTCTCATGTTTTCATCAAGTTTCGAGGAGAAAGAGAATGAGAAAATCGCGTGGCTTTGATTCCCCCCCTGAGCGCTGCAGAAATTGCCTTTTATGAAAGTTCTTGTTGGTTTCCTGAGCATTTCATGGACACTCGGGGGCTTTGCAGGGTCCAGAAATATCTTCCCAGGCTCCTTCAAACTCTCCTGCCCGTGGAAAGGTCAGGGGGAAAAAAAAATCACATGTAAGTCCTGCTCAGATTGGGGCTGATAAGGGAGGTCAATCAGAGACAGCAGCTCAGGAGATCATTGAGACCCCAGAATGGCACCGCAGAAGTGGGACTCAGCGCTCTCCAGGCTGTGGGGTGTGCCTGCATTTCTGCCTGGGGCACCCAGAGAAAACCCAGAAGGTGCCAGGCAGTGTGGGCAAACAGCCCAGCTTTCCCCTCCTACCTGGGCCACTGGGCCTGTCCCCTCATCCGTGAAATGTTCTCGTGCTTCACGCCATGTGGGGTGTTATGAGGATTAAATGAGGGGCTGTTTATAAAGCCCCAGCATGGTGCCTGGCACACCGCATGTTCCCAATCCAGGATCATTTATTGCCACCCCTCACCCCTGCCCCTCGCCCGCCCTCTCTTGGCCTGGGAGTTCCTAAAACACAAAAATAAACCTCTGGAGATTAGAATCTTGTTTCTAACTACCCCTCAGCCCACCCCACATGGGGGAAACTCTGCATGTATAAATAGTTTGGGGGAAAGCTTGGATACAGTCCTGCATAATTGCAGCCAGGAGTTATTAAAGGCAAAACACCTGCCAGTGGCACTTAGCAGGCTCTGTGGGTCTGTTTGCTGGCAAGGTAGGGCTGGGAAGGGAGGGAGCTCCAGAGAGAAGAAAAAGCAGGGCAAGTGAGCTGCCTTCATCGATATGCAAAGATCAAGGGAAGGGTTAATTAGCTTCCTCCCCCATCCCAATTTTGCTTTGCTTCTCAAAGTCAAAATTTTTCATTATGAAATGGGTATTGTTCAAGAGCATCATGTGAAGACAGACACACATGTATACGCATGCACACAGCAATGCATGGCCGAGTGTGTCGCACACTATCTGGAGGAATCAAATGTATTCTTAGACACTTGTGTTTTGAATCCTCAGATAAGACTCATGATTTTTGGACTCCTTAGAAGTCCTTTTCATTGTTCTTAGATCTCAGAGTTTCTTAAATTTTTAGTAGCTCAGGAACTCGAATGATAGTACAGCAAGTAGGGCACTTGCTTTGTATGTGGTAGATCCAAGCTCATTCCCCAGCATTCTCTATGGTCCTCAAAGTTAGCCAGGAGCACAGAGCATCCAGAGCACAGAGAGCCAGGATTAAGTTCTGAGCACCTCTGAGTATGGCCCCCAAACAAAACAACAAACAAATGGTCTTTAGCCCCTCAGAACAAAGAAGCTAGAACACACACACACACACACACACACACACACACAACAACAGCAACAACAACAACAACGATTACGAGTGTTAAGAAATCAGATTAGGGACATGGTCTAGAGGAGGCAGGGTATTTGCTTTGTACATGATCAAGCTGACCTCATACGGTCCCCCAAACCCACCAGGAATGACTACTGAGTACAATCAGGATTAAGATAAGAGTAATGTTAGGAGTTCCCCCCCTTAACCATCCCCAAACAGAAAAAGACAGAAATGCAATTAAATCACACAGCACAACTTTGTGACAGAAGCATTTTTCCTGGGACTGGAGAGATAGTACAGAGATTAAAGCTTTTGCCCTGTAAGTAGTGAATCCTGGTTTAATCCTTGATACCACATATGGTCTGCTGAACACTGCTAAGAATGACTCATGAGCACAGAGTCAGTAGTAAGCCCCGAGCACTGCTGAGTATGGCCCCTAAACAAAAACAAACCAACAAAATGCAGTGTCTTTACTGGACCTTCATCACCTTTGATTTCTTCTCTTCTCTGGGGCCTCTGATAATTGTCTGTTATCTCCTTTTCTCTCTTCTTACCTCAATGAAAACTCAGTGCCTGTCCTCAGCAGCAGGTCATAAAAAGGCAGAGACCATCAGTGAGTAGGAAGATGCATTTTTAAAAATTATTTTATTGAAACCATTGTTTTACAAAGTCTTTTATAGTTGGATTTTAGACATACAATAAATCACGGTCAATCCCACCATCTCCCTCCACCAATATTCCCAGAGTGCATCCTATACCCCCACTCTCTGACCCCTAGCTGCCAGTATAACAGGCCCATTTTAGGTTTAGATTGTTATAGTTTGTGAAGTATTAATTAAATTAATAAGAGTCTTTAATAGTGGTGGATAATAGTAGATGAGTTTGGGTCTCTTAATTTTATTTTGTTGATTTTCACATGGATATTTTATTTTTTATCTCCACTATTGCACCACTTGGCCATGGCCCCTATTATTTCTTTTTTCCCTTTTCTTGATTTTATAGAAAAAATGCAGAAATATGAGGTAAAACAAAGTACTCTGTGTCCCAAGGTTCTATGAAAAAGGCAGGATCCCCTATTTAAAATATAAAAGAAGGTCACAGTTCTTTTGTGGAGGTTCAGCAAAAGTTGAATAAAATAGAAAGAAAAAAACATTTGGCCTAAAAACCAGGGTGTATACCCATGAAACATCCTGCCATAAGACAAACTACAGTCTTCGGGCATCCTAAGTTGTCTAACTTCAGAGTTTTTCTTCATGGTGCCAGGAAAAGTTCACCTCAATCACAGTTGTCATAGTCAGGCTTCAGTAATTAGTGATCTTGATTTTTGCACCAATCCTAGGTCGAAGTCAGGGTGTCATGGAGAGTCTTCTGGTTTCATCTCACTGTTGGATGATGAGGCAGGGAAATGTGTCCTGAAAGCATGTTGTTGCTGTTTCCCACCCATCAGGGTGTCATATGAGCCCACCCTGGAACAAGTTGGTGCCAGGGCAGCATCAGGGCCTTCCTCACCTGGTTCTGGTGCAGAAAACCATACTGTTTCAAAGATGAGATCTAAGGTTGGGGGTAAGCAGTGGTTGTCTGATTGATGAAGCCTAAGTCATGTCCCTATGACAAATGTTCAGGGTGAAAGGACCACCTCCAATAAAAAATTAGGAGTTCCTATTCCTATTAAATAAGAACTTCTTTCTATGTGTAAGATTTCCCCCACTTAATGTGCCTATGCAAAAAGTAACAATGCCACAGGATACTACTGGTGCATATGGGAGTAAAAATAACAAGCTTAATAATCCCTATAACCTGGTTCTAACATGAATTTAGAACCCAAGAAAAACTTATCTACTAGAATTTCCTACTAAACAAGACCAAAAGCAAACACACAAAAAAACCCAGTACATCTTACAAAAAAAAACAAAACCAAAAACAAATAAAAACAAAAACAAAAACAAAAAACACTACACAAGGAAGTTGCAATTTTAATAAACCATCTTAACTACGGCTAAGAACTAAAGATAGAACATAGAGGAAAGAAATTGACTGAGTAACCAGGTTGCTTGAACCTCCCAGACACTGCTCAGAAAAGTGAACTCGTATTCTCTCCCCACCAAAATAATCCGATATCTGTATGGGCAGAATCAATGAATTCTGCATAGATGAGAAAGGGCCTCTCAAAGGAAGTGGTGTTGATACATTGAAGAATCAAAGAAATAAAGACTGATTTGGGGGAAAAATAGTGTTTCCAGAATAAAGAATCACATAGACATTTCTCCCCCCAATCATGAATACAGGCCTGCCTGCCACCAGCCACCTTAACCTAACAGTGCCTGGTATAATTCTAGAGTACCAAAGACCTAGAGGAAAAAAACCCCTGGAATAGACAAAGAGAAGACCTTTGGACAGACAAAGAGGAGATCCTTGGAATCAAACTGGTAGCTGATGTTTCCTCAGCATGCTGAAAAAACAGGAGACCATAAGGAACATTTCCCTGTATCCAGGGAAAATGATGACTAAGTTCAGATGAATGATTTTATTTTTTTACATGGATAACTGATAATCTGAGAATGGGACTTAGGGGCTGAGAAATACATAGTACAGAGGGTAAAGTGCTTGCCTTGAATGAAGCTGACTCGGGTTCAATCCCTGGCAATGCATATGGACCCCCTAAGCATGGGCAGGAATAATCCCTAAGTGCAAAGTGAGGCATAAGCACTGGGCATAGCCAGGCAAGGCCACCCAAATTAAACAGAAACTCAGAATGGGGCCTAAATTGAGACCTTCTGAAACAAAGTGAAGACAGCCTCTATCTCAGAGACATTTCCCAAATGAATGACCAAAATTAAAACAATTGAAATTTAGATGGAAAGAATAGAATGAAAAAAAATGATTAAGAAATTGAAAACTATCTACAAATTCAAGCCAGTGTAATACATAACTATTATATCATAAATATCATAAAAACATTTATATGTTAGGATAACTCTTTAGGAAAAAGATCTAATAATCTATTAATTTTGGAAGAAAGGTGAGGGATGATTTTTTTCTTTATTTTTTTTTTGGTTTTGGACAACACTTAGCAATACTCAGAAGTTATTCCTGAAAGGCTTGAGAGACCATATGGGATGCCAGGGATCAAATCCAGGTCAGCTAAGGCAAACATCCTAACCACCGTGTAACTGCCTGGCCCTTATAAATGAGAATTTTAAAGTTCTTGCATCTCTTGAAAGAAAGGTAGGGATGATGAACCTTAGAACTTAAGACCCATAGGACTAGGGAGATAGCTCAAGTGCTCAAGTATACAACACAGGTACATGACATGCATGACCTGGAGTTTAATCTCTGGTTCAGCATGTACAGTCCCTTCACTCCAATACAATTGGGGTTGGCTGCAAAATTTTAAAAAATCTACTCAAGTTACAGATAAAAATTAAAAATCTATGTGCTACTATTGGAAGAATAAAACAGAATGCATAGCTTCTAAATTAGTAGAATTAGATTAAAGAGAGAAGAAAGAACATTAAGGAAAATTCCATGCAATATGAAATAAGCAGAAGCAGGTTCACATAGAATTAAAATAGACTTGAGTTTCTATTTATTTTAAACCATGTATTGAATTAGTTTGATGATTAAAAAGGTCAGTTTGTATTGTTTATTTATGAAACTCACATAAGGGGGCCAGAGCAATAGTACACCAGGTAGGGTGCTTCCCTAGTATTCCAGATTGTCTCCTGAGCTCCACCAGAGTGCAGAATCTGAAGTAACCTCTGAGGATTGCAGAGTGTGCTCCTCAACACTCCCCAAAAGAAATTTATGTAAGACCCATTACTGAAAGTCAAAGAAGACATAAAAAACAGCATTTAAACAGTGATGCAAAGGAGAGAGGGGATTAGGTATATTGACATCAGAGACATGAGCAGGGAGAAGAAACTCATTACATAAGAGCATGAGGCATCATGTGCCATGGAGACGACAACTTTGAATCTTCATGTTGCAAATGATGAAATTCTAGCAGCTGTGTTTTAAGGATTCCACACTTTTTAGAGACGTCTTTTTTTCAAATGATGAGAGAACAGAATGTGCCTCCAGCTCCACATGATAATTTACCAAGTATTAATTTTCAGGCCAAGTCATAAACATGTTTCAAGAGATTTGCATCTTATTTATTTCATGATGACCAAAATGTTAGACTCCTTACTTTTCTCCCATGTCTAGGAATGAGAATACCACTAAAGAGTTCAAGAAGACACTGCATTAGAATTTGCCAACTGTTTCTTCCTGAATGATAAGAAAAACATGAAAGAAAGTAAAGCAGCTATAGCTGTGTTTAGTGGCAGATGTATAGACTTAAGCTAAGCTTTCTACAAAAGAAGAGAAACTGAGTCATAATAAACAAAGTGTTTGACTTAAGAATTTGGGAAGGGATACAAGGGTTGGGGGACTACCCCAGTAGTTAGATTGCATATGTCCAATCTATGTTTGATCCCTAATAACACATGGTCCCCTGAGTTGCCAGGTACAGCCCTGTAGGTACCCAAGCTGGGCTCTTCTGGTACCATAACCTAGATAATAGCCAACACTGTAGAACTTGAGCAACATTGAATTAGGAGGCTCTTGTATCCAACTGCTGGCTTGGTTGGCTGAGAATTGCCAGTGGAGCTTCCTGAGTACCACTTAAGATCCCCTAAATGTTTTGGGAAAAGAACATTAGGTAACCCATCAGTTTGTTTCTTTTGCACAGAGGAGGGTGGTTAAACTCCTGTCTTTCTCTATGAATGTTGTGTGTCTTGCTCATCTCTTCAGCCTCAACCTCATTCTTTCTTTGCAGAAGTTTAGGATAAGCTTATGGGCTTTTTGTATCTGTGCACATGAAGTTTGAGCCACACCCAGAAATACTCAGTGGTTACTCCTGTCTCTATGCTCAGGGATTACCCCTAACAGTGGTGCATAGGGTACCCTATGGAATGCCATATCAGTCGCATGCATGGCAAATGGCCTACCCACAGTACTATCTCCAGTTCTTCCTCAAATCTTTGTAGATGCACTGATCCCTGATCTGCCTTAGAACTTCGGCATTTAATAATAGTCTTCTTGGAACTCTCACCACCTTTCTCTCATGCTCCATGTAAACACTTCTTTTTTTTTTTTTTTTTTTTTTTTTTTTGGTTTTTGGGCCACACCCGGTGACGCTCAGGGGTTACTCCTGGCTATGCGCTCAGAAGTCGCTCCTGGCTTGGGGGACCATATGGGACGCCGGGGGATCGAACCGCGGTCCATCTCCTAGGCTAGCGCAGGTGAGGCAGGCACCTTACCTCGAGCGCCACCGCCCGGCCCCATGTAAACACTTCTTAAAATGATCATTCCCCTCATTTTCTTTTCTTCCCACTGCTCCCACTCCAATGAGGATACAGAGATCTGAGGACCCTGAACACAGCTCATGGCTGTAGTTTCAGGACCAGGAATTGTTAGCAGAGTGACTGAGTGTCCTGCTTGTCCCAGAACAGTCCTGATTTGAGACCTGTCTCTTCCAAACCCCTTAATTTCAGGCAGGTCCATTAGAATGATTGGGACTGCTACTGATCAGAGCATCTGGAGTGTGAAAGAAAAAAAAAAAAACTGTTATACAGTAACGATCCCTCTGAGAAAATAGCCACTGTCTCTTAAACAGAATTTTACACTTTACTAAACTCTTTACTCCTCAGCTTTTGCGTAAATGAATTCTTAGCTTCCCCGGAAACATATGTTATGACTCAGTTACATTAGATCTTTACACCCTGAAGTGAGGAGGAGATTGGCCTTTTTCTTAGGCTTTCAGGGTTCAGCCTGGTCTTGACCTAGACCTGTTCTAGTGATGGGGGTGCTCCTAATTCAGGGTTCAGCCCTCCCTGAACTCCAGGGGTAAACAGGCTTTGTATAAGCTTCTCATTTTGTCAAATCAGTATTGCTAAGAAATCACAACAAGGGGAGGACAAAAGGCCAAGCAAATTGCTTTATTAACCGAACTAAAAGGCCCAGTAGGTGAGAGTTTTGCTACCTATCAGGTAATTAGCTTCCCTGGAAGCCTCCTTTGTCCAAAACCTGGGAGAAGAGAAACCCTTCTTTGTACAGGTAAGAGGCCCATTTTCCAATCAGCTCTCTCATGCCTGAGCTCCCTCCACCCCTTAGCTGCCTAGTGCCAGCAGGCACTCAGTTTCCCTTGACTGAGATGTGTTGATACTTAGGAGAGACAAATGAAAGGATAAATTGAGTCCAGCCAACTGAACTCAAGTTCATTGAGTCCAGCCAGCGAGAAGCCCTCTTGGTGTCCTGTCTGACTCACAAATGTCTGAGATACACAGGCCAGTGCTTTTCTCAGAGAGAAGACACTGACTTTCCAGGAGCTGGTGCTATGTGCCCACTTTGATGTGGCCCACTGGTGGGCATGCCAGGTTAGATTTTTATAGTTTAGTTTTGGGGCCATCCCTAGAGATGCATAGGGCTTACTGTTGGCTCTGTACTCAGGGATCTCACTCCTAGAGGCGGGTTGAGGACCTTATGTGGAGCTGGAAATTCAACCTGGGTCCCATGCATGCAAGGCAAGCAACTTGCCAATTGTGTTCTCTCTCCATCCCTGTAGGCTTACATTTTCTTCATGCTTTGAGGGGACACAGAAGCTGCTAGTCTCTGAACCCCACACTCAAGAGCAGGGCTTTGAGAAGATCTCTTGGAAGCATGGGAAAATTCTTCATAGTACAGAGTACCCACAGGACACTCTACCAGTCATGTCTCAGGAACGCCTCCTCCGACACCTTGAGTCTTGCAACATCCCTGGAGCCGGTCTGTGTGGACCATACCATGTGTGTTGTGATCTGGTTACACTGCAGGGCCAGCCAAATATCATGCTTCATGGTCTAGCAAAGCAGGGCACAGGAGACCTATCCCTCAAATAAACCAAAGATACTGGGGTGCTGGGTCACTTTACTCTTCTCAGCCTCTATTTTATCATTTGCCGAGTGGGCACAGAAGAAAGCAGCCTGAATTATCCCCGATCTACAACAGGAAGACCCCGAGGCTTCTTCTTTCACTTCCTTGTCACTTCTGTTACTCAGGAAATGACTCTGGGAGAGTGGCACATTGACATACATTGGGACATAACATTCACCTAAGCCTGTCCCAGTCATTTCCAGCTTCTGCCTAACAAAGTGTCACCCACAATGAGGTTCACACAACATGGATGAGTTTTGTCCAAAATCCAGAGACTGGACATTGAAGATCAATAAACCAAGATCAAGATTTTGATTATTGGGTCACTGTAGAGGTTTTTTGATGTATGTGGAAAAGAGGGAGAGAGCAGCTTAAAGGAGAGATAGAGAGACAGATAGACAGATGGAGAGGAAGGGAGATAATTTCTTCTAATTCATCCTATTGTGAATTTACTGTACTATATTCTCATTTAACCTAGCCCTCTCAAAGACTAAGTTGCATATCAGATATCAGAGAGTCAGATATGAATTTAGGGGTGTGTGTCACACAATTCAGTCCATAGCTATATCCATGCAATCCCATCTATACAGACAAAAGTCTTTCAGGTCAAATTTTCTCCTTGCAAGGATCACCACATTTGAACTTTGATCACCAGAGATGGTTATTTTGCAGGAGCAGTAATTGTGTCAACAAAGAACTTCATGAAAACAGCCTGAAATTTTAGTACATGCTTCAAAAACACTGAGGCCTGTGTCTGGTCACTTTTACTTAATGTGGTAACTATGATCTTCTTCCCCTGCAGTCTCGCATCTCTACTGTTCAGTCCTGCTTCTCATGTCCCTCTGCCTTTCTTTCTGACCAGTCTTCCATGTGGATAAACCATGGATTATTTCTTTATCAGTGGACTTTTGGTAGTGTTGATCTTGAAGTTATCATCAGTAGGGCTGCAATGAATATCCTTGCAGGTCCTTTGATGGAAAACTGTGGAATTCTGAGTAGCTCTTGAGGTCTACAAATTCAATTCTCAGTTAACCTCCCATGAATTTAGCTTCTGCAAAGACCCCAATTTGTTTTCTAAAGTGGTTTTCCTAGCATAGTCTCCCCACCAATTGGTCGAAGAAGTCCTAGCACCTGATCATATCAGTCTTTTACTTGAACCCTCTACTTGAGGACTTGTAGTGATGTCCTTCAAGGAGTCAGTTGTCTGATGATGCATGACATAGTCCAGTCTCCACCAAGGGACATCATGGGACACCAACCTGGTGCTGCCTGGTGCAGCCTTTTCCCTAACTCTGAGGTGTTGCTCCCTGCTCAGAGATTCAGCAGAAGTCATTTGGCCACTTCTAGTCATAAACCTTAGTCACACACCCATAGGGTCCCATCCCTCGGGACTGGACCTCCCCTCCATCCAAGTGGCTAGTGAATTCACTTCCTCCTAGCCCTTGCTAGCCCTGCAGCTAAATAAAAGGGAAGCAAGTGGAGTCTCACTCTCTTCCTACTAAAAGGCCTCTTTTCCAAAGGGTGCATCTATCCTTGCTTATTGAGGTGTGTGGGATGACACGCCTGTACCAGCGACTCTGCAGAACCCCTCCTCTGAGCAGTGTGTGTCTATCATTTTAAGTGTTGTGTGTTTACCAGGACATGTGGCCATAAGGTTCTTTCCATCAGAAGAAAAAAAAAACAACCATAAGCCTTTCACACATATCTCACCATAAACATAGTTATGATGAGAGACCATGGATGAATACACATAGGGAACTTGGGTTTAAAAGGTGGTGGAAGGGTAGGGGGTGGGGAAGAATTAGAGCTGGTTTCTGGGTTGTATGCATGTATGAAGCTTAGAATGAGGAGGAGGAAGATGGTATGGGAGAAGAAAGCAGAATGACATTTTAGAGAGAATTCGAGAAGGCTGGGATTCATCAAAACAAGAGACATTGGGTTAATGATGTTAGGGTGTGATGGAAGAGAGGGCCAACAGGGATGAAGGTACAGAAGGCCCTCCCCTAAGAGAGATGGGGAGGAGGAGATGATGGGACCCTGTGCTTTGGGCCTGTGGTGTTTGGGGGTTCTGGCCCTTGGGAGAAGTTTTTGAAAGTGGTCCAAGAGGTGAGGGGACCAAAGGACTCAGGAACATGTCCCACCCCGTCCTCCACTTACATTGGTGATTCTGTCCCAACTGGGAGAGTCACAAAATCACAAGGCTGAGTGCAGGTGTATTGAGCTTTGGGGGGTCCTTGGAGAGATCTAAACAGAGCTGCTGTGATAAGTTAAATTGTGTTTCCCCACCAGATTGATGTGTTGAAGCCTTCTAGCTCCTCAGATACTGAGATGACTGCATTACAATGAGATTCTAGGAGGCAGGTGACCAGTGTCCTTTGAAGAGATTTGGACCCCTAATGCTGCAAGCAGTATCATAGTAGAGAGAACTTGTGAGAAGATGGGCCACATCCATGGGCATTCAACCCCGTGCTACAACTGGGCTCTAGAACCCTGGGATAAGGAGTTCCTGTTGTGGTACCTACTCAATCTGGGGTCTTTTGTAATGACAGCAGGAACTGGTATGTAAAATAAAAATATACCCATGTGTTGGGTAAGACTGCCTCAGGCACCAAGGCACTAATCCCTTCTGTGGATGGGTCTGATGAAGCCAGTGAATTAAAGTTTCATTGAAGTTAGTCTGCTTTTTGCCTCATGGCCTTTCTCTGCCATGTGCTGCCTATCTGCCATGTGCTCTCTCTCCAGCTCCAAGGCCAGACTCCTTCTTTTTCTTTTTTTAAGGTTCCCTAAAATACCATCTTAATTTTTACTTGATTGTTCATTTGAGAACACACCATCAGTACTTGGTGGGCTTTTACAAAGAAGAGTTTAGGGAAAAAGGAAATTTGGGGAAGGGTTCACTTTACACTCATAGACAAAGATGTCCTGTGACCTATTTGCAGGTGGGAGCACCAGGCTAGGAAGCACTCCCCTGTTTCTCTCTCTTCCTTCAGCCCAGCTAGGATCCATCCACAGATTCTCCAGAAGGTGGGCAAGGAGCAGGGTCAGGATAGAGGTTGGCTGGAATATCTCAGCACCCCCACAGCCTCCAGCACTGGCATGCCAAAAATCATAGACTCCTCCTAAACACACGGTAGGTGCGCCTCATAGAACCATGATGACAGCTCATGAATATGAGCTGAGCTGCTCAGAGATGTATCTGGGAGCACAAATAACGGGGGGAGGGGTCAGGAAAGAGAGAGAGAGAGAGTATCATTTGCATCTCCCACAGACAGGCCTGAAAGGAGGATGCTGGGAGATAGGGTTGGATTCTCGTTGGTGAGCAGGAGTTTTTCCAAGGGGGATAAGGGACTGGCTTCTGGTATAATCAGATTGACTTTTAAATTGAAAGTGCTAGCGCTTGTTCTGCAGTTCAGCCTCCCCTGCTGAGCATTTATTCCCAAGGCTCTAACATTAAGACATCGTACATACAAGCTGGGAGCATTCAATTAGGTTTTCTGTTATTAATCAGTCAATTAAGTCTCAATCTCTGGGATATACATTTTCACTCTTAAAGAGGTGAGAATCATGCTGAGGCCCCCAATTGGGTTGAGTGTGCCAGTATGGTGTGGAGGGAGAGGTCAGGGGCCAAGGAAAACCAGAGGGGAGCAAGAGAGGAAGGAGTGAGATGGAAAGGTAAAAGTCCTTGGGCAAGGTGGGTGTCTGGATTCTGGTGGACGCTGGCAGGAGAGGATGGGAGTGGGGGGCAGGAAATGCCAATAGGGGAACAGTCAATGAAGTAGGGGTGGAGCAAGGCTAACTTTGGAAGTTAATGTGGCAGAAAAGGGAGAAAATATTGCTATAATAGCCCTATTTTCCCATCTATAAAACCGGACATTTGAAGCTGTCAGCTAAATTCCTTTTTATAATATGCATGTCCAATTGGATCATAGAGAAGAGATCTGTTGTATACTACCTCATGCCAGAGGAGAAAGTGGCTGAGGCATGATGAACAAAATGGCGACTTTCCTGTATCTATTCATGGGACATGTCAGGAAACCCCTTGAGTGTGCAAGACCATTACATAAATTGAGTGGCTAATATGCACCTACATTTCAGGTATTAATTCTCTGGACTGTTCCAAAAAGACAAAAGAGGAGTATATGGAGGCCCAAAAAGACAAAAGAGGAGAATATGGAGGCCCTTTATCAGTGTAAATTAGACTGAAAGTGGGAACTACTCTGAGGTCCAATGGAACCATGAGGGGTAGTAGCTTCAGGTACAATTCAGGGGGTGTTTTTTGTAGATTAAAGAATGTAGATTTCCAGAGAAATACGGAGTGATTTTTTTCTACTAAGGGGATGGTGGGCAAAATAAATTTGAGAACCTTATAGTTCTAGATCATTTTCAATCCTGCTCTAAGAGATTGATACACCCCAAAATGTCACACCAGATTGCAATGCTTGGGTAAGACTGACAGAGGAGAGGAGGATAGAGAAAAGGTGAAATCTTTTCATGATGGACTCAAATTTTACTCATACTAATAATGGGCACAAACCAAAAGAAAGCTGTCAATCTGTTGATGGCAGTGGGTCCTTAAAGGAAACAGATAAGAACAGCTAATAATTAGTACATAAATCAATCGCAAGTGAGTGTTTGGATTTGTGATTAGCATACAACTAATTTGTTGTCTGACATTTTTGAAATTGTGTTGGTGTAATTAGCACATAAATCATTTGCACATGGGTGTTCCTGAAGTGTCTGGTGTGTAATTAGATATAAATCATTTGTATTTGGGGGTTTCAAAGTGTTTAGTGTGTCATTAGCACATAAATCATTCGTACATTAGTGTTTTTAAAGTGTTGTGTAATTAGCACATGGGTTATTGGCAAATATGGGTTTCAGATTATTTGTTGAGTAATAATATAAAAATCTTTGGTACACGGAAAATTTTAAGGTATGTAATAGGAAGTGAGCACATTTTGTAATTTGTAAATAAGAGTTGCTAAAGTGTCTTTGTAATTAGCACATATACTAGTTGTATATGTATACATTTAAGTGGCTTGATTTGTAATTAGTACACAGATTATTTTGTGAATGAGCTCTCTTAAGTAATTTAGAATTTGCAAAGAAATCATTTATCAATGGGCATTTCTAGAGTACTTATTTATAATTAACATATATGCAATTTGTAGATTGATCTTTAATATCTGCTTGAGAAAAGTTCTTCCTCTCTTAAGAGATACTCTTTTATCCTGTTTACATTTGCTTAGCAAACCTAATTGCACTTGTAGAGAGAAAGAGCATAGCAGTTGCTTCATTTTTATACTTTCTCACTTACACTAAAAGTTAATGCATACCTTATTCACAAGCCAAAAGCTTAGTGTTTTCTTTTAAGATATTCAGATGATACAAAAGTCCCCAAGTCTCTTTTATTGAGGTAAAGCTATTTCAGTTATTCTGGAAGGTCATAAGACATCCTGTCAAGGGCCTAATAACAAACAACTGATGAAGATAATCATAAGTAAACTAATTTAAGAACACATGCAAATTTTATCCAAAAAAGAATTTCAACTATCCCCACAATGATTATCAAGCAAACAGAAAAAAAAGAATTAAATTGTTTGTTGAGAATTTAGAAGTCAGAAAACACCCTAATTACACTATAAGAAAAAGCTCAATTAATTTTGATAGCTATTGTGAGAGACAATCATTGTAGTTGCAACATTAATCAAAATGACAACAGAAAGAAACATCCAGATATTAAAAAAACTGAGAAAGAGTTTTGAAAAGTATCTCAGACAAATTATTGCAAAGATCATGGTAAGTAGATAAATTCTGGCCTTAATTACTCCAAATATCAGTAAAAATATTTGTATGAGTCTTGATAAAAAAAATACAGAGAATCATTTTGCACTTAAAAGAGCAATATATCTTCTTTGCAACAATAAATATCTTCCAAAAGAAAAATAAAAAGAACAAAATGAACTAAAAAATTTTATACCCAGCCAAACTACTTTATACAGAAGAAACATTCTTACTCATTTAAGGGTTTGGAAAAAAACACATTTCCAGATACTTGGAAATATATTCCCATCATTAAGTGAATAAATCAAGGTTTGCAATTTAAGAATAGCTAATTGGCTGGAATGATAGTACAGTGGGCAAGGTACCTACCTTGCATACTGCCAATTCAGCATCATGATTTCTGGCATCTCACGTGGTCTCCCAAATTATGCCTGGAGTAAAAACTGAGCACTGTGGAGTGTTGCCCCCCAAAAAATATACAAAAATAAGTGGTGATAAGAAAGGACTTGCACAGAAGTCATTCATTTGTTTGGACCCAGAAGTCTATTAGAAGGCATTGGCAAACAGAATGATAGTGTGGCACTAGAAAAAACAGGTGAAAAGAGATAGGGAGAGGGAAAGGAGGAGAAATCCCCTTTGGTTCTGTATCCCTCGAAAAAGAGCATGTTGGAGGGACTGTGCATCATAGCAAGATTTTGAGCAGGATCCACCCAGTGGGGAATCTTGTTCCCTTCCCTTCAAACTAGGAGAGATTTCTGAGCACATAGCCAGGAGTAACCCCTGAGCATCTCCTGGTGTGGCAGAAAGAAAGATAGGAGGAAAGGAAGGAAGGAAGGAAGGAAGGAAGGAAGGAAGGAAGGAAGGAAGGAAGGAAGGAAGGAAGGAAGGAAGGAGGGAGGGAGGGAGGGTGGGAGGGAGGGAGAGAGAAAGAGAAAGAAAGAAAGAAGAAAGAAAGAAAGAAAGAAAGAGGAAGGAAGGAAGAAAGAAAGAAAGGAAGGAAGGAAGGAAGGAAGGAAGGAAGAAAGAAAGAAAGAAAGAAAGAAAGAAAGAAAGAAAGAAAGAAAGAAAGAAAGAAAGAAAGAAAGAAAGAAAGAGTGTTAGAGCCACTGAAAAAGGAGGAGGGGGTGGGGGTGGGGAGATGGAGTTGGAGGAGAAGGAGGAGGAGGAGGAAGAGGAGGCAGAGAGGAGAAGAAAAACAACTTTACCCTTACCCCAGATTTTGTTCTCCTCCCTTCCTCCCAGACATTGTCAACCTTCTAAACACTGTAGACTGGAGTAAGCCATGAGCATCACCAGGTGTGGCCCCAAATTAAAAAAAAAAAAAGAAAGAAACCCCAACTAAGGTACTGCCAGCTGTAGAATTCTTCCCACTGCTATTTGTGGATTGACTGAGCCAGTACCCAAGCTTTGAAGAGATATGATTATTTTACAATTATTTGTTGCTTATAAAATTGGCTTGCAGTTTCTGTGTAAGTAATGCTATAATTTAATTTGCCTATATACAATTTTTTTCTAAGGCAAATAAACTCCTCTTTTTTTTTTTTTTTTTTTGGTTTTGAGGTATATCTGATAGTAAGTTAGGGTCAATCCTTTGATCTGAGTTAATGGGGTCACTGCTGGTGGTGCTGGGAATTGAACCAGAGTTTGTCACAAGCAAGTCATATGCCTTACCCTCTGGCCCCAAACACATTTATCTGACAAGTAATGTATTTAAAATATTATAATATACATGACAAATTTTATTAAGTAAAATTAAATTTAGTGGTTTTAAATTTATAATCAAAAGTAAATGATTGAGGCTGGAGAGATAGCACAGTGGTAGCACGTTTGCCTTGCAAGAGCTGACCCAGGACCAATGGTGGTTTGAATCCTGGCATCCCATTTGGTCCCTCGAGCCTGCCAGGAGTGATTTCTGAGCAGAGAGCCAGGAGTAACCCCTGAGCATTGCCGGGTGTGGCCCAAAACAAACAAAAAAACAGAATGATTTATTTTTAATATTTTATTCAAGCAATTACTAAAAGCAAAGTAACCATTTTTATTATTATTATTTTTGTCTCTGCTTAGGGATCACTCCTGGTGTTGCTCAGCGGTGCCAAAGATTAAACCAGGACTGGCTGCCTCTAAGGCGAACACTTATTTGCTGTGGCCTCTGTGGAACCATTTCAATAGAAAAATCATCACTAGTCTTTAGTAGAAGTCAAATATAAAACCACAAATATAAAATATAACCACAAATATAAAAAATGAAAATGTTGATTTTTGTCAATAGTAAGGTATTTTTGGTATTTGTTTTTATTTGTCTGTTTCTTTTTTCTTGTAGTTCTTCCTTTAAAAAGTAAAAACGTGTTAGCGACTTCAAAAGTGGATGGGATTCCCAGTGAAAGGTGTTTTACAAATAATTGGAATATTTTTCCTTCTGTCTTGAGGTGTGCAAAAATAAACGTGACTCTTACAATCTGGCGTGTTGGAGTAGGTGAGTTACTGTGAGAATGCCGTGCGGCTGCTCATCGCTGGTCAGACACAGCTGGTTAAAAAAGTTATGTGCTGGAAGACCACTTGCTGCTAAAATAGGCAGATTAGCAAGTGCAGAGAGGTGTTAAAAACAGCAGTAAAAAGTGGGATCTTCCAGAATCAAAGATGTCCAGAGGGATTTGCACAAGGCCCTGCCACATTTTGTGTTACTGCAAGTCTGTTCAGATTTGGGCCCAAAGCAACTTTTCACGCCCTCAGTGGGGGAGCCCAGGCTCAAGTTTCTGACTTGGGGCTCCTCCTAGATACAGGTTTTGCAGGAACAGCGCATGGAACCAGCCCAGGTCAGCCCAGAAGCTAGATACTTGATCTGGTCATCTTTTCTGCTCTCTGTGGGGACCTGAGGCACTGATAGGTTTTCCGAGCCCTGAACAGAGGACAGATTCTGTGCGTGTCCTGCTTCTTGAACCTGCTGATGCCTCTTAAACTTTAGTTTTTGTTTAAGGTCCAACGCTCAGAACTTCTAGCATTACTTGGGGCATGGCTTTTTAGTGCCCTGGTTGGATCCCAGGTTGATAGTGTGCAAGGCAAGCTACTTACTCATTGTACCATTTCTCTGGCTCTTGTACGTTAAACCTATCTATTGGGTTGGTTGCAGCAAGCAGAAGGAGAAACATGCATTACACAGGACTTTACAGTCAGTTCTGCTTGTATTGTATTTTTATTTTATTATTGTATTGTATTTTATTTTAGTAAAGCACCACAATTTACAGTTATTGGTAACTGAGTTTTAGGCATTCAGTCAGTGTTCAAGCACCAGTCTCACCACCGGTGGCAAATTTCCTCCACCAGTGTCCTTAGTTTCTGTATACCACCACCTGCCCCATCCTGCCACAATGATGAGGCGCATTTTTTATGTTTGGTTGTTCTAGTTTGGATCTCACGTTTTGCTGACTCTGGTTTGAATATACAACTATTCTTCACCTCTATACCACTGATGTTCTTGACATCCTTGGCCCTTTTTTCTCTGTTACTTCCCTTCCTTCTCTTCTTACTCCCCCGCTTCCCTAATTTCTTCTCTTCTCTGTCATTCTCCCCTGTAAACTCTGGAGTCAATGGTGATCTAAGCATTCTCTATTTACAACATTGCATTCCCTCACCCAGTTATTCTATATACTACAGTTAAGTGAATCATCCTGTGTTTGTCCTTCTGTACTTCACTCAACATGTCTTCCTGTTCCAGCCAAGCCTCAGTGAACTGCATGATTTCATTGTTCCTTGCAGTGTTCTTCAATGCAGAAAGATAAATTGCTTAGAGTAGATTTTAGATAATATGTATGTATATAGCTATAGGTATAATATGCATCTAGATATACACATTTCACATGTTATTTAAAATCTACCATGTACTGTCTAAAATCTACATATACTATATATGTACATATCATATAAAATCTATCACAGGCAATAGATATATATATACATATACACTATATATAAGATATGTATACCCAACATATATTCAAATTACTCTCTGCTCACTATATATTCAATCAATAAACTGAGAAATTGAAATTGAATCTAAATGAAAAACTTAATTTAATATTGAACAATTAAAATGTAAATATATAATTAAATATATACATACAGATTAGAGAGATATATAGATTTCTATAAAGTATCTAAATATACTTCCCCTTTCTTTATGAAAACAGAAATAATGTTTTATTTTTTACAGAACCAACATTTGGCTTACATTTTAGAGCTACAAATTTATACTTCTTCAAAATGTGTTATGATATCATGCCCACCATCACATACCAATGTTGTAAACTTCACTCCATTTAATTATATGTTCATATTTTAGTGGTGTTTGATATTATATATACATATATATGTACATATATATCTTGTACAGATTCAGTGGGAGGTTAAAAAACAAATTCCATAAAGTTAACAGAAATGACCTTTCTATTTGTTGGGTAGTGAATGATTATTTTCACCCACATTTTTATCTCTTTGCCAAACGTTTGACCCTGAGTGTTTATTGATTTTAGAATCAGAAGAAAAAAAGGCACACATAACAATTTATAATATTTACATATCTGCCAATCCCAAAGCTGTCTAAAAGAATTTCTGCCAGAGAAGGATAATCAGTTCTAGATGAGCATTCTTATATTCCTGTTATGCTTTCTTTTCCATTAAAAGTTTTTCTAAAATTCTCATGGATTTATTTTGTAATGGCAATGATAAATTTATTGTTAATGGGAACAAAAGTAATGAACTTTAACACACTTGAAAGTAATTCTACTTTATGAATAGATAACATATAAAATGTGAAATATATATCGCATATTAAACATACACATGTGCATAAATTCAAACATGTATTTATTAATTTGCTTGGAGTTGGATGTCATGATTTACAATAGACAAAGCTCTAATGAGTACAACATTGGAGACCAGACTTTTTCTCCCAAGCTCTTCTCATCTCTCTTTCTGTCCTTCTCAACCTGAACTAAATACCCTTTAATACCATTTCTAACGGTTTTGCTCCCAAACAAGTTCTCTAAGGAAACAGTCCTAGTAGGTTTGACAGAGTGAGAGCAAACAGAATTGAATCTGGGAAGAGAGTTCTCCAGGTTCAGTTACCTGTGCAGCAGAAGAGAACTCAGCATGCTTTTTCCACAAGCTCCAACACAGGGCTGGAGCCATAATACTGTGGATAGGACCCTTGACATCTGAGATCCCAAATTCTTTCAGGAGTGACCCTTGAGTGCAGAGGCAGGGTCAGGTCCTGAGAACAGGTTGGATCTCCCTCACTCTCAAACAAAACAAAATGTCCCTAGACCACCTAACAGAACAATCTGCTTTAGTTCTCATCAGCTCTGACCTCTCTCTCTCTCTTCCCCCCAGAGTTGTGCTGTGCTTGTCAGTCTCATCTGTCCAAATATAAACAGACTCTTTGCAGGACCGGGTGAAAGACACCTATTTGAATGCATTTTAAAGCCAAATGGTACACACACACACACACACACACACACACACACACACACACACATCATCATCATCATCATCATCAGCAGCAGCAGCAGCAGCAGCATCTTTTTTTTTAATATTTTTTATTTAAACACCTTGGTTACAAACATGATTGTGGCTGGGTTTCAATCATATCAGATGACACCCCCATCACCAGTGCAAGATTCCCATCACCAATGACCCAAATATCCCTCCCCCACCTCCCTGCCCCTACCTGTACTCTAGACAGGCTTTCCACTTCCCTCATATATTCTCATTGTTAGGATAGCTCGCAATGTGGCCATTTCTCTAACTAAACTCATCACTATTTGTGGTGAGATTTATGAGGTCAGCTGTAACGTCCAGTCCTCCTCTCTTTTGTCTCTGAAAATTGTTGAGAAATGTCTTTCATTTTTCTTAAAACCCATAGATGAGTGAGACCATTCTCCGTCTTTCTCTTTATCTCTGATTTATTTCACTCAGAATAATAGATTCCATGTACATCTATGTATAGGAAAATTTCATGACTTCATCTCTCCTGACAGCTGCATATTATTCCATTGTGTATATGTACCACAGTTTCTTTAGCCATTCATCTGTTGAAGGGCATCTTGGTTGTTTCCAGAGTCTTGCTATGGTAAATAGTGCTGCAATAAATATAGGTGTAAGGAAGGGGTTTTTGTGTTGTGTTTTTGTGTTCCTAGGGTATATTCCTAGGAGTGGTATAGCTGGATCATATGGGAGCTCAATTTCCAGTTTTTGGAGGAATCTCCATATCACTCTCCAGAAAGGTTGAACTAGTCGGCATTCCCACCAGCAGTGGATAAGAGTTCCTGTCTCACCGCATTCCTGCCAACACTGCTTGTTCTCATACTTCGTGATGTGTGCCAGTCTCTGTGGTGTGAAGTGGTACCTCATAGTTGTTTTGATTTGCACCTACCTGGTGATTAGTGATGTGGAGCATTTTTTCATGTGCTTTTTGGCCATTTGTATTTCTCTGTGACTCCAAGATATTTGAGTTTGTGTGGCACTAATGTGAATGGGGTTGTTTTATTAATGTCCATTTCTTTCCTATTATTATTGGTGTATAGAAAAGCCATTGATTTTTGTGTGTTAATTTTGTAGCCTGCCACTTTGCTATATGAGTCTATTGTTTCTAGAAGCTTTTTGGTAGAGTCTTTAGGGTTTTCTAAGTAGAATATTATGTCATCTGGGCCCGGAGAGATAGTACAGCGGTGTTTGCCTTGCAAGCAGCCGATCCAGGACCAAAGGTGGTTGGTTCGAATCCCAGTGTCCCATATGGTCCCCCGTGCCTGCCAGGAGCTATTTCTGAGCAGACAGCCAGGAGTAACCCCTGAGCAACGCTGGGTGTGGCCCAAAAACCAAAAAAAAAAAAAAAAAAGAATATTATGTCATCTGCAAACAGTGAGAGCTTGACTTCTTCCTTTCCTATATGGATTCCCTTGATATCTTTTTCTTGCCTGATCACTATAGCGAGTACTTCCAGTGCTATGTTGAATAGGAGTGGTGAGAGAGAACAGCCTTGTCTTGTGCCAGAATTTAGAGGTAAGGCTTTTAGTTTTTCTCCATTGAGGACAATTGTTGCAAATCAGCCCTTGATGGGGTTGACTGATGGAGGGATAGAGAATGAGGTCTTTCCCCTCCAGCTCGGAGCACACGTCTGCCACCCTGTACAGCCAGCAGTTCTGAGGTGAAGCGGTGGATAAACAGCTAGCAGACAGTTAGGCTTGTGAAAATATTAGCTTTATTTGGTGGACAAGATTGAAGCCCAAAGCCTCAGCATCAGTTCCAGCCAAAAAGCCTCTCGCCTTCCACAGACCCTTGCTTTATCTCCCAGAATCAGGTACCACTCAATGGTGGGATCAGGTACCACCCAATGATGAGAGAAGAATCAGGTACCACCCCTAGGGTGGGAGCAGAATGCCAGGTCACACCCTAGGGTAGGGCACACTCACCGATCAGGGTAGGGTCAGTAACAAAATAATCCCATTGAAATGTTTACATACACAACAGACAATATTTGCCACTGGCTTGTGGTAGATGGCCTTAACTATATTGAGAAAGGTTCCTTTCATTCCCATCTTGCTGAGAGTTTTGATCAAGAATGGGTGTTGGACCTTATCAAATGCTTTCTCTGCATCTATTGATATGATCATGTGATTTTTATTTTTCTTGTTGTTGATGTTGTGTATTATGTTGATAGATTTACTGATGTTAAACCATTTTTGCATCCCTGGGATGAAACCTACTTGATCGTAGTGGATGATCTTCTTAATGAGGCATTGAATCCTATTTGCCAGGATTTTGTTGAGGATCTTTGCATCTACATTCATCAGCGATATTGGTCTGTAATTTTCTTTTTTCATAGCATCTCTGTCTGGTTTAGGTATCAAGGTGATGTTGGCTTCATAAAAACTATTTGGAAGTGTTCCCATTTTTTTGACTTCACGAAAGAGTCACCACAAGGCTCTGAAATTATATGTGAATTCCAAAGGGACACAGAAGAAAAACTTTAACACCTGGAAGTTAAATAGCCTCATACTGAATAACCAGTGGGTCCGAGTTGAAATCAAAGAGGAAATCAAAACTTTCCTGGAAACAAATGACAATGGAGACACAAACTATTAGAACTTATGGGACACAGCAAAAGCAGTACTGAGAGGAAAATTTATAGCTTTGCAAGCACACATCAGGAAAAAAGAAGGGGCCTACCTGAATAGCTTAATGACACAGCTCATAGAATTAGAAAGTGCTCAACAAAAGGACCCAAAAATAGGGAGACAGAAGGAAATAACAAAGCTGAAAGCAGAAATTAATGAAGTGGAAACCCAAAAAACAATCCGAAAGATCAACAAAAGCAGAAATTGGTTCTTTGAAAAAATAAACAAGATTGATAGACCATTAGCAAAACTAACAAAGAAAGAGAAAGAAAAACTTGATAACTCGTATTAGAAATGAAAAAGGGGAGATCACTACCGATATTGCAGAGATTCAAAGGGTAATCAGAAACTACTTTGAGAAACTCTATGCCACTAAAAATGAGAACCTGGAAGAAATGGATAAATTCTTGGACTCTTATAACCTCCCACGGTTGAATAAAGAGGATGTAGCATATCTAAACAACCTCATCACTATTGATGAAATTAAAACGGTAATCAAATGTCTGCCCCAAAACAAAAGCCCAGGCCCAGATGGATTCACTAATGAATTCTTTCAAACTTTCCGAGAGGAACTACTACCAATCATCATCATCTCTGACTGATGTTTTGTTTGCAGAGCGGACTGCCTGAGTGAAATCACAGAAATTTCTCTGCTATCCAGAGCTTCTTCCATTGTTGATCAGTATGGTTACATTCCACTTCTGGCATTTGTGATTTATTTGTGAGAAATGGGGTCTTTCCTGCATACTAGACAAGTAACTACACACTTTATCCTACCACTTCATTCATTCATTCATTCATTCATTCATTCATTCTCTGAGTAGTAAGGCATGAGGCCAAGTGCCATGACAGGGACTTATATTATGGTCCCTGCTCTGCAGCCCTGAACAACCTCATCAATGCCTTGGGATTTTGGTTATCTGCTCCCTAAGGTGAAGACTGCACTCCACCACCCTCATGTTGGAGAGAGAGAACATCTCCCAGGACCTGCTATTGAGGACTGTTGACGTGACCCCAACTTCAGGGCTCTCTTCCCATCACTTCCATCATAGTTTGGCCTACCAGCTCTCTTGCTTCCCAGTCCAGAGTAACAAGCAAGATTTGATTTGCTCTCCCACTTGCAAACATCAGTCAAAATGTATGAAAATGGGGCTGGAGAGATAGCATGGATGTAAGGCGTTTGCCTTTCATGCAAGAGGTCATCGGTTTGAATCCCAGCGTCCCATATGGTCCCCCCGTGCCTGCCAGGAGCAATTTCTGAGCATGGAGCCAGGAGTAACCCCTGAGCACTGCCGGGTGTGACCCAAAAACCACAAAAAAAATGTATGAAAATGATTTCTTTCTAAGACATTGGCCATCAGGCAGGCAAGAATGACCATTCCAGGGAAAGGGTGAACACAAGAAGTCAAACTTATAAGATATTCAAATATTTCCAAATTTGACAAAGATTCAGGCTCAAGAAATTTAACAATGTCTTAATCGAAACCAAAGAAGTTCCCTAAATAGAGTTTCCAGGCTAGAGGATTCTGACAGATCCAGGCACTGACTTGTCACTTGAGTTGAATGAAGTTGAATGTTCTGGAAAGCCAAGACAAAGTGTGCAAAGCAGAGAACCAGATGGGGCAGAATGTATATCAAAGCAGAGACTTGCAGAGGAATATCTTATTATTGGGACAAGGGGGCTATTGGCCACATCTAATGGTGCTCATGGTTTACTCCTGGCACGGTGCCCAGGGTTCACTCATGCAGGTGACCATGGAGGCTGAGATCTGGGATTGGCCACCTGTAGTGTAAGTGCTGCCTTCAGTTCTGTACTTCACTCCCCCAAAGGAATTTAACAGAATTACTATCAGGATGCATTTGGAAGGAAATTTATAGACAAAGGTCAAGTATCTAAAAAGCATAGATAGCACTATATCCAAAAGGAACTCATAAGGATATTGCCTGGGCAGTGAAGAAGAATTAATCTTAGACATTTTTTTTCTTGTCCCACCTGACAAAATTTAAGGGCAAGACTAGGAAGGTTCAAACAGTTTCCAAATAAAGTTCAACCACTGGGGAAAAAAAAAAGAAAATCAAAAAAGTTTGTAGGCATACAAAAATATCCAAACAAATGAAAGAGTAAAATTCACAAGAGCTGGCAGGTGATTAAAACATCGCCAGGCATGCCAAGAAGTAGAAAATACAATCCGTAATGAGGAAAAAAATCAGCCAGTTGAAACCAACTCCCAGATGATGAGCTTTTTATAATTATATTTTGTTTGTTCAATAGCCTAGAGGAAAGATTTAGCAAATAAGTGGAGACATGAAAGAAATGTAAAAACTAATTCCAGAAAGGAAAATTCAACAGCTGAGAGTTGAAAACAGTATACATAGACTGATGTTCATGGCAGCTTAGATATCAAAGGAGAAAAGATTAATAAAATTGAAGGCATAGAAATAGAAATTATTCAAACCAAGTGAAAAATGAAAACATTGTATACAGCACCAGTGAATATTAAACAATTTTTAGCCAGCCCATGTAATTAGGGGACATTTAAGTAATTGGATTGGAGGAGGAGAGAGGATCAGAGAAAATGTGAAAAAATCATACCTGAAATATTTCCAAGTTGGACAAAAATTTAGGCACAAGAAGCTTAATAGTTTTTTAACAGAAATCAAAGAAGTTCCCTAAACACAAAACAACAACAACAACAAAAATTACCCTAAGCAAAAAGTAACCAATTACTTTAATGCAGAGGAAAAGAAAAAGTAGTTTAATAGTCTGAAGCAAAAGCCTCAAGGCCCAATCCTAAGGGAATGGAGAGTGCATGTCTGGAAGCAAAGGCCAACACAGGAAATAATTCACACAAGGTTGAAAAAGAATAAAACAGGCTTAGGAAACTTCCACTATAGACTTCCAGCTCACTAGCAAAATATATCAGCAGGCAGATAGACTAGTTGTGGAAACCGAAACCTCAATAGGCTTCTCCCTGTGACCATCCCCATAGGTGGAGAACAGGTAGTTAAAGGACCAATCCAGAGGTCCTTCCAGCTCCTGAATGACAAGCACAAGCAAAGAATTATTCTGAATCTAGTAAAGATCAGTTACTCCAACAATAGCCTTCAGAGGGAAAAAGATAAATCACATACAGAAGAAAAAAATTATAAGAATTGTAGCTGGTTTCTCATCAGAAACGATGTAAAACATAAGACAAGCAATATAAACCTTTTAAAGTGTTGGAATAAATAAATGTGACTTAAATCTTACATATAGGAAACGTAAAAAGGAGATAATAAAATATATATGTACATTTGGATGTACATGTATTTGGATCCATGAAATCTGAAAGAACTGCTCTCTGAGAAATGTGGAAGTGGATATATTATGCTGAAGAAAAACAAAAGCAAGGTGGAATATGGGTTCATAAAGGAATGGAGTACTGGGAGTGCTCAAAACCTCGAAAAAATTTTTCAAGCTTCCCAATTTTTAAATATCTTGAAATATAAGCAATGGCTTAAAAATTGCAAATGCCTTGTGACATTAATAATGTAGGCAGAACTAAAATGTGTAACAGCAATAGCACAAATGCCAGGTGGGCATGGGAGGAGGGACAAGAGTAACAGTGTTGAAAACTTTATATAGTCTATGAAATGGGATGACATTTTTTGAAGAGAGATGATAATAAGTTGAAGATGTGTGTTATATCCCTAAAGCTAGCATGACAATAAAACAGTGGCAATGTACCTAATATATTTCATTTTAAGTTAACTTGGCTAGTACAACTAGTAAGCTTAAAATAGTTGAACTATCAAGAAAAGAAAAGAGAATAATAAGACACTACACAATAAAACCATAAAGTAGGCAGAAAGGAAAAAAAACATACCAACAAAAAACAGATGGGGAACATGTAAAATAAATATTATGATGGCAGGAAGATAGATTTAAATCCATCTATGCCAATGTCACATTAAGGAAGATGATTTATATCTAAATATAAAGGGAAATTAGATTGGATTTTAAAATGTAGAAGTCAATTGTGTGCTGCTTACAAGATACAAACCTTAAATATAGTCTCAAATAGGTTAAAAAGAAAATTGATGAGGCCCGGAGAGATAGCACAGCGGCGTTTGCCTTGCAAGCAGCCAATCCAGGACCAAAGGTGGTTGGTTCGAATCCTGGTGTCCCATATGGTCCCTCGTGCCTGCCAGGAGCTATTTCCAGCAGACAGCCAGGAGTAACCCCTGAGCACCGCCGGGTGTGGCCCAAAAACCAAAAAAAAAAAAAAAAAAAAAAAAAAAAAATTGGTGAAAAAGTACTGTTCTAATGATAGTTAAAGAAAATTGGTGTGGTTATTTTGATAGCAATAGAGTAAAAGTTAAAAAAGTACTATCATGGGTAAAAATAACATTTATTTCACAATTTGGGGGAAGGGTGGCATTGAATAAAAACATTTGTTTTAAATTTGGGGGCCACACCTAGCAGTGCTCAGGTCTTACTCCCTCTCTGTACTCAGGGATCACTCCTGGTGATTTTCTGGGAACCATATGCTGTGCTGAGAATAGATCTGTGGCCAGTTGTGTGTAAAGTAAGAGCTTTAAGGCATGGGGCCAGCGAGGTGGCGCTAGAGGTAAGGTGTCTGCCTTGCAAGCGCTAGCCAAAGAAAGATTGTGACCGAGGTTAGATCCCCGGCGTCCCATATAGTCCCATCAAGCCAGGGGCAATTTCTGAGCGCTTAGCCAGGAGTAACCCCTGAGCATCAAATGGGTGTGGCCCGAAAAAAAAAAAAAAAAGACCTTTAAGGCCTGAACTACTCTCTCCAGCCCTGTGAAGCATTTATTTGAGAAATTCTCCATGTCACTTCCACAATTCAGGGAGTAGAATGAGCAAGGAGCACCAGAGCACCCTTTCTTAATGAAAGAGGATCATTCATTCATTGTTGGAATAAAATATGCATTCATGTAAATGAAGAAGAATATGAAGTCTTGGGCCGGAGCAGTGGCATGGAGTGGTAAGGTGTCTGCCATGCCAGCCCTAGCCAAGGATGGACCATGGTTCGATCCCCTGGCATCTCATATGGTCCCCCAAGCCAGGAGAGATTTCTGAGCGCATAGCCAGGAGTAACCCCTGAGTGTCACCGGGTGTGGCCCCCCCAAAAAAGAATATGAAGTCTTGACTCATATTAACCTATATATTCAGTGCTCAACTACAGAATATACATTTGCATTTCAGGCACACACAAATGAAAACACATCTTTCAAACCATATAATAATACATATGAAAGGAAAAGCATTATTTGCAGTTTATTTTCTTGACCAAATTGAAATTAGTTAGATAGGAGTAACACATATATTTGTAAAATCTCCATATGTTTAAGAATGTAGAAATGTACTTTTGAATAATCTAGGGGTAAAATAAGTTAAAGAAGAACATAGAATTATGTGAATTAAGTAATAATTGAAACATAATATTACAATTTGTGGGTGCTGCTAATGGAACATTTAGTAGAAAATTGACAGCATTAAATAACTTATAATTAAGCAGAAAAAGCTTAGATTTCTTCAAAAGAGGAAATAGTTCAAATTAACTTTATAAAAGAAAACTAAATGAAGTGAGACTACCAAGGAAACAAAAGTCGACTTTTGATAAATTAATGTAACCTAAACCTCTAAAAATCCTGATTCAGAAGGTAGACAAGAAAAAGAGAGAAGGAAGAAATGGGGAGGGAGGGTGAAGATATAAATTAGCAATGTTAGGAATAGTGGAAGAAAGCATCAGTACAGTTTCTAAAGTTACTGAAAAAAGATAATAGGAAAGATCACAGACATTTATATTTAGACTTCCTCATTCATGCTGGGAAAACCAACCAACAAGACAGAATGGATCCAGACTATAGGATCAATATACAAACCATATACAAAATCAAAACATTTTTCTGTATATTTTATAGTTATTTTATAATATTATATGTAACATAATATATAACACACAATATATATTATTATATATTATGTAAATATAAAACAAATATAATATATTTTTATACTATATAAGATGGACTACATATTATTGTTTATAGTTATTTTATAGTATTTTATTTTATAGTAATGAATACCTAGAAGTTGAAATAAAAATTTACTGCTTATAATAACGGGAAAAAAACTAAGCATATATCTGATAAAATATAAGCAATTTGCGTACATTGAAACCACAGAATGTAATTGTGAGATATTAGATAGTGTCAATATTATCAATTTTACTGAACATTTTTATAGATTCAACATCAAGCTAATTAAAATATTAGCATGTTTTTGTGGGGTAGAAATAGATATAAATTATTTTAAAATCTACTGGGAAAAGTAAAGAACCTATATAGCCCAGCCAACTTTAAAACACAAGAGCCTGGTTGGATGGAGGTGGACACCATTGGACTTAAATAGTCAAGTCTGGGCTGGAGTGATAGCACAGCTGTAGGGCATTTGCCTTGCATGCAGCCGATCCAGGACAGACCTGGTTCTATCCCCAGCATCCCATATGGTTCCCGAGCCAGGAGCAATTTCTGAGCGCATAGCCAGGAGTAACCCTGGAGTGTCACAGGATGTGGCCCAAAAAGCAAAAATAAAAAAGTCAAATGGAAACCAATGGAAATGAAGGGTGTATGGTATTGACAAAAACACAAATACACAAAGATAGTGTCCAGAAGTAGAATCATCACAAGATTATTGCTATTCAACAAAAATGTCCATGTAACTTACTGGTAAAAGAACCAAACTGAAAATATTCAACAAACATTTCATTAAATGGTAAATGGTGCTGAAACAATGAAACACCATATACTAAAGAGGAACAAATAATAAAAATTCCTTAGTCCATACCAGATAGAAATATTTTTCACCTTTTTTTTAATATCTTTTGACTGGATCTCTTGCACATCAGTTCTCAGACCAGCAGTCTTTTTTGTTTGTTTTGCTTTCTTTTTTGGGTGGTGGTGGTGGTGTGGGCACACTCGTGACACTCAGGGCTCAGGGGTTACTTCTGCCTACAGGTGTTTAGAAGGTTGACAATGCTCTCACCCCCACCTCCTCCTCCTCCTCCTTCTCCAATTCAGTGGCTCTAACACCCATGTCTTCCTTTTTTTGTTTTTGTTTTGGGGCCACACCTGGTGTTACTCAGGGGTTACTCCTGGCTATGCGCTCAGAAATCACTCCTGGCTTGGGGGACCATATGGGAAGCCGAGGGGTTGAACAGGGGGGAGTCCTCTTTGGGCCAGTTGAGTGTAAGGCAAACACCCTATCGCTGTGCCATCGCTCTGGTCCTAGACCACCAGTCTTAACTGAAATGGTAGAATTATAGTTTTCAATCTTCCTACACTCATGGACTGGTATCAGTCTTCTAGCATATACAAAAATTGTCAAAATTGATCGAGTATCAAACATAAAACCTGAATCTCCAAACCTTCTAGAGAAAAGCATAAGGGCAGAAAAAGACTTTGCTACTTGGAGCTAGGCAAACAGTTCTTTGATCTTCATCCACATCCTGATCTATTAAAAACTACTGGGAGGTTGGAGCAATAGTGCAGTATTTAGGGCATTTGTCTTGCATACAGCCAACCTAGGTCCAATCCCTGGTATCCCACAGCAACCTGTAGTATCCCACAGGTATCCTCCTGGTTCCATGAGCATGTCAGGAGTAATTTGGAAGTGCAGAGTCAGGAGTAACCCCTTAAGCATCACTAGGTGTGAGCCCCAAACAAAGAAAAGTTGATAATTGGACAATAAAAATGCAGTTATATTTGTTTTAAAATACATTGCTAGGAGAACACAGACTTGCAGAAACTGGAAGAAAAAGTATCTGCGTAACATAAAACCAATTACATTTCCCACACTGTCCTCCCTCCTTCCCTCTAGGGGGTTGTGCTCCCCCTACATAAAGAACTTTTACTCAATCAAGAATGTTCAAAACTTAATATTAAGAGCTAAAAATGGACAGATGCTCAGCACTGATGTTTAAAACTATCTCAACATGAAAAGTTTCATGAAAAAGTGGGCGAAAGCAGTTAATATGAGAAAAGAATATATATATTCTCTATGGCAATGATGTAAGTGGATGGAAAGATAGCTATTGTAATTTATGCTTAAGAAAGTTCAACTATCATGTAGAGATGCCATCTGTCTCTAACACTACCAGTTGATGATCCCCAAGAACCATCAGATGTAACCACCACCATAGTAGCAACAACAAAAAATTACAATTGTGGTATCCCCTTTTGATAATTCAAAATTGAAAAGACTTCACATTAGATAATGGTAAGGACCTAGAGAAAGCAAAACGCTCATCTTTTAATTTCATTTATTTGAATCTTTCGATTTTATTTATTTGCTTTTTGATTGTTTGGGGACCACACCCAGTTGAGCTCCAGAGCTTTTCCTGGCTCTGTGTCTGCGACCTTCAATGATGCTGGGGATTGAACAGGCTTAGGTACATGAAAAGTAAGTGCCTTGCAAGATTCCTTGTACCAAGATATTTATAAGATTCCTTGTACTATCTCTCAGGCCTAATATAGCCTCTTTCGAAAACAGCTTGCAGTTGTAAAAACATTTAATCACATTACTCTCAGCTCATCTGACCACTCCACTATTTGGTACCTGGATATGTGGAAACACATGCCCATATGGTGAAGCTTCACAATGCTTGCTGCAGCTTTCTCTGTAAAAGCTCAGAGCTGGAAGCTATCTCCCTCATGCCCTTCAGCAGATAAGCGGGAGAACAGATTCCAGGAAGACTTGTGAGTAATCAAAAAGAAGGCAGTATTGATACCTGCCAAAGCATCCATGTATCCCAGGGGCATAATGCAGAGTGAAAGAAGTCAGGCACAAAAGATGATGCACCCTACAATTCTATTCATGAAGAATTCTAGGAAAAGCAAAGTCATCCATCGTGATGGAAAGTTGATTCAGGGGTCTCCTGGCTTACAGATGGTGATGACTGGAAGGAGTGGCCTGTAGAAATTTCTGGGGATAATGGATCTATTCCACATTACCAGTGTGGAGCTGGTTTTATGGTGGTGAATACCTATGTCCAAATGAATGAAACTGGCAAGAAGTGAAAAATTAGACATCATCATAGTCTTTCTGTTTGTTTGTTTTGGGGATACACCCAGTAATGTTCAGGGGTTACTCCTGTCTTGGTGCTCAGAAATCGCTCCTGGTGGTGCCCAGAGGACTGTATGAGATGCTGGAGGTTGTCCCAAAGTTGGTCATGCAAGGCAAGCACCCTACCCCTGTACTGTCTTCTAGCCCCCTCACCAAAGACACTTTTTTATCCACCTTGGAGATTCCTTCCCTCTGGTTCTTCCCAGACCCAACTTTCAGCACCTGGAATTATTCCTGTCCCACAAACCTGGGCTCAAATTTCTACCCTCCTTCCTAAGAATGAGAATAAAAATGAGAACACGTGGTGTGCCTTCTGTTGATGAGACACCCACAGTCTCCCTTCCTGCAGAGTGGACATGTGAGGAGACACTCCCCATGTTTAGATTTCAGTGCAATGACCACAGGTCTTGCTGGGTCAGTGGGGCTCATCTCACTGTCTCCAAGGAAAGCTGACAGTCAAGCACCCTGGAGGCCAATGAAATACCCCAGCTTCCCAGAGGCTCCAGTCAAGCCTGGGGGGCTCTACAATGGGTATGGGAACAACCCAGTGCCCCCTCCCTGGAGACCAGTTCTTGCATGACCCATTTTCTTCTCTGGCCCCTGAGCACATAATCTGGCACAGAATGGTGGCATTAGAAACCACCCTGGCACCTCTGTTTGCTGGGGAGAGTCTACTGTTCTCCTTGGTAACCCCACCTGTCTTTTGTTGTGACAGGGGCATTGTGGGCAAAGGGCAGGAGATTGGTTGTTAGGAGAAAAACAATAGAAAATTATCTTGGTGGTACCTTGGAGCAAGTGGTTTTTTTTGAGTCCTACTGTCCTCAGAGGGTTCTCAGGCTGCACTGGGGTTGGCTATTGCCCACTGCCTCATAGTCCTGGATATATTCCAAGATTAATGTAGCTGGATATGGACATCTGTAAAAAGTCTGATTCTGTTCATCTGGGAGACTTGTCCATGGCTCTGACATGAGGCAGTATGCAGAGGAAATTATTAAGGGAGAAACTTGAAGACTCTTAAAAAGACCCAAGTGACAAATGACATTGGGTTCATGAGCACTGAATTGTGTTGTAGAATGTAGTTTCTTACACCGTGTGTCACAGTCCATGGGAGAAGGGCCACATCATTGAATATGGAGGTTATTAAAAATATATTTCTTTAGGATTTAGTATTAGTGTTTGATTTGTATATCTATTTTATATTTTTGGTTCTTGGGCCACTCCTGGTGGCTTTCAGGGGTTACTACTGGTTCTGAGCTCAGAAATTGCTCCTGGCAGTTAGGAGATTATATGTGATGCTGGGGATTGATCTAGGTAGGTGCTGGTCAGTCCTGGGTCAGCTAAATGCAAGGCAAATGCCCTACCTGCTGTGTTATTGTTTCAGCCCGATTTGTACATTTGTTTTATATGCCCACACACCTGAGATTGTATAAAAAATATCTTGGGTGCATTGGTGAAGATAAAAAAGAACAAAACTAGGGCCCGGAGAGATAGCACAGCAACGTTTGTCTTGCAAGCAGCCGATCCAGGACTAAAGGTGGTCGGTTCGAATCCCGGTGTCCCACATGGTCCCCTGTGCCTGCCAGGAGCTATTTCTGAGCAGACAGCCAGGAGTAACCCCTGAGCAACGCCAGGTGTGGCCCAAAAACAAACAAACAAACAAAAAATAAATAAATAAAAAAGAATATCTATAAAAAAGAACAAAACTAAATATTCAAGCCAAAGTCAAGGACAATAGAATCAAGATTCCCCAATCTACAGCAAGCTATACACATAAGGGACCTGCTACACTAGCTGTCCAAGGGGCTAAGGGCGGAGGTATAGGAGGAATGCTGGAAACTTTGGTGGCGGGAGGTCAACACTGGTGGTGGAAATGGCTCTAATTCACTGTCACTGTAAATCTTAAATCCAACTATTACAGACTTGTAATTCACAATGGTTTCAATAAATTTATTATTATTATTTTATTATTTTGGTTTTGGGGTCATACCCAGCAACACTCAGGGGTTATTCCTGGCTTTGTGCTCAGAAATCACTCCTGGCAGGCTCGGGGAACCATATAGGATGCCGATATCCAACCCAGTCCTGTCCTGGATTGGCCACGTGCAAGGAAAATGCCCTACCACTGTGCCATCACTCTGGCCCCCATCAAAAAAAGTTATTAAAAAAATTTTTTTTTTTTAGGGGCCGGGCGGTGGCGCTGGAGGTAAGGTGCCCGCCTTGCCTGCGCTAACCTAGGACGGACCTTGGTTCGATCCCCCGGCATCCCATATGGTCCCCCAAGCCAGGAGCGACTTCTGAGCGCATAGCCAGGAGTAACCCCTGAGCGTCACCGGGTGTGGCCCAAAAACCAAAAAAAAAAAAAAAAAAAAAATTTTTTTTTAAAAAGTCTTGGTAGCAAATGAAAAAAGCTTAATAAGTTTTGTTTGTGAAATATGGTCCCAGGCACCTCTCAAACCTCTGTCCACACAAGGCTGATTGGCCCCCATCAGGTTAACCTGTGCAAGAGTCATAGATTAAATGCAGCAATCAGCATTGGTGTATTTCATAAGATTCGGTTTGGAGCTCCTGAGAGGCAGGTAGGCAAACAGAAGCAAGTAAGCATCTTTCTCTCTGTCAGGGAGGCTGGAGAGAAGAGAAAAGATCCTTTGGTCAGATAGAGGTACAAGGGGATGCGTTTATTGAGCTCTGAAGAGTGCCAGATCAGGATCTGAGATGCCTATTATCAGATCATGATGCGGAGAAAATATTGAAATGTGTGTTCTAAAGTCGTTGCCCTCAAGACTTATCTTGCATGGCTAAAGATTTCTGGTGTGTTTGTGTGTGTGTGTGTGTGTGTGTGTGTGTGTGTGTGTGTGTGAGAGAGAGAGAGAGAGAGAGAGAGAGAGAGAGAGAGAGAGAGAGAGAGAGAGAGAGAGAGAGAGAGAGGAGAGATCCAAGCCACCTACAAAGCTACAAAGGCAAGTGTATTAACCTTGAAATAAACTTGAATTGAAATGTTCCATATTAAGTTCATCACAAAGCGGCCAGCTCAGTGGCTACAGCTGTGCACAAAGGCTCTCCTGGTACAGCTAGGCTACCATGTTTTGAGAATTGAGCTCCCTGTGAATCTCAGCTCCTCAGCTGATTCCCAACTTTGAGCTGACCTTCCTTTGCTGTGCAGTGCAGGATGATCTCACCACTTCCACTCCTGGTGCTCCAATCCAACCTGCATGCTCTTCACTAGCTTTTTGCCTCTGTGTCTCTTGACTTGCAGGGATCTCTGGATTTACTTGTCACCTTCCCCCAGCCAAGTGCTCCCTTTTCCAAAGGATCCCACTGAAAATGGTGCCCTCTGGTATCACAGATGACACTCAGTGGTGTTATAGTCGATTCCACCTAACTTCTGGGTTCTGTGTGCCACATAAGATTAGTATACTGTCCCCTACCCTTACCCACTGTGCTCTCCATATCTGTATTAGCTCCTTAGGATCCGACATTTTGGAAGTCCCAGTTCCAGACTGCTGCTCCCCATTCTTCCTTCACAATGGACCTACTGACCCACCACCTTCTGGGAGGTCTTTCACTTCTTTTCCAAAAGGAGATTGCTATTCCATCAACACCTACATTGCAGCATGTGACATGTCTGACACAGCCAAGTCATGCTGGACTCATGACACATGATGGCAACTGGTAGGTTGGGTGACACAGCAGCCATTCATCCAGAGCATGACTGGCCCATGGATCCTGTTGACCTTCTAGATCTCATCAGAGAAGTACCTTAGCTAAGGTACTTAGTGAAAGCCTATTGGCTGGTGGAATGCTCATCATGGGCACCTTCATTTCTTAAAAAGTGTGTGTGTGCATGTGTGTGCATACATACAACATACATTACTGCATATATTATACTATATGCAAACATATATCACATTTTATTTACACAGCACATCACACACTTTATATGTATAGATTATATATGTATATAAATGAGAACTAGACTTTCTAATGTGTGTGAATGATAACCTGAGCAAGATCTGTCCTCAGTGGTGATTTCCAGCCCCACAATCTCCTTGTCGATCTTCATCTTTTATTTATTATTTGAGTGCCTGTAAAGTGATGAGTTAAATTAGACCATCTCTCAGGCTCTTATGGGAGGGTCATGGAAATGCTTAGTTTTCCATATGCTAAATTTTTCTAAATAATGTAAATGAGAGAGAAAGGGGGGGCCCCAGTTGGCCCAAGTCCTAAGTGAAGTCTAGGAGATGTGTCTTTAATATTTCAAGGAGGGGGGCACAATTAGGATACCCTCTCCCAGTGCCTGCAGACTCTATCTTGGAGACTAATAGATATTTACTTAGTCTTGTCGGTCGTGCTGTGTTTAATATTTATCCATCACAGGAAGCTGCTGCATGTTAAATGTCAGACTCTTGATTTCGACAGCTTGCAGCTCTGCACAGTTGGCATCTCACAAGTAGCCCCGAGGCCCTGGTCTCCAGCCTGCCCACCTTCTGGGCACAGCCAGACCTGGCTCTGGGCTACACCTTGGGTTGCCCTCGTGGTGGGTCTTCTAGTTCCAGAGGTTTCCTTCTTAAGGTGCCTCCAGTCAGGCATTTAGATAGGGGTGCAGTCCATGTCCATCCATGCAGATGTCATCAGAAATCAGGAAGCTGGGGAGGCCTTGTCTTAGGGTGGCTGACATGCCCTGGGCACAGACCATCTTTTAGGTCACTCTCTCCTTAAGTCTTAGGACATACATGCTCCAGACTAATTATTTGTACCTTCAGATATGCCATGCTTCTCTGTCTGCTGTGGAACCCTGGTAGCTGCCTCACCAGTTAGTTTCCTTAACCTTTAACTTCCTGTGGGATCAGCCAATAGGTATCTCCAAAGGCCATCGAGGGTGGGACAAGAGAGATGGGAGAAGTACTTCCTGTCCTGTCTGCCTTTCTTATTGGGAGCAGAGACAGGAGTGTTGGACAGCCAGTTTTCACTTTGACTATAACCTAGGCAACAGCCCTCCTCAACTCCCAGCCCCAGGATTCACTCCAGGAACCATAAGCTCCGTTTCTCTCCTTCAGGTCTAGAGACACACAGTTCTATGCTCTGATTAATGCTTGGGAGTGGTGACATTTCAGGTGGATAGATCCCATTCTGCCCCAGGTGGATGGAAGAGTGTAGGACACGATTCGACTTCTTTCCTGCAAGGATTCTGCCAGTGAATCATCAAGAGGTCAGCAGTGATCTTTATCACTTGATCAGGAAAACTGAGGCTCAGAGAATTTGAGTAAACAGCAGCGCAAAGAAATAAATGACAGAACTGTCCAGCAACAGTGTCTAATGAACTGGTTGAACTGGGCCAGAATTGATGAAGCCACCGAGGCTACCCACTGCATTTGAAATCCTGGTGATTATTTTTCCTCCCAAACTTTTTTTTTAGATTTATTTAAGAACCACGATTTACAAAGTTGTTGATGATCGAGGTTTCAACATAGAATTTCTAGCTCCAGTTCTGCCACCATTGCTGTTGAAGTCTCTCCCCCCTCCCCCCCCGCCCCAAATCAGGATTCCCAAGTTCCCAAATTCTCACTCCACCCCTCAGCCTGCCTCCTCTACAGGCACATTTTTGTGTTGGGTGGCTGTTGTCTGGATCTTGTATTTTCACTGTTGTTCACTCTGTAGTCTGGATATAGAGGTTTGCTTTTATTGTTGTTGTTTTTGTTTTTGGACCACACCTGGCTGCACTCAGGGATTACTCCTGGCTCTGAGTTAAAAAATCACTTCTCGCAGGCTCAAAGGATCATATGAGGGATGCTGGGGATTGAACCCTGGTCTGTCCCAGATCGTTTGCTTGCAAGGTAAACGTCCTACTGCTATGCTATCACTCCAGCCCCTGGTTGTAGAGCTTTAACCCCTCTCCCCCAATGTTTCAGATCCTCTGGAGTCTGGCCCAAGCCTCCTCAACTATTTCCATGCACATGTGTCCATGTCCAACATGTCCATGCCCCCAAGTGAATCTGTGTACATGCCCTTGCTCTTCAGAGAGGGTGTCTCTGGAGGTTCAGGTCTGAGCTGAGGACTTTCAGAATGAGTGAGTTCCCCATCCTGGAGTGTGCAGATAAAAAAAGCATATTTCTTTGTCAGGGAAGCTGGAGGGAAGATTCCCAGGAAGATGAAATGAGGAAATGATTCCTCTTCAAAATGCCAAGATTCCTTAACATTTGGATCCTGATGGAGAAGAGTGAATCAAACTTCTGATTTCAGGGAGGAGATCCTGAAGTCAGCTGGCAAAGACACAGCCAGTCAGCTGCACAGCAGAGATGAGATGGGCAGAGTGGCAGAGGCTTGAGTCTCAGAGCTGTGCAGACCAGGGTGAAGAGGGGAAGAAATGAGCAGAGAGGACCTCAGGTGTCAGCAGCTTGCCATGGTGGAGCAGGAAGCCATGGATCAAATGCACACAGCTGAGCTCTGAGCTGAGCGGAGTCACTGCTCTAAGGTCCCCTGGCCTGGAAAGACACAGAAGAGAAACATTTGTTCTGCATTGCTCAGTCGTATTTGGGTTTTGAGGCCTCTTCTTGCTTTTACAGATTTTACCAGGGGCACATGGGCTTGCCCAGGTGGGTCTGCGTGGCTCCTTGCATCTAATCCAAGCCCCCTGGGGATCCTAGAGACCCTCACGCCAGGTTGGGTGAGGATTTACTGCCATCGTGACTTGGATCCTTGGTGTGTTCAGAGCTTTTCTGGATTACAGAATTGAAAACCAGGGGATTGAATCTCCCTAAACAAAATTTCTTGTGGGGATTAAAGCAAATCCGGGACACAAAATGCCTCGCATCTGGCAAGTCCAGGATAAATGCTGGCTGATTAGGCACATCATTAGCAGTGGTGTTTCCGGGACCAAAGCGCTTAGCACAAGTGCCTTTAAAATAGTAAATGCTAAACAAAAATGACCGTAATTATTATTTGGTATCTTGGCCAGGGTCCGATTCTGTCTTTACTTCACTGCTTTTATGATAGCTAATAACAAAGGTGGAGGACAAGCCGAGAATTTTGTTGGGGGCTGTGAGGGGGGCTTTCTGATCTCCAGAACCTCAGACCCTTTCCCTGGGTCATGTAATGAATGAGCCTCCCCCATTCTACTCCCACCCCCCTATTTCCCATTTATTACAGCAAGCTCTTTCTGTGCGGTAAACTGGATATTAAAAACAAATGCACCTAATTAGAAATAAAATGTTTCCAACCAGCTCGAAATAAAATAAAATGTAATTACTAACGATATTTAAATGTTGTAGATATTTTATTTTTTAATCCCCTTAATTTAAAATGAAGGATGACTTTAATTTAGTCGAGAATGCGTTCTGGTGGGAAGCAAGTGGCCCAGCCTCTTGGCTCTGGGTTTCTGAGAAGGAAGATGGGGACTTTCTATAACATCTCCTGGCCTGACAAATTGGTGTGAAAATTTTGTTATTTTTCCCCCTTCTCCTGGGTGGCAGGCTTGCTCACCTGTCTCCCCAAAACTCTGTCTTTAATTTTATTTTGGTAGGGGAAAGGATTTGGGCTATACCCAGCTATGTTCAGGGTTTATTTCTGGCACTGAGCTCAAGGAACACTCCTGATAGGATCTAAGAGATCATGTGTGTTGCCAGGGATCAATCCTGGGTCAGCAGCCTGCAAGACAAGTGTTCTACCCACTGTGCTATCTCTCTGGCCGCATTTTAGTTTTTAAAAGAGGAAGGTCTTTCAAGAAACTCTGTGCTTCAGGTAGATTTCTTGCTGTGTCCCTTGGGTGTAGACAGGTGTTATTTCTGTGGCCACTTCATCAGATTCATGTTTATGTCCTGCCCTTGCTGTTAACCCTCAGGGCAGAAGTGGCAGAATTCTGCCTGGCTCATGCCTCTTGTCTCCTCCTCTATAAAGAAAGAATACCAGTCCCCTCTTGGAGGAAGCTGATGGAAGCTAAAGAGCAGATCAGACTTTTATAAGATGGTGCACATTACCAAATACCCAGAGTATCTCTGTCACCAAAGCTGCATGAGGAAAAGGACCATATTGAGACTTTGACCTTTGGCGAAATCTCAGCCTTTAAGACCATGCCTGGTATCTAGGAGCTGAACAGAATAAGCTCATGGGATATTTGGGGTGGGAGGAATAACACAGGTAGGCTTGTAATCCTGACTTGTAACCTATAAATGGCCAGGGATTGGTTGGTTTCTACTGGTTCACCTCCCTCCCATGTGCTCCCAACCAATAGAAGAACTCTGATCACTAAGAGACCTCTTTGTTGAGTTGCAGTCTTCTTCTGCACCCTGTTCCAGATACTGGGTCTCTGTATGCTTGTTGGGGTCATGACAGATAGGTCTGGACCCAAGAAAGCTATTCATAGACTTGTTTCTAGACCATGAATTCACCCACCACCTGCATGACAGGGTGCTTGGTGGGAGTGTGGAAGGGAGGCAGCGATTGGCTGTTATCACATCAACCCAGCCCCTGCCACCCTCTCTGGCTTTGGGATTCTGGACATCTTCTCATGGAACTCAGTGCCACTTCCCTGGCTCTCAGATCCTCAGTCCCCTTCTCCGTCACAGAAGGGTTAGGAGACACTCATTTCTGCTTCCAGCACAATGCAATCTTATTATTCTAAGAGGGTTAGTTACAAGCAGAGCTCAGGAGAGGGCCAAACTGGGGTGGGAATCAAAGTCTCTGGTTTCCTCTAAAACTCCATCTCTCTCGTTGAACAGCCCACAGTGCTCTCTTCATTTAGAGTGTTCCACATCCCCAATAGTCTCATCCAAGCTGCCCCTAGACTGTTCCAGTTCTAGAAGGATCTCTGAGACAGGGTGTCAGGAGTGGAGCAATTTGTCTGAATTCATTTTTTTGCAGTATAAATAGATGGTTCTGCAGGCAAGGGGTGTTTTGTGCTATGTCTGCTGGATGCCTCACTTCTAGAATCTACTCTTGTCTGAGCTGCCCCTGGTTCATGTCTGTTCTATGGAAACCTCTTCACCACACAGCAGCCTGCTCAACATGAGATCAACACTATCTAAGACATGGCTAGCCCTCAAGGGCCCATTTGTGCTCTAGAGATCACACCATTAGTCTCACATCCAAGCCCTGTTCCTCACACCTGTCCACTCTTCTGGTCACTCCTTCTGTACTGATCTCTGTCTTGGCCCTTATGTGCCAACCAGTACCTGCCACAGGGCTTTTGCACATGATGTGCTTGCTGCCTGGAACACAGGCCTGGGATGCCATGTCAGACTTCACAAAGGAGACTGAACTTGAGCCTATCACAGATAGATTAGAGTTCCTCCACCCTCATCTCACATTTCTGCTGGGTGCCCCCACAGCAGGGCATGAGATTGTCTTTATTTGCCCTCTCCCTGATTGGTTGGACTGAGTGTGCCATAGGAGAGTTACTGAGCACAGAGAAGTATCCAAACCAGAAAAAAATGATCGAACATATAGGAAGGAGATATGGAAGACATCCAGGCTGGTGTCTCCAGGTCCTGCAAAACATGTTCAGACAGTAGCGGAAGTGATAGAACAGCAGGTAGGACACTTGCCTTGCATGTAGCTGTTTCAGCTTTGAACCCCAGCATCCCATATGATCTCCCAAGCACCACCAGGTGTAAGTTCTAAGTACAGAGCCAGGAATAACACCTGAGCATCTCCGTGTGAGAAACATAAATACGCTTAGATAGCAGTGAGTTCCTTTGAATCCTGACCTTTACCTGCAAGTTATTTTCTGTTCCCTTTACTCTCCAGCCTCCACATTTGCTTTTGCTACAAATAATGCCTTCCTGCCTGTTCAAGAAGAGCTATTTCACCCTTCCAGCCTGCTCCCATCACCATTCCCAGGCCCACCTTTTCAGGAGTGTCCTCTCCTCACAGCCACAGCAAATGAGAACCCAGCTCCCGGCAGCTTTCATTCTTCCTACTGCCTTTGAGCAAACGGATGATCAGACCAAAGCAGAGCAAAATGTTTCAGATTCTTCTTGATTTTCTCCGCTGTCAGCAATGAAGGAGAAACTAGAACATATTGGATTCGTTTATTCATTCAACATGTAATTAAGCATTCAGCACGTGCGAGGCAATATTTTTTTTTTATTCTCGTTAGATTAACATGGTTACAATCCTGTTAAAAAGTTATGCTTTGGTAGGGGGCACATGTTTGCTGCCGATCACCACCCCCACAGTGCCCAGGATCCTTTTCTGCTGCCCTTAGGTCACTTCTTAATTCTGCAACCAAGTGTTTCGTGCAAGAAATTAGATCAAAATCTCTATCTATCCATGTATCCTCCCTGCCACCCCAAGTACTTCTGTCTATTTTTCACCTAGCTGTCTTCCAGCTCTGCTCTCAGTCTATTTCTGCTTTTATCCTGTTCTGCACATCTGATGCTTCTGGTAAATATTTCCCCTGCCCTCTGCTCCTACCCCTCCCTCCCACCCTCCCAGGGACATCTCTTTGGTGGATATGCCTCATGCACCTGCCCAGCTCTCAGTGAGTTCCTAAAAGAGAGGGAATATAGGACAAGCATGCTCTCTCTCGCATGCTAAGGATCAAAAACCTCTCGCATGCTAAGGATCAAAAACCTCCACTGAAAGAGTGTCTGTCCTTTATCCACCCATCCAGCTGCTCACTTTCTGCTGTAGTATCTATGTTTATATTTGTATATATAAAAATATATTTGTATTTGTATTTATAAATATTTGTATTTGTATACATAAAATATACATATCTACATTTATTATTATACACATTTGGTTTATTATACCATAATATAGGTTTATATTATAAGATTACATATGATATATTTTAATCATTATATTTGTTCATTTATAATATTATACCTATAGGATTATAGTTATATATTTATAATTTACATATATTTTATATTTATGATGATCTAAACATGATATATTTACATATATTTTAAATATAATTTACATATAGATCATTATAGTTTATGATATGTTTTATTATTTTATTATTTATATAAATGTATTATATAATAATAGATATGTCATAGGGGCTGGAGCGATTGCACATCGGTAGGGCATTTGCCTTGCATGTGGCTGACCCAGGGGGGACCTCGGTTTGATTCCCAGTGTTCCACATGGTCCCCCAAGCCAGGAGCGATTTCTGAGTGCATAGCCAGGGGTAACCCCTGAGCGTCACTGGGTGTGGCCCCAAAATAAAATATATATATTATATAGACACATAATATATAATATGTACATATGCATATATACATTTATTTACATAAAACATCACTAGGCTGTCAAACTTAGAGGAAACACCTTCCCCCCAAAAATAATCATCAGGTTTTGATCTGTTGGCTTTTCAGATCACTGGACACTCATGGACCCACCAGCTGGATTGAGGATATTGTCACTGTCCCCAAAGGCATCCTTAGGTGACCCCCTCCTGCCCCCAGAGAGTAACACGTTTTGATCCAGGCTAAAATGCCTGGGCTGAATACAAGGATGGAGACACTCTGTTTCTCCTCTTTGGTCTGCACATCCTGGGTGTGTGTGACCTACTGGGTGGACTGTTAGTGTGTGTGGGAGGCTGGGGCCAGCCTATAGATCAAACTGTCCCAGCCCGCCTTCCTCTCCCGCCTTCCTGCCTTCTTCCTCCGCATCAGTCACCAGCTGCACCCCTGACCCTGTGGAGACAGATGGAGAGGTTGGGTGTCTGGGTTTCTCAGTTTGCAGGCAGGCTCTGCATGGCCCAGGGAGAAACAGGGGGCACTCTCAGAGTTTCCTTCTATCCACTCTACCTGCTTGGGGCTGAGGGAAGTTGTCTGTCTGTCTGTCTGTCCCTCCATCCCGCACCTAGGACCCTTTCATGGTGCAGTTCGCCACTCCTCCAAGAACCCCTATGAGATCAGCACTCCCCCCACCCCCAGCCAATAGCTCCCAGCCAGGCTTTAGGCATCCATGTTGGAAGTGGATTTGCTTGGGGAGGGTAAGGGAGAAAATTATCTATATCTATATCTATATATGACCAAATGTTGGGAATCGGGCGTTTGAAGTTCACACCCCAGGACGCTAAGCCGGGGAAGATCGCACCTCCCTTGGCCGGGAGCCCCTCAGTCTGCCTGTCCCGCTGCTGAGCTTGGGCAGCAGCTGTGGGTACCACCCCCCTCCCAGGCCCCTCCACATCACGCCTCCCTCAGAAGGAAGGAGGGGGTTCTTGGTAAGTTGCCTCAGCTTCAAGAATTGACACCCCGTTACTGCCACCCCTGGGGCGGGCACCCCTGGGGGATGCCAGGTGGCCGGGGAAAGGCAGAGATGGCTGTGGTCACTACTTCTCTCAACACTGCCTACATAAACACATATAGAGCACACACAGAATACAACAATACATACAAGCATGCACCTACATATACATAACACAGTAAATACATACATATATGGCAAATATGTAGACACACATAGATATACATATACACATATAGAATACACATACAGAATACAACAATACACATAACACAATAAATACATGACACATATACATTTATATGATACAGACCAAAACTCTCATACACATAGACATCCATATACACACATACATGACATGGCTGGCAACTCAAAAGGCACTTGCTGGGGACTTGCACTTCCTCCTTACAAAAGGAAGAGGCAGCTTGCAAAGATGAAGTGAGATTGTACAGGATGAGTCCCAGCAAGGGATGGCCCTACTAGAGTATGACCTAAGATATCTTTGGAGCCTCAAGGAGTCCAGCCCATATGCTTGCCTCTCAGACACTCTTCCCTATAGAGCATGTGGGCTGGTGTCTTGCAATAACACACAGAGAGGGCCTGGTATCCTACTGCTGACACAACTCTGGCAAGGGTTCTTGTAGAGTGCCCAACCCACACACCATTCATTACTGGATCATTTGAGAGGGCACTAGGACAGGAGGTCTGAGCTGGGAAGGTTTATTCAGGCCTGGTATCAAGCCTGTCTCCTTTTCTCCAGGCCTTCCCTTTGGGCTGTGACAACCCTGGTCTTGCCCTTTCTCTACCCCCACTCTGTACCTCCTGAAAGAGATGCCTCCAATTCCAAGCGAGAAATATGAGGAAAAAGGCACGTGATCTGGGAAGGTGCCTCCCTCGCTGGCCGCTTTTGCTTTAAATGCAAAAAGGAGAAACTTCTTGCATCTGAGTTTCCCAGAGAGGATGATACTTGCCCTCTCAGGAGGCACTGGAGCGACCCAGGGGCACAGTAACCTGGGTGCTTTTGGAAGTTGCTTTTAGGGTGCTGCTTTAAAGCAGAAGGGTCTTCCAGAAGTGCTGGTGTTTGGCTTCTTTTTCTTTCTGAAGGGAGGTACTTGTCCAAATCAGTTTGGGAATATGTGAGTTCAGCACATCTCAAGGCATTGAAGACAAGGCAACTACATGGTCCTTCATTTAAACATTTAAACAACAAAAAGAGGGAGCCAGATCCCTTGTAGTGGTGTCTGGCAACCAGGTGGTTCTGGGGATCAAACCAGGGTCAATTATCTGCTACAGTTCATATCTAACACATGAACCACCCCCTCCCAGCACATTTTTAATCCATTGTTTCAAAGGTTCTCTAGTGATGAATACCCAGTCTGGTGTGTGTGTGTGTGTGTGTGTGTGTGTGTGTGTGTGTGTGTGAGTGAATGCCATCTTCTGTCACCAAAAAAAAATATCAAGTGGTTTTAAAGTTCTGGGCAAGAAATTTCTGGTGGTCACATGAGTTCTGGGGTTGGTTCGAGGTGAGGAACTTGGACAGGTTTCACCTACTTTTTCCCTTCCTTCCCATTCTCTCTGTCCATGTCCTTCTCTTTTCTTCCCTTTTTGTCCCTTTTACTCTCTGCCTCCCTGCCTCCATCTCTCCTTTCCTTCTTCTCTTCCTTCCACCCTCCCTCCCACCTTCCCTCCCTCCCTCCCACCTTCCCTCCCTCTCTCCTTCCTTCCTTCCTTCCTTCCTTCCTTCCTTCCTTCCTTCCTTCCTTCCTTCCTTCCTTCCTTCCTTCCTTCCTTCCTTCCTTCCTTCCTTCCTTCCTTCTTTCCTTCCTTTCTCCCTCCCTCCCTTCCTTTCTCCCTCCCTCCCTCCCTCCCTCCCTTCCTTCCTTCCTTCCTTCCTTCCTTCCTTCCTTCCTCCCTTCCTTTCTCCCTCCCTCCTTTCTCCCTCCCTCCCTCCCTCCCTTCCTCCCTCCCTCCTTCCTTCCTTCCTTCCTTCCTTCCTTCCTTCCTTCCTTCCTTCCTTCCTTTCTCCTTCCCTCCTTCCTTCCTTCCTTCCTTCCTTCCTTCCTTCCTTCCTTCCTTCCTTCCTTCCTTCCTTCCTTCCTTCCTTCCTTCCTTCCTTCCTTCCTTCCTTCCTTCCTTCCTTCCTTCCTTCCTTCCTTCCTTCCTCAGTCACTCCTAGAAGTTTCTCTTCATGGTGCTAGGGGAATAGGTATGCTGGGGATCAAAGTTCTATCTCTCACTTGCAAATCTAGCTCTTTGAGTCGTCTCTGGTGCAGGGCTAGCATTCTTTAATGTTTCAAAGTTCCAGGGACATTATTACATTTTGTTATAACTTTTTCAGCCTTTTAAAAATAGTATATTTTTAAAGCAGCATTATTTAATTATGATGAAGTCCAATATATTGATTTTTGTTTTTGCTCTTGCAGTTCATGCATTTTTGTTCTTTTCATGTGTTATTTAAGAGATCTTTATCAAATGCAGAGTCACTAGAAATTTTCTCCTTCTAGGAGTATATTTTATTTCTTGGGCTCATGAGTTATTCACATGACTCTAGTCCTTAGCACAGTGGCTGGTACAAGTCTCAATGAAAATAAATGGGTAAGTGAACAGATAAATAGTCACTGAGGAGACCACCCTACACTATACTTAGTTCATGTGCATTAAGTTGCAGGGGGTAAACAGTTGTGAGGAAAAATAAGAACAAAACTGCCTTACAACTGGTTCTCCTAGGATCTTACCCAGGATCCATTGTGGCAGATTATTCATCTTGAAATGATCAAGATTCAACTTTGCACACACACACACACACACACACACACACACATACACACATCAAGAGAAAGAGATCAAGAGAGTGAAAGAGAGAACACTAAACACTAAAGCAAACATTTGAAAATTGGACTATATAGAAAATGGAAAACACTTCTACCTCAAAGAGAGTGAAGGACAAGCTGCTGAACAAAAGACATTTGCAATGCATATGGACAACAAAGATTTATATCCAGATTAGAAATAGACAAATAAGCACTAGAACGCTGGGCACAATACTTGAGCAAAATTTTCCCTGAAAAGGGCAAACTAAAGGCCTGTGAACTTATGAAAACTGTGTATAGGATGCCCTGAGCACTGCTCTCAGATCCACTCACTCATAGGACAATGGAACTCAGGAAGAGCGACGCTATTAAGTGTTGGTGAAAAGGTGGAGCTACTGGAAGGCTTCAAGCCTCCAAGCAGGGATACCACATGGTCTATTTGACATTTCTGTGAAAGGTGACTTTTCACTGGTGACAGGTACCTGAGAGATTCTACAGCTAAAACACCACTTATAAACTACATCGAGATGTGCATTTTTAAGATACCATGAGAATGTCTGAAGTTGCATGGTTGGTCCAAACGGCCAACAACAGTGGTCTGAATGAATGATGACATTCCCATGAGAAATAAAACTAAGAAGCACAGATGAATCTCAGAGACTAATCTTGTGTAAAAGAAGCAGAAGAACTTACAGTTGTATCATATAATTTACATTAAGCTCAAAAACAAGGGGGAGAAACATCATCGGGGGAGGTAGAAACTAGGATGGCTGCTCTCTTGGTGAGTGGGATGGGCTATGTTGAGGAAAGGGTGGGGTGTTTGCTTTAAGGTTGATGATCATTTTATTTTCTTCACCCGAGTGCTTTTCCTGGGGGTGGGTCTACGTGTAGAATCCTCACACCATACCTCCTGATCTATGCATTTTTCCAGATATAGAAAGAATTTTTTTTTTCAAGACTGCCCTCCGATTTAAGTGAAAATCTATTTGTCACTTGCTCTGTGGGACCTTGGCAACTTCTTGATGAGGGCTGGAGGGTGGGTGGGGTTGTTTGTCTCCATTCGTTGTTCCTCAGAGCATATCCAAGAGAGGAGAAATCTTTCCACAAACACACACACACACACACACACACACACACACACACACACACACACACACACCCTTCTTATTCTTTCCACCGTCTTGGCCTGCAGCTATTGTACATATGCAAATACAGCGATGTCAGCTATTGAGGCAAGCTTGGCTATTTATAGCGGGAGTCTTACAACACTTATCACAGCCGCTGCAGACTTTAGAAGGCTGAAATATACCCTCGCACACACATGCACGCATACTCAACGCACACACGCACACACACGGAGTATATTTTTTTTTTCCCCAGGATATAAATTTCCCATCCCATTTCAGTCTGGGCCGTCACATGCAACATTGATTGTCTGTTATATTACATTTATTAAGAAGTGATAACTTGTAATAATTGGATGTTAAATTAAAGAACTCTCTCCTAGTTATTGCCGTCTCAATTATAACTGTCGTGGGCTGGCAGTTATAATGATATATGAGGGTTGTATTTTACGCAGCCGACCATGACCTGGTGAGTAATATTCCCCCAGCTATAGGGGCACTCACGCACTCCTTGGCTTCTAATGCCTTGCTTGGGTGCTGATTGGAATATTAAGTTTCTGCAAGACTGCGGCGCAGAAATCCACACAGAGCCGAGACACGGCAGCTGAGAGACCCTCCGGCAATTTCCTCCCTCCTCCTGCTCCGCTGGTCCATGTCCAACTCGTTTCGGCTTTGTTTTATGGTTATAGGAATCAGGTTTATTTGGTGAGTTATAAAGTCGTAAAACGTGGGCCAGGACGTGTTTGTGGTTTCCGTTTAGAAGAAGCCGCCACAATTAGCTCTTGGGTCCAAATGTCAGTGGACAGAGGTAGTGGAGGTGGGAGGCAGTGGGTGGGGATTGGGGGGGGGTGGATACGGGGTGCCGCTGCTGCTGGGTTGGATTTATTTGCAAGAATCCAATGGAGAATTTGGCTGTGTTTCTGCAGACATGTAAGGGAACAGGAGCAGGGTTCCTGAGCTCAGGTTTCAGGGGTGTTGTGAGGGCTGGTGATGCATTTCCCAGTCATTCCTGAGCCCTGCAACCAGAGGGACTAAGAGCAAGGTCCTGGGGACACCTGACATATGCCAGCATGTTGGTGGCCAGCCAGTGGGTTCAGTCGCTCACTCAGATGCATCTTCCTCATTGACATCCTTCCTTTTATCTGAATGCCAGACTCCTGGGGTACCAGGGGACCACAAGACAAAATTCTTCACAAAGAGTCTGTGAGGATAGGAACCCTGGCACATCCCTCTGCTCTTAGCATACTTAAAGTCTTCTTTCTTGGGGGTCGGGGGTTAAATGCCACAGATAGTACCACACAAACAATAGGCATGCATTTGTTATATTTATGTATCTTGGTTTTGCCATCCCAAAGATGGCAGGGTGGTTGGAGCAATAGCACAGCAGTAGGGCATGTGCCTTACATGTGGCTGACCCGGGATGGGTCCGGGTTCAATCCCTGGCATCCCATATGGTTCCCCAAGCCTGCCAGGAGTGATTTCTGAGAGCAGAACCAGGAGTAACTCCTGAGCACTGCTGGATGTGGACCCAAAACAAAACAAAATAAAACAAACAAACAAAAAGAACAAGGTCCAGGTGCAGATGGTCAGGCTGCCTGCCTACCCGGACCACCTTGCTGAGCCTCACTGGGAGCCAGAGTAGCCTCTTTTCCAGCTCCTGACACCTTCAGGCACTCCCTAGCTTGTCTCCTTCTCCTTCCCATCTTGGTTTCATCTTCTGTTGTGTGTGAGTGTTTGTGTGTGAATTCACCTTTCTCTCACAGACCTACATCATCAGGGTCTAAGCCTCCCTGGCCCAGTGTGACCTCATCCTATCTGATTGCATCCGCAAAAAGCCCTTTTGGAATCAGAGGACTCCCCCCCCCCAATAGGCTAGACCCTTAGCAGATCTCTGGGTGGCCCCATGCAGTCTGCCCACAACACCCTCTGTGTCTGTGGGAGAAGGCCTAGCCTCAGGAGCTGGGAAAGCAGGCTAAGTCCCATGGCCAGAGGACTGCACAGCTGTCTTCTGTCGAGTTGGAGTCTCTGTGGCCTCTTTCTCTGTGGGGGAATATTCCAAAACCACAGTGCCCAAGTCATTTGGCTCACCAGGCAGTAATTAGAGTATGTAATGTAAGTGTGCAAGTGCATGTGAGTATGTGTAATCATTTATGCATGTACTAATTTTTGTATGTATGTACTACTGTACATACATACATGTATATACATATATATATATGTATATATATGCAAGAATATGATGCCAGGAGTCTAGCATTCAGATAAAGGGAAGGATGTCAATGAGGAAGACGCATCTGAGTGAGCGACTGAACCCACTGGCTGGCCACCAACATGCTGGCATATGTCAGGTGTCTCCAGGACCTTGCTCTTAGTCCCTCTTGCTGCAGGGCTCAGGAATGACTGGGAAATGCATCACCAGCCCTCACAATACCTCTGAGCTCAGGAACCCTGCTCCTGTTCCCTTACATGTCTGCAGAAACACAGCCAAATTCTCCATCGGATTCTTGCATATAAGTATGGACATACATTCATATGTGCTACTTTTGTATTATGAATATACTCATATTTATGTACTCATGTATGTATGTATATATATATATATATATGAGAGTATGAATGCATGAGCAGGTGCGTGAAAGGGTGTAAACATGTGTATATGTAGTGAGTGTGTGAATGAATCTATGTGTATGAGAGCATGAGTTTATCTATACACATATACACATATCTATGTGTAAGTATCATCTACGAGCTGTGAGTACAGGTGAGTGTATATGTGAATGTGTGAGCCTTGTATGTGTTGTGAGTGAGTTTGTGAGAGCACAGGCATGTGTTTTCTAGTATGTTGAATGTATGTATGTGAGTGTGAGAATAAGTGGAGAGGTGCATATGTGTGAGTGTATTAGAATATGTCATTGAATTTGGGTGTACCTGTGAGACTGTATGATTGTTTTCTGAGTGAACATGCAAGAGTGCATATGTGTATATATATGTGTGTGTATATCACATATGTGTGTGTGCTGAATGTGTGTGAATGTGAGGACAGATGCCTTTATTCTGAGGGTTCTAGGGTGTATATGGGGAGGGGGGTCTCACACCGAGGAATAATGTGAACAGGGACTTGGGTGAAAAAGATTCTCTGCTGCAGTAATAAACCTGATGGGGGCAGTTAGGGCAGGCCCGGGTCTTGCTGTCTGAGGGGGTCTGTCTCATGGTAGGGCAGAGGGTGAGGGTGTATGAGCTGAGCCCAGAGCCACCCTTTAGTTCTGGGAAGGTGTCAGGTGAGGGGGGGGACACCCCAAGTGAGATAGAATCTTCTGGGGGCACCTTAGTGATGTGAAATTAAGGTTTCCTCCTCGACAATATATCTGAGGATCCCACCAAGGAGATGTGAGGATTCAGGAGAAGGCTGGGCTGACATCACGAGTGGGGATTCTCACACTCATGAATGTCCTGAGCTGGCTTAAGTGCCCTTTGGAGGGTCACAAGCTGACAATGAGTGGGGGGGGGCGGGGAATCCCCCAAAGGATTAGCCAGTGAGGATGGAAAAGCAAGTGTGAGATGGCAGCTGGAAAGCCAGCCCTAGGTGTTCTCTGGGGCAAGGATCTGCACCTGAGACCCCCGTCTTCCAGGTCTTCCTGCCAGGAGGCAGAGACCCCATCTTGTTTTATTCCTCTGCACCCCGACCTAGCTAGCACCTTGCCTGGATCACAGGAGATGCTCTAGGGAAAGCCTGTGTTTGGGGAGCACGCCCTCCTGCCCAACCTCTCTCAGCCCTGTCCCTGCTGCTGACAACTTCCAGAAAGCAAAAAAGCGTCAAGAATGCTAGTAGCAAAGTCCCCCCACGCCCCCGTCATCTCTGCTCCTGCTGCCATTCTGCGTCACCCCCAGTGCCAACCCTAGTACCTCCCCAGAACCTGTTCTCTCTGCTGGTGTTTTTCTCCAGGATCTTTGCTGCAGAACTGGTGGCACTTCTAGAAGTTTCTTTTGTGCTTCTTACTCTTAGGTCTAATGCTCCTTATCACTGTTCCTGCACCCCACCCCACCCCACCTCAGACTCCAGCCCACAATCTGATTCAGAGCAGGTGGTACAGGATCACAGAGATGGATAAGAACGTGGCTTTCTCCTGAGGCCCCAAGTGAGATGCAGAAGACATTTTCCCATGGTAGATGGGTAGACCAAGGGTCTGAGTTAGTGGTAACTTACTCTGAGCTGAGACCTAAGGCCCCCTGAAAAATATCCATCCACATCACTCATGGTCGCCCAGCTCAGCCCAGCTCAGATGCAGCCTGCATGACTCACTGTGGCCAACCTGCCAAATGTCCTGATACGGTTTCCATCTGCCTTATCATGCTAGGTCTCCCGACAGTGAGCCGGAGACATGGCTGTCCCATCAGGAAACGGCAGAGAAATATCTCTTTCTCTCTGGCTTTCCCGTAAACAGAGCATCTATTCTCTTCCCCTCTCTTTGCCTTTTTTTTTTTAAGGAATTAATTGCCCTTTTTATGGCTTTGGTGTGTTTGTAGTTGCGAGAACCCTGGCACCCTTAATCACAACAACAACATTCTCGATGAACAGAGAAAATTTGAACAGTCATTAGGCACCAGCGAATGTGGAGCGTATTAATGGGCAAACAGTAAGTCGGGAAAGAGGAAAATGTTTTTCTCTCGCAAAGTACATATGAAAAGTTGATCCAAACCAACGTGCTGCCACGAATCTGTTAATTTTGGCAAATGTTGGGAAGGGTGCGGGGGCAGCTTTGAGAGAATGAGGCAGAAGGGTGGCCAGAGCCCTGAGACCTGCACCCCTAGGAGGGGAGTGGCTGGAAGCAGGAGGCTGCAGGAGCCTGCAGCTCCCCTTTCTCTGCTTGCAGAGGCTTACAGCTGGGCTGTCTTTGTGGTCTCTCTAATATCTGGGGTGCTCTGGCTGGATAAGACTGAACCCTGAGACTGGGATAAAGGGAGATCCAGAAAGATCTGATATCTTTCCCCCCTCTTCAGGCCACTGCCCCAGTTTCTTTTCTTTTTCTCTCATAGCCCAGCCTGGAGTGGGCTTTGGGTTATTTCTCTGGGGGGGGTTGGGGTTGGCGGGGGGGGGGGGATCAGGGACCTGGAGTGTGCATATCAGGTTAGCCTGAGTGGGGTGCATTGGAGAGGGGTCCTGTGGGAAATGCTGGGGGTATCTCTGATAACAAAAGCTCCTTGGTCTTTTCTTCTCAGACAAAACAAAACATCAGCCCCTCAGAGGCCTCTTCTCAAAGTCTCTCTGCTGCTCCTCTGGCACTGTCTGACTTGCTCTTTTTTGTTTTTTCTCAAGGGAGATTGTTCTTTTCAATTCTCCAAGCCTCCCTTCTAATGCTTTTTTAGCTTCTCACTCATTGTTCAGTCTCTCTGCATTGCTCTGCCTTACTCCTCCCATCTAACCCTCGCTATCTAGCTCTCTGTCTGTCTGTTTGTCTGTCTCTTTCTCTATCTCATTTTGTCTCTCTCACTGTCTCTGTCTTCTCGCTCTGTCTGTCTCCTTCTGTCTGTCTCTCTCACTGTTTCTGTCTCACTGTTTGTCTCTCTGTCTCTTTCTCATTCTCTTTTTATCTGTCTCTGTCTCTCTCTCCCAGCCCCATAGATTTAGAACCTAGAGAAGAAAATAAAAATATTTTTTTAAAAAAGCACAAATACTCTTGAAATCCTTCTCAGTCTTGATCCACAGGCTCTGAGTTAATTGCGGGGGACCGGAAGAGAGAGAGGAGTCACCTGCCAAGTTTCCACTTCCCACCTCATCCTCGACTCCCCCCAGGCCTGGGCAGTCCCCTCCTGGCTCTGCTGCCTTTGCTCCTCTCGCCCTTTCCTGGCTGACAAAACCCCCAACTCACTGCTGGTACCTGAGCACCTGCCTAGTAGAAGTCTCAAACTCTGGGTTCTGGCTCTTGAGGTCCTGGCAGTGACAGGGCGAGCCTTCTCGGTGCTGGTGCTGCTGCAGGCAGGGGCTGCCGTGGCCAGTCATTCATTACCGAGGCGGCTCTTGCACTGTGTTGCACATGATTATTCGGCCAAGCTGCAATCTGGCTCTTGTTCTGGGCTGGAAGGAATCGCTTCCCCAGAGGTGACCCTCGGCAGGAGATTGCATGTCAGCGCATGAGGAATGGCCGGCCGGCGTGATGGGTAGTCGGCCTGCCTCCCCTGACCTCAATCGCTTTCCCGCCGTGACGCTGCCTGGCCAGACGGGGCCTTTGACACAAAGTGCTTATGATTTCCCTCGGAGGGCGGCGGAATGATAATGGGGCTGTGGGGCCCCTGCTGGTGGGCTAGGGGCCTGGTCTGGGCCGCGCTGGAGCTCATGTCCAGGCAGGGCTGGGGGATTCTCACAGGGACTGGGGGGAACCCTGGCATTCAGCCTCTGAAGGCAAAGAGGCAGCAGGTGAGTGAGGGATGTGGGGGTGCTGGCCCAGAGGCTCCCCACCACTGTCAATGTCCAAGGGCCAAGGCTGGGTAACCTGAGAGTTATAACCCACCCTGGGTTCTTATTCTGGTGCCCACCGTTTCAGCTTCTCCATCTGTGCAAGGGAGATGAGAGGTAATTGTTGGTAACTATTGGGGATGGAAGGTGGCAGGGAAGCAGGTTTAGAGGCTGGGGGCCGGGTGTCTGTGGAATGGTTGCTACTCTGTGGGGGAAATTAAGGAAGAAGGATGAAGAAAGAAAAAAGGACTAAGGATGAAGAAAGAAAGATGAAGGAAGAAGGAAGAAAAAAGGACTAAGGATGAAGAAAGAAAGATGAAGGAAGAAGGAAGAAAAAAGGACTAAGGATGAAGAAAGAAGGATGAAGGAAGAAAGAAGGCTGCTTTAGAGAGTGGGAATCCTGAGCTGGGAAGCTCCTTGCACCAAAGCTCCCAAGAGCTGGATGCAGGGTGGGTGAGTCCCCAAGTGGTGGCCCCCAAATCAACCTGACATGCGATTTCTTTCTCTTTCTTAATGGAAGCCCTCGGCTCTCTGTTTTCTCCCCTCTAGAGAAGACTGCATGGTCTTTTCCTTCTGCGCCTCCCCATCCCCCTTCTTTTTCTCTCTCATCTTAGCCCATATGGTCTCTCATCCCTTCTTCTAGCCAGGATTCGAAGTTAGCACTTTTAGGTTCTACCTCATCTCTGGGCATCTGTATGGGAGAACTGATCTAAAGTTTGCTTTTTCCTTCCCTCCCTCCCACCCTCCTACCTTCCCTCTCTCCTTCCTTCCCTCCTTCCTTCTGTTCCTTCCTTCCTTCCTTCCTTCCTTCCTTCCTTCCTTCCTTCCTTCCTTCCTTCCTTCCTTCCTCCTTCCTTCCTTCCTTCCTTCCTCCTTCAATCCTTCCTTCCTTCCTCCCTTCTTCCTCCTCCTCTCTCCCTTCTTTCCTTCCTTCCCTCCCTCTCTCTTCATTTTTTCATTCCTTCCTTCCTCCCATCCTCCCTCCCTCCCCTTCTCTTCCCTTTCCTTCCCTTACATTCACTTACCTTCCTTCCCCTCCCCTTTCCTTCCCTTTGTAGCAGCACCAGAGATTTGGCCATAGGCAAATAGGACACTTTCAGGGAGTCTATGTGTCATCTGGGAGACACAACAATGAGATTCCCTGCTCCCTGGAACTATCCCTGAGAGATGTCTTGGCCTTTTCCTTTTAGCCTTTGCCCAGACTGTTCTATAGATTAGTTTCTAAAACCAAAGCAGCCAGGAGGAAGGAGGAATTCCACAGCCATTAGAACTCTATCACTTGCACAGGCCAGGAAGCCTCTCTCGCTGCTTCACAATTGCTTCTTAGCAGCTGGGATGCCTTTTTCCTCGGTGTTACCAGGGAGAATTTGTGTGGGTATAGGCCAGCTTGGGGTTGGCTTGTATTTCCTTCAGACTGACTTTGGCTTCAAGCAGGGTTTTTGACTTGGTAACTGCTGGTCCAACAGTGACCAAGCACAATCATTTTGTGTCTGAAGAACAGATTCTGCCCATCCTCACTGTTCTAGCAGATCCATCCTGGCCATATCACCTCTCTAGTCTCTCTTAGGGGTCACATATGGCAGGAAAGAAAAGTCAACCTTCCAGCCTTTGTAGGGCAGCCCCACCTTCTCCTGAGGGCTTTTTTTTTTGTTTATTTGTTTTTTTGTTTGTTTTATTTTGGTTTGGGGTCACACCCGGCAAAGCTCAGGGGTTACTCCTGGCTCTAAGCTCAAAAATCGCCCCTGGCAGGCTCGGGGGACCATATGGGATGCCAGGATTCAAACCACCATCCTTCTGCATGTAAGGCAAACACCTTACCTTCATGTTATCTCTCCTGCCCCTCCTGAGGGCTTTCTAAATCAGTTACTTGGAGGGGACTTGAACAGGGGATAATAATACTTGAGGTGGTGGTAGTGTTCTGATGACCCAGTGAGGAAATGGTTAAACCAGAAATCATGGAGCATGTCTCCGGCTTTGTCCTACAGGGAAGAAGTTCTAGAAAACATGGCAGAACTGAGGCCTCTCACCTAACAACTAAGAGAGCTGGGGTTTTGATATGGTACCACTGTGTGTGTGTGTGTGTGTGTGTGTGTGTGAGTGTGTGTGTGTGTGTGAGTGTATGTGTGTGTGTGTGAGAGAGAGAGAGAGTAAAATATTAGCCTTTCCTGGCCTCTCCTGAATCTTTAGACTATCTCTAAAACTCGTAAATGCGTCCTGAGAAATCCGCTAGCTTAAGTCATGCTGTGAGGCATGGACCCCGGCCAGTTCTGAAACTGAACATGTACCTCCTGCAGCCCAGAGCCCCTCAAGCTCATGGAACCTTCCCTGAGTCTCTAGACCATGTAACTGGCTCAGCTTGGGCCTCTTTGCTCCCTGCCTCCAGCGCCCAGCTTCCTGCACTGTGTTTAAGGGCCTGTTTATTTGTCCACTTGTCCCTAGTCTGTATTCCAGCTGTGCACTCCATGAGACAGGGCTCGGTCTCATCCAGCGCTGCGTTCCCAGAATAAATGTTCAACATTAAAAATAAATAAATGGATCAGTGGAGAGGAGGCAGGCGGAGGCCCGCAGGAGAGGGCCTAATTGTGTTAGAGCAGCAGTTCTGCCAGGAGCCATGCCAAAACCCGTGTAGGTAGCAGACACCTCCCGTTGCCAACACGAGGACACTTTATTCTGGATGCTTCCCAGTTCTGACCGTCCGGCCCCCTTGTCAGAAACAGGAGAAGGGGAAATGGAACCTCACCCTTGTGAAAACCAAGGCCCCTGCTCAACTGTGAATGGGAACAGATGACTCTGAGATCATCTTTGGCAAGAGACGCTGGGAAGCAGAATGAGCCTTTTCGGATCTTGACGGCTGAATCTCAGTTCAGCGTCTGCCTCTATTTCCATGACTGTTGACACCTGTAATCGCTGTGACATGTTGGAGATCATTTTATGGGGCCCTGAGGCAAATAGGGAATCAGGGGGACTGTGTATGTAGTGGGGGAGAGGGGTGGGCAAGGGGCAGGAACAGGGAGCTCTGGCCCAGCACTCCACTAAAGTGAGCCTTTTCAACTCAAATTCCTCATGAAAAATGCCTGGAAGACAGGAAGGGGTCACTTCCTGTGAAACAGGAAGTGGGGAGAAACGCACAGGAAGTGGAAAGGAATGTTTGGGGATCCATCTTTCAGAGTAAGCAGGGGGCTTGTGGATTCATAGTCTCTAATATTTTCCACAGTGAGAAGCTGAACCCAAAAGACAAATGTTGTTTCTTAATAGAGCTATTAAAACACATTCTTATCTACAATGATTTGAGAGAACATTGCGGGGAAAAAAGATGACAGACTGGCACCACGGCCAAATCAGAGAGTCTGCAAGACTTCCAGATCCTTCGAAATGCGTGTTTCACAATAAGGCGACCACACTTCCAACGAAGCTCCATTCCTGCCACCATCCGGAGCCAGCCGCACGCTTACTTCACTCTCAGCCACGTCAACATATGGCTATCCAAGCGATCCCATTCTAAAATGAATTCCCTATGATAATCATTGAACAAGCAACATCCCTGGCACAGCTCAAAAGCAATCTAGTTTTAAAATGGGTTGTAATTTTTTGAGTCACTTTTTCCAAAGTACTGTTTGTGATTTCGTCAACAAGCACTTAATAGCAACTTGTGTGCCAGACATTGTTCAAAACCCTCGGCCAATTCTCTCATTCAATCCTTGCAGTAATCCCAGGAGGCAAATCAAGTTTTTTCTTCCCATTTAACTGCTCAGGAAACTGAGGCTAGTAGAATATAGTGTCCTGCTAACAGCCATCCAGCTAGTGCATCTAAAAGTCAGCTCGTGGGGCCAAAGTGATTAGTCCTGACTTTTCTGCCTCTGTTTGGGGAGACACCTGGTTGGTAGTTGGGTCTAGACAGGTTGAGATGGGCTATATTGCCATTTGCCAGGGAGGAACTTCGGTCAAGAATGAGGTGTTCCCTGGGTTGTTATAAACCTTGAAATTAAGATTTAGGATATTGGAACTTCTGTGACTTTCTCATCTCTGCCCTGGGACATGGTGTACATAGATACTTAATGAGGCATTTGTTGAACAAATATTGTGTGGAGTGACTGGGAAACAAGATGCCCAGAGGATTTCTCAGCTGGTCCCCTGGCTCCTCAGACCCAGATCAACCCCCAGCATTTTGAAAGATTCAGGCCAAATGCTTCTGATGTTGTTGTTGTTGATGATGATGATGATGATGATGATGATGATGATGATGGGGGAAATTCCATATGAAAACTGGGAGCTCCCATTGGCAAACTTCACATCTGATTTCTAATTGGGTGTCCCCAATAGAGTTACTACATGATGAACCTGTGAGGAAATGGTGGATAAGAGTATGAATGAATGAGGGGCCAGAGAGATAGCACAGTGGTAGCATGCAACTGATTCAGGACTAACAGTGGTTTGAATCCAGGCATCCTATGTGGTCCCCTGTGCCAGGCCGAGAGCGATTTCTGAGTGCAGAGCCAGGAGTAACCCCTGAGCACCACTGGGTGTGACCTCCCTTCCAAAAAATGAGTATGAATGAATGAATCAAGATTAAGAATGGTCAAGAGAAAAAAAAAAAAGAGAATGGTCAAGAGAATAAATCTATATTCCCTGTCCTGCTTGGGTCTAGTTCAAGGGTTTCTGGTCCTCTAGGAACATGAGGGTATCTAGGAGAGCAATGCAGATTGTGGGTGCTGTCACAAGAGGGTTTGAAGCAGCTGGTCCGGGGAGCACCCAGAATCTGCTTTCCTAACAAGGTCTTGGGAAATGTGATTGTTGCTGGTGAAGAGACTCTCCTTGGAGAAGCAGTAGTCAAGCAATTTTGCTCTCGGTCTCTCCATCTTGATTGCACATGGTAATGGCCTGTAGAAGTTTTGTCACATGTTGACTTCTGGGCCTTGCCCCTAGAGAGTCTGAGGTCATTGACCTGGCATGTGGTCCATCTTTAAAAACTCCTGTGTGCTCTGCTTCCATGTTTTATCCTTTGAGTCCTTACCTTGTCTTTGTGGGTTTGTGGAAAGGTGAAAGTGGGTCTCAGGGTTTCTTAACTATGGGCCATACAGTTCCCAATGGACACGCCCTACACACACACACACACACACACACACACACACACACACACACACACACACACACAAAGATATTCGCTGGGACCACAGACAAATGAAAATGTCCTTCCTAGAGAGGTCAAGGTATGAGACTAGGGACCCGATGGGTGGGACAAGGAGGACCCAGGGAAAGAAATAAAGTTAGTAGTGGACATGCTTAGGAAGGTGGAAAAATGTTGGGTTAGCTTCTTCCAGAGATGGCTCCCTACTTCTCTGTTCCTGGGTTTTCCTAAATCTGGAGGCCCTATTTCTCTGTCTCTGAGGATTCCAGGCACTGTCTCTCAGGTTACAGCCTGCCTGGGACTCACGGTATGTTTCCAATGCCAAGGGTCCCCAGCCCAGCCTGGGCCCGCCCCGCATGCTGCGGCGTCTATTAAGAACAGATGCTAAGCCATTTCCAACAGGCCTTGAAGCTAATGCGCCACAGAATGGATTCGGAAGGGCCTATTTCTTGGCTCGCAGAGAAGGAGAGTGAATTAATGCCCGCGGAAAACCTCCAGAGAACCCGAGTCAGGGCTGGGGGGAAGTTGGTGGCTAAATCAACAGTTATAAACTCGCCCCGTCATTTTTCATTATTTGGTACATTGGAAAGATATTTTCCTTTTCAAATGCAGTTGGAAATCTGTTTGGTCAAAAGTCAGGTGCAAACCTCATCACCATTGCCCCTGAAACCTCATAGCCCCCGTCGGAGGTGGGGGTAGGTGGAAGAAAAATGAGCAGGTCCCTCACAGAAGTCAAGGCCACGGGCTTATAAAGGGGTGTAATGGGGGGCTGCTTTGGGCAGGGACTGTGTGATTTTTCAAAACTGTTGCCTGCAGGTTCCAATTTTGACAAAGAGCTGAATAAAAGTTGTTTTCTGGTGGATTTGTAGGGGTAAAGTCAGGAGACACCTTTGGTTTCAGGACCCCGATGGTTGGTTGTGGGTCCAATTTGGGGGGAACCATTTTTTTTTTACTTCAGTCTCCCTTTGTGGAGGGAGGCGAGCATCTGGTCAGGGGTGCCAGAATAGGAGTGGTAATTGAACTGGCCACTGGCTCTCTTCCCTATGGTCTCAGTGACAGGAAAGCTTCGGCACATGGCAACAGAATCAGGCTGTGTTACCCCAGCAAAGTTACTAGGCCCTTCTGAGTCTCCTGGCCCTTTTGGAGTGAAGGTAAACATGGTAGGCTTGGAGATGGGGGGGGGGCAGCCAGCCGTGGGGTGCCTGCTTACCTGCCTCAGTGGGGACCAAAGCTGCCTAGAACCCTGGCCCGAATTGACTGTAGGTTTGTTTTTTGTTTTGTTTTGTTTTGTTTTTGGTGTGTGTGAGGGGGGTGTCTGATCAGAAAAAGAGGGAGAGAAGGAGGAGGTGTTTGGGGTGTTCCTTTCTGCAGGCTCTTGGTCTGACCTGGGTTTGGGTCTCCAACACTTTTCTGGAATCAACAGCTGAAACAGCTCAACAATCCATGGCATCCCAAGATGTTGTCCATCCTGTTATTTTCCCGTTTGGTCCACGAATGAAACTGCCTCCTCACTTAGCTCTTTCCTTCAGGCACAGTCCCTCCCTCTCTAGCCCTGTATACATTAGCTCAGGACAAACTGTCCTTCCGAACTTGACCCCCAGTTTGAGAGTCAGGCCCTGCTGCTCTCCAGACACTAGGAAGCCTTGGATGGTGCAGCCAGAGAGGAAGGTCACCAGGTTTCACATCAGCTCTTCCTCTAGACTGACCTTCAGAGACACTCTCTGGCCTAGGGCCTTAGCACCTATGTGAGTGGCTGTGTTTTGTTTTGGGGTTATATCTGGCAGTACTCAAGGCTTATTTCTGTCTTTGTGCTCAGGAATAACTCCTGGCAGTGCTCAGGGAGTGGGGACCATATGGGATGTCGGGGATCGAACCTAGGTTGGTCACATGCAAGGTAAATATATAATTATTTACCCATCAACATCACTTATTTGTATTATCAGTCCAGCCCCTTGACTGTGTTTTGATGCCCACTCCCCATTCATTCATTCATTCATTCATTCATTCTCCTTCACACCTGCATTTCAGCATCACCTCCTGGAGCAGGGGAGGGGAGATTCTTGGTCTCCACGTAGGCCAGGACCCTTCTAGCACCTCATGTTCTTTCACACACTCTCTGTGATAGGGGCTATTTAGAATCTGCCCAACAATGATCTGAATATGGTTTCCTTATCACATTGGATTGTAACTCCCAAGGCAGAGACCACGTCTCTTTTCTAGCCTCTGGTAATAACAATTGCTCAATTAAAAAAAATGTTCACTTAAGTTAGGAATAGTCCTGCTCTACTTAACTCATGGAGCAAGGTACTGGGAGCAGGTGACAAATCAACTCAAGGCATTTAATCTTTCTAGCTACTCTAGAATCATTATTTATGTTCCACCACATCAGAGAAGATTAGGTACTTTTCTGAAGCCACACAGCCATGGCCAGGAGCTAAGATAAAAATCAGAATTTAATATTCCTCTCATGCTCCTCCTGGAAAGCTCTAGCTGGGGACAGAATGTCAGCTTTAGGGACTTTGCGGCTCTTCAGAGACAGGCTTGAGGGGGAACATTGGGCTCAGAAATTACCGTGTCAAGTGGTAGAAATGTCTGGGGTGAGTGCCAAGCTGGCCAACATGAAGGCAGCAGTGGCGATTGGCTGAGTAGAGTGACCAACAGAACTGGGAAACCAGGATAGACTCTTCTGTATTCTCATATGGGACATCAGAACTGTTCAGCCCAAGGAGCTCTAGACCTGTCTCAAGCCTGATTACAACTGGAGTGTTTGGGTGGTGGTGGTGAGGCAGCAGAGTTTGGAGCAGAATCGAAGTAGAAGGACAACATGCATCAAGGTCCATCACCACCAGGAGGTGGCCTCTGTCACGCAGACTGAAGCCTTCTGAGTCATCAGCTGTGGCCAAAACTCGAGTCTCAGTGAAGCTGTTTTGAGAATCCAGTGCAGCTCCAGTTCTTTAGTCCACAGTTTCATGGAAGGAGCCAATCCTTGCCACAGAGTTTTGTTTTGGTTTTGTTTGTTTTTAATACCCTTCATGCCCAGCAGCCTAGAGCCCTGGAGCTGGTGGTGCTCAAACATGCCCTGGGCAAGCACCTCGCCTTGTAAAGGTGACCTCAATACAAGGCCAATGCTGATTTAATTCATGTGGTTTACATCGCCAACCCCAGAATTCCTGCCCTCAGGAATGGGACTGACTCTGGCTCAGTCAACAACTGGATTCATTGTCTTTATGGGCCTTCTTGGGGCTTTCTCAGCTCAAATTTCAACCTGAACCCAAATTCAGAGCATGGCATCTCCATTCTCTTAGACATTTAGGCCTGAGTCTTTGTTTTTATCTTTTAAGATTTTTTTAACACTATGATATACAATTTTTTAATACTGCCAATAATAGTGTTTCATAGATATGATATTTTAGCATCACACTCCCACCATTTCCCTCCACTATTATTTCAGAATACCCATTACTCCCTGCCTCAAAGCCAACTCCTCCTTGTCCCACATCTCACTATCATGCTAAGTTCAGTCCCGTAAACTGTTTCTTAGATTCTATTGCTTTGGGGCCTTTTGTTTTCCCTGGAATAGGATTCTTTTTATCCCAGTCAGGAGAGAAATCCTTCTGTGTCTGTCCCTCTCCTTCTGGTTGCCTTCACTTACCATGATTCTCTCCAGATCCTTCCATTAAGTTGACAAATTGCACGATTTCATCTTTTCTTATAGCCAAGTAGTATTCCACTGCATGCTTGTGTCACAGTTTCTTGGTCTAGTCATTTGCTCTTGGACATTTGGGTAAACTGCAGGTTTGGGCTATCAGGAATAGCACTTCAACACACAGAGCAAAGTTAATGTTTTTCTGATTAGAGTTTTGGGGTCCTTGGGGTAGTATATTCAAAGCCCTGATTCTTTTTTGTTTCTTGTTTGGGGCCACACCCAGCAGTATTCAGGGTTTACTCATGGTTCTGGGCTCAAAGGGTCACTCCAGGTGGTGCTTAGGGGACCATATATGGTGCTGGGGAATTGAATCTGGATCAGTTGTGTGCAAAGCTGTATGCAAAGTCCTACCTATGTGTTATTGCTTTGGCTCCTTCAGCCAGATTCTCCATCTAATCCCTGATTCACACCTCACAATCCTCTGGCGAGGTATAGCCTGCCTACCCTTGTCAACTTCTTGGGGAGGGTCCACCTCTCCTTGTCAGTTTCTGGTATATTAGGTTATACCTTATTTTTCCTAAAACAATGTTCATCCCTGTTTCCTTTGTATGTTTGTTTACAACTTGGATTGACCCCAAAACAGAGATAGTCTTACTTGTAAACCTGGGTGAGACTGGCACAGGATAGTCTGAGCTATTTGTCCTTACACTGTCCTTATTGCCCCATCCAGGGGTGGTCTCTGTACTCCATAAAACTGCAGCTCTGGCAGGCAGCTGGGTAGAGATACGAGGTAGAAGATTGCCAGACTTTATGTGTTTCACTTTCAGCCTGGTTTGGATTATTTCATGTGTGACCCTGATTCAGACTTCTTTACCTGGACTTGAAGATACGGTGTGTGGGTAGGCTGATTTTACACTGGTGGGGGTTCCAGCCTCTCTTAGTCAGCTTTTGGTGGATGACTCTGTTTGCTCTTCCTCAATTTCCATTGGCTCCTGATGTCATGGCTGTGACTCGTAGCTCTTGTCTCCCATGACCCATCTCCTTCTTCCATGTGGATATGTCATCTCTTTTCGAGGCTCCCGCCAGTGGGTTAATGGGTAAAACCCAACCTCATTGTTATGAATTCACTTTACTGCAATCCCCAAGACCCAACATTTGAGGAAGGTCTATGCTGAGTTTTTAGGCAGATATGAGCTTTTGCCAAGCACATGGCTAGACCCACACTATAGGAATTGATTCTCAGGGCAAATGGTTGGGTCCAGAGATTGCCTATTCAGAAATGTCTTCTGTTACTCCTCCCCCAACTTCCTACCTAATCTCACCTGGATGGTGTGACCCACCCACAGCTGGGAGGGGTCTGTGGTTGGTAATTAAAGTGTTCCTGGGGGGAGGGAGAGAAATTGGACCCGGGAAGGGTGCTTGCAGGGCAGCTGATGGAGGCTGTTTAATACAGCTGAACTTAGAGGGCATGTGAGAAATATGAACATGGCGATTAGGGCCTTGTAATAAAGCTGGACTTCTTCTGAAACTTCAACTGACTGCCTATAGATCATTTCTTTTTTATTAATATCTTTATTTATACAATTTGATTACAAACATGATTGTAGTTGGGTTTCAATCGTATAAAGAGCACCCCCTTTCACCCGTGCAACATTCCCATCACCCAAATCTCCCACCTCCCTATCCATGCCCCTGCCTGTATTTGAAACAGGCTTTTTACTTCCCTCATTCATTCACATTGTTATGTTAGTTGTCAGTGTAGTTATTTCTCTAACTGCACTCACTACTCTTTGTGGTGAGCTTCCTTTTGTGAGCTGGATCATTTCTGCACTTACAGACCTGTCAGCTGAAGGGACTGCTGGTACCTGGCCTAGCCGAGAGAGGCCTCACCACCATCCACAACACTAGACTTTATTTTTAATTTTTTGGGTTTTTTTTCCCACACCCGGTGATGCTCAGGGGTTACTCCTGGCTATGCGCTCAGAAATCACTCCTGGCTTTGGGGACCATATGGGACCCAGGGGGATAGAACCACTGTCAGTTCTAGGCTAGCACGTGCAAGGCAGACGCCCTAGGGCTTGAGCCATCACTCCAGCCCCAACACTAGAACTTTATAATTAATAATTAATACAACACCTTCCTGCCGACGACAATGATGATAATGATGGTGAAGATGTCCTGTGAAGATCCCACAGGCAACACTGGCGGAATTGATTGCTATATTACCTAATCGTCAAGATAACACCAGTTATCCCTGGCACATTCATTCCATTTGGCAGGTGGGAAAACTGAGGTCTTCTCAGCATGGAGTCCCAGCTCACACTGTTGATGTCTGTAGTCCTTGCTCTCGGCAAGCTGCCTCCGCTTGCCTGTGCCCCACAGGAGCCTGGTTCCATCTAGCAGTGAGAACAGGCACTGAGGCCCTGGGTGCAAAGTGGAGGTGCCCGGTGAGCTCAGTGCCCCTGCCAGGCCGCCCTCCAGGGCACGTCTCTGCTGCTGTCTTGGCCAGGCATAGGCAGCCCGCAAGTAAACAGTGTCTGAAACCTATTCTCATTAGGCTAATTTACGAATAAATTACCATATTCAATGGCCTTATTTTTACTGCTCGTTAACAGGCCCATGATAGGATGATAATTACGGGATTTTAAGTGGCTAATGGCAGCTGGGGCGTCAAAAGCAGTTTTTACGAATCTGTTTATGGCAGTGAAGGTGACAGGAGGGGAGGGACATTGAAATGTTGAAATCACACTTTGGGAAAAAAAGCTTTAATTGTTGAGTATTTATTAGAGAGGAGGGAAGGCTGTAATTTAAAAAATGAAACTCTGAAAAACAAAAGGAATTAATCAGTCTCCCCTCCTGGGTGCCGTGACCTTCAGGAAGGGGTGAGGGGCAGGCCAGGACCCTCGAAGGGGTGAGGGAGAATGTGCTGTGAAGGGGTGAAAATCGGGCCTTGGCCCCTCCTCCGAGCTTCTGCTGCTCAGGTGAGAAGAAAGCATGGGTGGAATTTCCTCCGAGGTGTTATTCTTCTATGCTGCTGCTGGTGATGAAGGGGCACATCCAGCTGGGGTGTTGGGGGGAACCTCCAAGCAAGCAAAGTCTTTGAAATCCTCCAAATAGCGAGTCACAGGCCCCCAAGTCCTCCTTTCATTGCTGGCTCCGTGGCAAAACTTCACAGGCATGAGACCACCCTTACCACAGCCATGCTATTAAAACTAACCAATATTCCTCACCTATATTGATCGTTCCAGTATGTTCTCTGTTCCTAACCTGCTGAGACGTCTCAGCAGAGCCCTATAGGTGTTTGGTATTCTTGCCTTCCCCTTCCTTGAATGCAGGCAGAAAACTAGCAGTACGTCAGTGAATGCGTCCTTTGTGGCACAGAGAGGTTGAGGAATATGTGTTATGCCACACAGCCCAGCCTCTAGCAGGTTCTATGCCACTCCTACTCCTTTGATCATCTCCATTTCATGTCAGGGAGGGAGGGGAGCAAGGATTTTAGGGCCCTGAGAGGAGGGGATGGAAGTTCAGAGAGGGCCCGGCACCTGCCATAGGGTTCAGAGCTGCATTGATCCCTGAGCCCTACGCTGCAGGCCACAGAGGATTTGGATTTGCCCTGCAAAGGCTCCTAGGAGTGTAGGTGGAGAAACTGCAGCGAGGTGCAAATGGTTTCTGGGCTTGCCCTGGGTCTGGCCCTGGGGGTGCCCATTTCTCTAGTCCAGGAGAGGAGGAGTGGGCACCTCTGCTGGCTCCTTTGCGATCTGTCACCTGCCCACCTGGCCACCCTGCTCCTGCCTGCCTGGCCGCCCACCGGGGCTCCCGGTCCCCTCGCCACTGGCCGATCCATCTTGCTCCTTGGGTTCCCTGCTTTAGTATTCAGCTCTCGAAAACAAACACGCAGCAGCCTGACAGTGGGAATAAATATCGTGGCGGTACTGATTAGCATTTGATCCCAGCTGGGTCTCTGGAAGCTGAAGTACTGGAATGTCTTGGCAGTTTTTTAATGCTGAATAATTTGATTAGATCAGTGACTGCGCCTGCTGCTCCCGGTGAGATAAACCCTCCCCACGTTACAGGGGAGACAGGCCGGATGGAGTGGGTTTGTCTCCTGGCCGCCCGCCCCCAGCCCTCTGGCCTCTGGGTCCTCCTACTCCTCGCTGTCTCCAGCCAGCCACCCTCATCCCTCTTGCAATTGTTTTCTTGCTCTGCTTATTTCCTCCCTCCTTTCCCCTGCAGGATCCCCTGTTTTCTGGTCCCCCTTTTCCTTATTCTTTCAGTTTCTCTTTTCTCTACTCAGCTCTATCTGCTTCTCCCTCAGGTATTTCTCCCCCTTCTTTCTTTCCCCTCTTCTCCCCCCACTTTCGATTTCTCTCCTCTCTGTTAGTATTTCCCTCTCTCTGTTTCTTGTGCCTTTTCTTGGTCTATCTCTCCTCTCTATCTTTACCTCTCTCTCCCATTCTCTTTCTCTCAGTGTTTCTTCCTCTCCATCTCAGTCTCTCTGTCTGCCTGTCTCTTCCTTTTTGTCTGTCTTTCTCTCTTTATATTCCTCTCTCTGTCTCTCCTCTTGTTCTATCTCTCCTTCCCCTTTCTTCTTTTCTTTTTTTTTTGTTTATGGGTCACACCCAGCAGTGCTCAGGGGTTACTCCTGGTTCTGCACTCAGAAATTGTTCTTGGCAGGCTTGGGGGACCATATGGGATGCTGGGGATCAAACCTGGATCAGTCCCGAGTTGGCCACAAGTAAGGCAGCAAGCCCCAATGCTGTGCTATTGCTCTTGCCCCTTTTTCCCCTTTTCTCGGTCTGTCTCTGTCTCTGTCTGTCTCTCTCTCTGTTTCTGTTTCTCTTCTCTCTCTCCCTCTCTGCATTCTCCTTCTCTCCCTATCTGTTTCTCCCTTTCTCTCTGTCTCTTCCTCTCTTTTGCTCGCTTTTCCTCTCTGTTTCTTCCTTTCTGTCTATTTCTCCCTCTGTCTCCCGCTTTCTGTCTTTCTTTCTCCTCCTCTCTGTTTCTTGCTTTCTGTCTCCCTCTCCTTTTCTGTCTCTCCTTCTCTTCTCCTCCTTTGCTCTGTCTTTTCTGTTTTTCTCTCTGGGTCTCTCCTTCTCCTCCCCAACCCCTCCTTCTTTCATGAGCCCTTAAACCCATCATTGAATCAACTCCACAATTTCAATTCCACAGAGTTGTCAGCTTGAATGGCTGATGAGGTGCTGAAAATCCTGCAAAGAGCTGGCAGGGGTGACAGAGGCCACCAGACCTCCCCACCTCCCCCTAGAAGCTGCCCCTAACCCCATCGCAGCCAGCCTGAAAGAGATTCCAAAAGATTCTGTCCCCAGGTGGCAACTGTCAGTCAGCAGCATAGAGGTCGCTCTTGTTGGTGAGGGAAGCTAGCAGAGGCCACAGTGAATGTGTCCTCCAAATTCTGAGGCGCTATTTCCATCTGAAGGATAGTGACCCCCATTTCAGAGCAGAGGAGCCTCTCCCCAGGTGGAGGAGAGGAAAAGAGAATGATGCAGTTGAGAGCATTCTGGGATGACATGAATTCTCTGTCTCCCTCCTCACTATGGGCAGATATATCCTTGTGGACCTGACAACACACAGAACCTGACTTTTCTGAAAAACTGTAAATTTTGTTTCCATCTGGAGCCCTGAAGGGGAGGCAGAAGAGGAAGGGATTTGCCCAGTATTTAAAATAAGTGTCTCAACTTCATTTTATCTAGCTGAAAGGAGGTAAAGTGATATGCGTGATATCCATTCAGCAAACCACAGGAAAAAAGGAAGAAGAAAATGAGAGAGAGAGAGAAGGAGAGAGAGGGAGAGAGAGAGAGAGAGAGAGAGAGAGAGAGAGAGAGAGAGAGAGAGAGAGAGAGAGGAAAGAAAAATGTCTGCCATAGAGGCACTGGTGGTGGGAAATATGCACTGGTGAAGGGATGGGTGTTGGACATTGTATGACTGAAACTCATGAACAACATAGAATTGTGTATCTCACAGTGATTGAATTAAAGAATTTTTTTTTAATCTTGCTTCCTATCCTCTTCATCTTACTGTGACAGTGGGGGAGGCCGATCTGACCTGAGGATTTGGGGGCTGAGTATAGATTCAATGAACAGGATTTCCAACCCCAGACTCCTGGGCTGGGCCAGGGCTGGGTGCTGTAGGTTCCCAGCAGGGAAGGGAATGTATCTGTTCTTATTTACTGGCCTTGCAGAACCATCTGTGCCACTCTCCACCAGCCGCTGTCACCCCAGTACTGGAGAACAGGGCCCTGGCTTTGTTTTCCTCATAGGGAATCTAGAAATTTAGGGAAGCTCTTGGCCAATAACAGCTATGGCTTTGCTAGGAGAGCCACACTCAGGAATGCCATCATTCTCAAGAAGGTGGGATGAGGTAGAGTTGAGTGAGTGAATGTCTGTGTTTGTGTGTATGTGTGTGTACTTGCATATGCATAAGTGCATAAGAAAAAGAGAAGGCTGAGAAAGAGAGGTAGAGAGAGAAGGAGGGGGGGGGGAGGACTATGTGTTGAGAGGGAATCATGGTAAGGGTATCGTGGGGATGCTGAGCTTCATGCTAGAATAGATTCCCATTTGCTGTGTGTCCTGTGTCCTGTGTGTCCTGAACCCGTTCTGAGCCTAACGCTTCTCACCTGCAAGACAGGAACAAGGAGAAATCCTTCCCCAACTTCCTGTATGGACCATAGCAGGACCTACTAACAAGGAAAGAGAGACCAGGCCAGGGACGTCTTCCTGCCCACCCAATCTCTGTTTAGAGATTCATGTGAACAGGCTTGCCTTGGCCACTTTGGACTCACCTGTTCTTGAGTCTTGTGGAGTTTGACAAAATGGCTCACAGAATTCACAAATCAAGAAATGTCTTAGAGCCAAGAATCTCTCCAAAGCTGAAACCAGCTCAGTAAATGCTATAGAATGGATTCACTTGTGCCTGCTTGCAGGAGTCCAGGAGGCCTGAAGAACATCATGTTGGAGCCTTCACAGCCTTCTTTAAGTTTCACCTATAAAGGTGAAGCCTTTCCTCAGCATCGTCTCTGATGATTTAAATTTCCGCCCGGCTTTCCTGCCTCAAATCATGTAAGACTCATGGCTGGAAGTTGCAGTGGAGACTCTGGAAAACTGCCACCAGCGAAACTTGTAAATGTGTTCTTGTGCTCAGCAAAATGCCAGGCACATATTAATGACCCAGTGAATGAGTGGATGGATGAATGAATTTATGAATGGATAAAAAGATGGAGAGGTGGATGGATGCATGAATGGTTGGCACTCTCTGGCACCTGGATCGTGTTTCATGCTTTCTGTGTGAATAGGTGAATAAATGAATGGAAGGATGGATAGAGGGTGGGTGGGTGGACACAGTCTCTGGCTTCTGATTTGTGTTTCATACAAACTGTCTGAATGAATTAATGAATAATATCAAATGTACAGATAATATATCAAATAAGTAGCATAATGGGAAATGAATGGAATAATAACAAATGAGTGGCTAAATGGATGGGTGGATGGATGGGTGAATGGGTAGATGGGTGGATGGATGGATGGATGGATGGATGGGTGTGTGGGTGGGTGAATGGATAGATGGATGGTGGGTGGATGAATGGGTGGATGGGTGGATGAATAGGTGGATGGGTGAATGGATGAATGGGTGGATGGATGGAGAGCTGAATGATAGTCTCTGGCACTTGGTTTGTGTTCCTTACATGCTATATGAATGGATGCATAAGTGGATGGAAGGATGGATATATGGGTGAATAGATAAATGGATGAATGTTAGTCCCTGGCAACTGATTTGTGTTTCATGGATGCTATAAATGAATAAATAAATGGTCAAATGGATGAAAGGTGAGTGGCTAACAGAGCCTGGCACCTGATTATGTCTTTAATTGCCATGTGAATGAATAAATGAATGAATGAAAACCCTACTATTGGCAAGCCATGGCCTCCGAGTTCCTTTAGACCAGCCTTCCTTCCCTCCTGTGGCATTCTGAAGTTTCAGAACACAGGCTTTGACAAGAAATGGGGGGAATAAAGGGGTTTGATATGCACAGCAAACACCTCTTGCAAAGAAAGAGGAATGAAAAAAAATGCCAGTTCCTTCTGGGGGGAAGAGAAGGCGTCAAGACATGTTAAATGGTTAGGAAGCAGGCGGCTGCTTGTTTTGCTTCCGCCTTTTGCAGGCTGCAGGGAGGGGCGGGGGGAGGCTCATTATTTGTCGGTGCTCTGAAGGCAGGTGAGTGGGGAAGGCAGCCTGCAGCCTGGCACCGTGCTCAGAGGCTTTGAAAAATGTAGCACTCTCAAGGCAAGGGAAGGGTTGGATGCAATTTAAAAAAGACAGACTCCCACACCTCTTCGCTCCATATGTTTCCATTCAGATCTGCTTCTCCTCCCAGGCGGGCTCTACCGCGGGCTCTGCCACCTTGCCAGGCTGTGCTGCTGATGCTCTGGAACCTAGAGGATGCAAATGGGTAGAGCCATGGGCATGGGTGGTGGTGTCCAGGTGCCCCTGGCAGATGTGGGGCCTAATGGGGGCAAAGCTGCACAATGGGGGCCACTGCACAATCACATCATTGCTCTGTTTCCAGAGGAAGAAGCAGCACAATCAAAACAAGCCAGTGGGTATATAATACAGTACAGGACTCAGAGCTAAGAGATCTGGGTGATGTGTGGCAAGGTGATGCCTCTTCTTTTTCCCTCTGCCACTGTTCAGCCCAATCCTGAGAGCCTCCTGCAGAGGCTTTTCCCAAGTTGACCTGCATGAAACCTTAGTGAGTGATGGGCACAAGTTCTGTGCCCAGTTGATTTTGGGAAGAACTGAGTTCCTGGACTCCCCCCCACCTTCCTTCCTCTTCTTCATGCGACAAAAATGCATTGGCCCCTGAAAATGGGACTGGGCTGTAAGCAGACTAGTTCACTACCCACAGGATGCTGGCTTTGAACCATGCACTAATTCCAGGCAAAATCAGCTTGTATGGTCAAAGGTATTAACAAGGGGTGAGAGTGAAGGAAGGGCGATTAGTCATGCCTGAGACCATTCCTGCTGCCCTTGAAAGAAGGGGTGTCCTGAAACTGGGGGTACTTCCTTCCTTTCCTGCTTTTCCTGAGATTGCCCAGCGCCCAGCTGAACACTTATCAGTCCATTCCAGTGACAAGGCAATGGCAGTACCTGGGTAGGCAGGTAGCATGGGTAGGAAAACCATGTCTCTCCCCATGTCACCCTGTTTCTGTGCTCCCTGGTCTCCAAACCCAGCATGACCCAGCCTGACCATCTTGGCCTCTCTCTGGACCAGGACTCTCTGCCAGCCATACTAGTCTGGAGTTTCTGTCATTCCTGTGCTCTGAAATACCATCCTGGAAGTCAACACTGACAGTTGTCAAGCCTGGATGCAAATTTGAACCCCTAAAAGGCTTCCTTTTTAGGTGGGTAGAGGGACTTCGTGGCCATTCAAAGAAGATTGTCAATGGCTTTGTGTGAGAGTCTGAGGCTACGGCCCTGTGTCCTGCTGTGCTGGGGATCACCACGGCATCCAGGCTGTGCTTTGGGGGACCACCGGGTGCTGGGGTTCAAGCTTGCTGGGTGATTTCCTGGCCTCTGGAGGGTAGTTTTCAACATTGCCAGTGTTTAGGCACTGCACCCCTCCCCATTACATCAATTGGCCCTAGGGTAAGATGAGGGCAGAGAAGCATCAGGTGCCTAAACTCGTGTAGCTTTCAGATTCCCTTATAGACACCAACTGTGTCCCATCACTCTTTGGCTTCATTATGTTTCCCAACCATTTCCCTCAAACAGGGATGTAGGTTTGATCCCTGGCATCCCATATAGTCCCTGAGCCCTTCAATAGTGATCCCTAATTGCAGAACTAGGAGTAAACTGAGCACAACTGGATGTGGCCCTAAACAGAATTTAAAGTTCCCCAAACTCAGGACCACCAGAACAATTGTATAGTGAGTCGAGTATTTGACTTGCTGACCCTGGTTCAATCTCTGATGTCCAATCTGTGAATCATCAAAGGTTATTCCTGAGTGCAGGAATAAGGAGTAAGCTCTGAGAACCACCAGGTGTGGCCACAACCCTCCCCCTCTGCAAAACTCCAAACACTTTACCAAACATGCCGGCATCAGTGGGGTCCTTCTCTGAGCTGTGCCCCCTATTTAAAGTCACTGTTGTCTCACTCCCATCTTCCTCCCTCACAGTTGTCTGGACCTGCTCCTCATTGGTGTGGTAGCTTTCACCCCAGTTCCAGACTCTGTGTGTCCCCAGCTGGGATAAGCAGTGCCAGGAGGCAGGAATCTGTGACCCTGGGTTCACAGACCTGTGCATTCTTAGCCTAGGAGTGTTCTCCACTGGCTCTTGGAATAGGAAAAGGGATTTAGGACTTTTGATTTACAGGCTGTTCTGAGAGATTGAGCTATTTTGTAGAAATGGCTCAGCTGGGGCTGGAACTCAGGATGTGAAAGTCAATCCTTATCATCCCTCACCCCCATATATACCCCCCCTCTAGACAGCACACTCAGTGTCTCCTCCTGGCCTCAGAAAGAAAAAATGAGGGGTGCAGAGCTTTCCCCAACCCCTGTCAGCATCTGTCCCTCCTCCCAAAGTGCTACCTGATGTGCTCCCACACACCAGCCTTGGTACTCAAGTAGCCAAGCTCTTCAAGGAATAGGAGACCCCTGGGAAGAGAGAAAAGGAGAAAGAGTGGGTACATCAGGACTGTTTGCATTGGGCTCTCTCTCCTCAAACAGGATTCGACAAGAAGGAGAATAATCTGCATTCACCCAGTCCCTAGGCCTTCAGGCCCAACTTCTTGCCTCAGAGGATTCTGGGGGATGTGGACTTGGGCTTCCTTTGAGGGTGGGAGACGCAGGTGTGGGGCTACAGGCAGGGGGTGTCACTTGCCTTCTCAAAACCTGGCTTCTTGCCTTTCTTCTTGTGATAGAGACATATAGGGGGGTGCTGGCCCCTGCTCTCAAAACCTGCCTCTGTGCTATTCTCAAACACAGAGAGCCTATGGGTCATTTGGGCGTGGGAAGAAATAAATGTGTCCAAGGGAGAGAGGGATGTGAAGAGGCTGATCCTCACAGCACGATTGACTTTAGAGAAAGCAATCGGAAGCAACCTAGCTGTCCAACAGCAGGAGATGGACTCAAAGAAGTCTTCCTGTGCCTGGGGAAGCCCAATGCCAACAGAAACGTGCTAAAGAAACCATGCTGATTGGTATGGAGGGAGAATGTCTCTGGGTGGAATAATCTTTGCAAAAGAGCTGCTTGCAAATAATGAATCAATGCATGAAAAAAAATAGTTGAAACAATATACATTTAAAAAGGGAGAGAGGAAAAAGCCTGTCAGGAGCGAGGTTGAACTATGAACTAACTGAGTGGGATGGGAATCGGAAGATGGTGTTGAAGCATTGCTGGCCTGTAGTGTTGCTTTGCTTTTGCAATCAAACAACACCAGCGAGGTCCTGCCCTTCTCATCTGCCCACACAGCTCTGAGATGCAACTGAGAGAGACTAATTGATGTGTTTGCAGAAGTTCCAAATGAGGAACTGGAATCAGAAGCAGCTACATTTGCCCAGGAATAGTATTGCTTTATGGGGGGTTGGTGCATAGGAAGTACCTCTGGTCCCAGGGCTTTGTTTCCTGGTTTGATCTGGAATATTGTTCAGTACCAAAAGATTTCTAAGTGCTCCTGCTCATTCCATGGTGCCCTTTTACAAGAAGCTCCCTTACTCAGCATCCCTTGAATGGAGTCCGGGAGCTCCCTTTCTTGTAATCATCAACCTACGCCTACCTGGCAAAGCTCAGCTCTTTCTTCTCTGATCACCTCAGGAGATATGGTCTCAACAGATTCTTTCTCCTTGAGTGTTGGGCCCATGATACTCACCTCTGAGTGCTTTGCTCCTTCAAGATTGCCAGGTATAGGGGCCGGAGAGATAGCATGGAGGTAGGGTGTTTGCCTCACATGCAGAAGGAAGGTGGTTTGAATCCTGGCATCCCATATGATTCCCCGAGCCTGCCAGGAGCAATTTCTAAATGTAGAGCCAGGAGTAACCCCTGAGCGCTGCCGAGTGTGGACCTCCCCCCACAAAAAAAATTACCAGGTATACAGTCAGCGCTCAATAATTGTTCATCTGAACTCCCGATGAATGAATGACACTCATTCCAGCTTCCTTTACTCAAGTGGGGCTTCTGAATGCTTGTGTGTAATCCTGAGCTATAAATTGAATCATATTTTTAAATGCACCGGGGAACTTTCTATTTCAAGGAACTCTGATGCAAATTCTTTTTATAAAATGAAGACATCTTGAGTAATGCGAATAATTGCTCCCTGACATATCTGTTTATAAGTGGAGATTTTAAGGATCAGGAGTCTGGTACATTAATTTTTCCCCCCTCTGACAAATATTTGGGAAGTACCTGTTCCATGCCAAGCCCGGAGCTGACTTGAGCCTAATCCCATTGTCTGCTGACTCTTATGAACTTTCACCCCTGGCCAGCCTCACTATCTCAGTGGCACAGGTACCTAACATGACTGGCTAGTTGGGTTTTTGTTTTTGTTTGGGGGTCACACTTTGGTGGTGTTCCGCTGTTAATCCTGACTCTGTATTCAGGAATTACTCCTCCTGGTGGGTTCAGGGAACCCATATGTGATGCCAGAGATTATTCCTGGATCAAGTAAGTGTCCTACCTATAGTATTATCTCTCAAGTTCATACTACTGGCTATATTTTACACTCTGGATTCCCCCACTTCCCAGTTGTGTGTCCTTTAGCTATTTACTTTGCATCTCTGAACCTGTGCTGGCAGGTGAATCAGAGAAATGGAACAAAAGTACTACTTCCTAGTGGCCCTGCAGATATGAGTCAGTCCACAGATGCTCTCTACATTCATGCTTGGTACAAGGTAGCGTGACCTTTTCCATTAGAAGATATGGTGGAGGGCCAGTGAGGTAGTCCAGGGGTTAAGGCACTTGCACACTAGTGGTCCTGCTTCAATCCCAGCCTCTGATTGTGTGGTTTCCTGAGCACAGAGCCAGCCTTTGCTTGTGTGGTTTCCTGAGCACAGAGCACAATAATGCCAGGGGTAGGCTGCAAAGCAAAATAAACAAAATGTCTGTCTATGCTCATCCTGGGAATTCTTTCTTTCTTTCTTTCTTTCTTTCTTTCTTTCTTTCTTTCTTTCTTTCTTTCTTTCTTTCTTTCTTTCTTTCTTTCTTTCTTTCTTTCTTTCTTTCTTTCTTTCTTTCTTTCTTCCTTTCTTCCTTTCTTCCTTTCTTCCTTTCTTCCTTTCTTCCTTTCTTCCTTTCTTCCTTTCTTCCTTTCTTCCTTTCTTCCTTTCTTCCTTTCTTTCTTTCTTTTTTCTTTCTTTCTTTCTTTCTTTCTTTCTTTTTCTTTCTTTCTTTTTTCTTTCTTTCTTTCTTTCTTCTTCTTTCTTTCTTTCTTTTCTTTTTTTCTTTCTTTTTTTTTCTTTCTTTCTTTTTTTCTTTTTTTCTTTCTTTCTTTCTTTCTTCTTTCTTTCTTTCTTTTGTCTTTCTTTCTCTTTGTCTTTCTTCCTTCCTTCTTCCTTTCTTTCTCTCTTTCTTTTTTTCTTTTCTTTTCTTTCTTTCTTTCTTTCTTCTTTCTTTCTTTCTTTCTTTCTTTCTTTTTCTTCTTTCTTTCTTTCTTCTTTCTTCTTCTTCTTTCTTTCTTTCTTTCTTTCTTTCTTTTCTTTCTTTCTTTCTTTCTTTCTTTCTTTCTTTTCTTTTCTTCTTTCTTTCTTTTTTCTTTCTTTCTTTCTTTCTTTCTTTCTTTCTTTCTTTCTTTCTTTCTTTCTTTCTTTCTTTTCTTTCTTTCTTTCTTTCTTTCTTTCTTTCTTTCTTTCTTTCTTTCTTTCTTTCTTTCTTTCTTTCTTTCTTTCTTTCTTTCTTTCTTTCTTTCTTTCTTTCTTTCTTTCTTTCTTTCTTTCTTTCTTTCTTTCTTTCTTTCTTTCTTTCTTTCGCCACCCCTGGCGTTGCTCAGGGGTTACTCCTGGCTGTCTACTCAGAAATAGCTCCTGGCAGACACAGGGGACCATATGGGGCACCGGGATTCGAACCAACCACCTTTGGTTCTGGATCAGCTGCTTGCAAGGCAAACGCCGCTGTGCTATCTCTCTGGGCCCCAAACTCAGTTTTCTAACCTTAAATCTCACAGTTACCCCTCTCTAAACATCCTGCCTATCTCACCTGGAAGGTGAGACCTACTCCCACAGCTGGGGGTGGGGTGTCTCTGGTTGGTAATGAAGGAGTTGCCTGAGGGGAGGGGAGAGAGGCAGATGCAGCAAGGAGAGAGATCAGACACATGAGGGATGCAGAGAGGCTGTTTAGCTTAGAGGCCATGTGAAAAAAAGCACATGGCGATTAGGGCCTTGTGATAAAGCTGGATGTCTCCTGAAACTTCAACTGACTGCTTGTGAATCATTTCTTCGCCATCACCCTGTACCTACAGATCTGTTAGCTAAAAGGGCTGCAGATAGGTGCTGGGCTGAGCAGAGAAAGGCCTCTCCATCATCTACCTCTAGGGTTCATTAATTTATAATAAATGCATCATTGCCCATCTTCAAAAGGGGGCAGTGGTGTGGTCTTCATATCTAACAACAGATATGATTAGATTGTAAGGGGGGAAGATGAGCTATTTGCACTTATATAGTAACTTTATTCCTTTTGGATTGAGTGGGAAAATGAGAATGGATTTCTGCCTATTTCTTGTCTTCTTCCAAGTCCAACCTCTTCTCAGATTGAAGATGCAAGAGGAAGATGAGCACCTATCTGCTGTGGGTGTCCTGGGCACTGCTTCTTGGCAGGTTCTTAGCTCAAAGACTGCACCTAGTTGATTTTGCTGTGACTGGATAGAGGGACAGACACATACACTCTGCCTGGACTGGATGTGCCAGTAAAGAGCCACTTACTGATATCTCTGTTTCTGGGACAACAGCCCATGTTTAGCTAGAGAATGAATATATCAGTGCCAGGAAATAGTTTTCCTTGTCTTTCCCTCAGCCCCCATTTAGCAGATGGGAAGAGTGAGGTTGGAGGTCTTATTGCTATTTTAAAAGACTGCATAACCACTCACTATGCTTTGTGAGGTTGGAAACAGTTTGGGAGACCCAAATCCACAGTGATCTTGGGGAACATTTTCTGTTTACATTTTGTTTTGTTTTGTTTATTTTTTGGTTTGGTTTGGAGGCCATATTTGGGGGGTGTTCAGGGCTTATTTCTTTTTGACTCTGCATTCAGAGATTATTCCTGAATGTGCTCAGGGGACCACAGAGGATGTCAGGGATCAAGCCTAAGTTGGCCACATAAAAGCAACTCTCCTTCCCACTGTACTATCACTCTATCTCTGAGAACAGTTTGGTCACAAGTTGTACTGAAGTTTCTTCCTTCCCACCATGGCTTCCTGAGAGCAGAACACAGACTGGGTTCCACAGGGGTATGGCAGTGAGGAAGCTGGGATTAGAGTGGATTGCACCCCACTGTGAGTTCCATTCAATGTCTTCCAGTGCTCATTCAGTAGAGAGGTGTCCTTTAGGTTTCTATAAAGATGTGGGGCACCTCGATATGTACCCCCCAAGGTTTGAGTCTACTCTCCTCTCTGAACTTCCTTCTAGATGCTGTCAAAAGATGAGCTGGGACCAGGGAGTATGACATCAGATACCCAGCTCTTGCTGGCTTTCCTCACTGCTTCCAAATGGATTAACCACGGGTCTTGGGCTAACATTAGTTCCGAGTGTATCCCCTTGACAAAGCCAGGCAGAACATTTGTTATCCGCAATTCGGATGCTTTCCAGCTGTAAACTCATTCCCACTTGGAACAATTCAGTCTGAAAAGTTCAGTTCTGGGTCTTATCCCCATTTTTACAGAGTGAGTTAATGGAAGTTAGAAGGGTTGAGTCCTGGGTTCAGGGCCTCTGAGGTGAGCACCCCATACTTGGGCTGGACCCCTGGTCTTCACAAACACCTCTCAGCTCCGGGTAGCCTTGGAGAACAGAAAAGAACTTAAGGCCTTCAGAGACTTGGGGTTCATATCATTATCCTCTATACTCATCTGGGAGCAAGTTTCCATGTGACTTCCTCTGCTTTCTGAACAAAGGGTGGAAGGAGGCTCAATGCCCTACCAAGAGCATTGCTTTGTGGGAAGCGTTATTAAGATGGGTCTGTCCATGGCTAAGCCTGTGATGTTTTACAGAAACTATCCTGGTGAATTCAGAAACTTGATCAAAGCACCCAGAAAAGGCTGGTCACTAAAATAAAATAAAATAAAATAAAATAAAATAAAATAAAATAAATAAAATAAAATAAAATAAAATAAAATAAAATAAAATAAATAAGATGAGTCATTTGACCACCTTTGAAAGTGAGTTTTTGACATTCAATTTCAGTTCAAAACCAATTCTTCAGAATAGCTTCAGAATGGCCGGCAAGAAACATAATGACCAAAGTGACACAGAGAGAATCATCAGCATTACACATATGTCATTGATTATGATTTCATCATCATCATCATCATCATCATCATCATCATCAAGAGGATGAGTCCCTGAGCAATTTTTCTTTTTCTTTCCTTTGCTTTCTCCTGAAAGGGTTACAATCCCAAGAAAAGATTCTTTCTTCTTTCTCTCTCTCTCTCTCTCTCTCTCTCTCTCTCTCTCTCTCTCTCTCTCTCTCTCTCTCTTTTTTGTGTGAGCACAAAGAACTAATATTAGCAGATCGGGGTTTCTGTAAATATTCATTGTAATCTGTGACTTGGTGAGCATCAAATTCCACCCTCCCGAAAGCTGCACATTTATAACTTGTGAATTCATAAATATTTACGAATTCACACAATCATCACTGACAAATTATTTCATCTGACAGCTCCGCACAGGCTCTGCCTGGTTTCGTGAAATTCTGATCAAATCTCGCGTAAACTTCGGCGGTGACAAGCAGGGAGCGGCCCCACTAAAAACCCACAACCAGATCCTCCCGATTCCAATGGGTCAGTAACTGATATTTACAACCACAACAAACCTGAGCACGAGAAGATTCTGTTGTCTGATGGGCTGCCAGATGTTCTCAACAACTGTACCTATATTTATAACGGTGCATCCAAAGATGTCAAAAACAAGGGCTTGTCAGGAGGAGAGACTGGAGCTTCAGGCAGTGCAGAGAGAAGAAGGAGGGTGCCCTCCCCTGCAGGCTGGGTTTGAATACAGGGTGACTGTCAGGCTGGGTGGGACCTGGGAAAGGTCCCCCTGCACATAGGTTCTGAGCTTTGTGTGGATGCCAAGTATGAATAAGAACTACAATTGGCTGCTGCAGCCATCATGACAGGTACTTGGAAAGCCCAGGGTCCAGAGTACCCCAGAGCTAGGAGTCAAAAGAAAAGCAAAGGAAGCCAGAGAGATAGTACAGTGGGTAGAGGATTTACCTTGTATGCAGCCAACCCAGGTTTGATCCCCAGTATCCCACACGGTCCTCCGAGCCCTGTCAGGACTGATTGCTAAGTGCAGAGCAAGGAGTGACCTCTGAACACCACTGGGTATGGTTCCCCCAAACAAAAAAGAAAATAAAAGGAAAGTATCAGAGACTAGAGTTATAGTACAGTGGATAGGGCGCTTGCCTTGCACATAACCAACACAGGTTTGATCCCCACCATGATTCCTAAGTCCTGCCAGGAGTCATCCCTGAGCACAGAACCAAGAGTAAGCCCTGAGCATAGCTCAGGAGTGCCCCAACATCTCCCCAAATCTTGGTATTCTTTTTACTGCTACACATCTTAGTCTGAATCATCCTGATTTTCGCCATGACTAGACTTTCTATAATGTTTGAAACTTCTGAAGGTGGGCGGACACTAAAGTCTTTTTTTTCTGCTTTGTTAAAGATCACCTGTGGGAGGGACCTCAGCTAGTCAGGTTCTGTGTGCCTTGGAAGAAGTCAGGTGCCTGCCATACACAGACTGAGGTCACCCAAGTATCCATTTATCCACCTGAGCTTTGCCCTTACTATTTCACAGATATAAGGATAAATGGCTTTTCCCTTCCCCACTCACTTCAGTTTGGGGATTGAATTTTGTCCTGGTGTCCTGGTAAATGTGCATTTATCTTCATAGGAGTGGGAGATCTGGGGGTATGAGTCAACCCCATTATGCCACCAGGCTGATGCAGAATGCCTTGAGCCATGGGTGAGAAACCTGCCCTTTGTGATGGGAGCAATCCCTGTCTCCTTCTGTCCAGCATTCCCACTGGCCTTTTGATTTTATGCACTTTAATTTATTACAGAAAGTATGGGCTTCCCCATTTGTCTTCCAAGCTCAGGGCTTGTGTTGGGGTAATTATGAAGGTTAGACTCTGTTAGAATGGCTGAGAATCTCCAGGCACTTGAATAGGCTTCCAGTAAGCTCTTTCCCTCAGGCAGTCCTAGATTCCTGAATTTCTCCACCAAACTGAGCTCATGCCCTTCTCAGGCCCTTGCTGTTCTGTCTTCCCTAAATGATGATCCCTGCAGACTTCATAAACCTGCTCCTTCCTTGTCACGTCGTTTTCTTCCTATGGCCCTCTTTAGAAAATCCTTCCTGACCCCTTCCCGACAGTTATCACCTTTTCCCAACTCACACTCTAAAAAATTCTGATTTTGTTTATTTGTTTTGGGGTCACACATGGCTGTGTTCAGAGTTTATTCTTGGCTCTGGGTTCAGGGATCACTCCTGGTAGGCTCAGGAGACCATATGGGGTGCTTAGGATTGAACCTGGTCAGCCATGTGCAAGTTAAGTGCTCTTCCCGCTGTTCTATCACTCCTCCCCACCCCAATTTGTTTTTTAGAATTAGACACCAGGATTAACAAAGTTGTTTCCTATAGGATTTCAGACATGCTAGGTTCCTATCTCCAATCTCACTCAAACCACATTTTGGTGACCTCTATTGACTTGTGAACCAAAAGGAGCTAGGAATTACACACACACACACACACACACACACACACACACACACACACACACACACACACCTATGCCATGTCTCTCCTGCCTGGAGCAGCATCTGGCACCCACAGGGTACTCAAATATAGGCTGACCAGAAGAAATAAGCATACATACATACACATCAACTATTCCCAATCCTGATAGAGAGAGCCTGGCTTTGGACTCTCCTGTACTCTGGCTTTCTGATCTTGGGAAACTCAAGTCCCCATGAACCTCAATGTCTCTATCTGTAAAACAGTTGGGCCCACTGAACTTTAGAGTGCTCAGGTGCTAAAGAGATCTCACCTGAGGGCGAGGCCAACATGGGAGAGTCCTCCTAACCAAGGGCTCTATTTTGTGACCCCAAATGATCCTGCCAGGAATACATAAGGCCCTGACCTCTATCCTTATTAAGAACTGGGGAGCTAGCTCAAGAGGTTGGAGAACATTCTTTGTACACAGGAGCCCCAGTTTCATCCTTGACCATGTCTGGTCCCACAAGAACCACTAAAAGCGACACCTGTCTCTCTAGCATAGTTGGATGTGGCTCACGATACAAAGAGTTGGCTCCATCTCTGATGGAGTCCTAGATTTGGAATACATTAGGTCAAAGCTCCAGATAGCATAGTGGACAGTCTCTCTGAGCTTCTGCACCTCCACTTCCAAGTGTTTCTGGAAGTGGGACTCAGACCCCATTTGGAGTAGACAAGCTTCAAAGTTCATTGCAGTTCTGGGACTCTCAGAGGTGCAGGGGGGTAAGCACAAAAGAACATCAGCAGAGTGAGCCATAAATGCAGATGGAGAACAAGATTGCAAGAAAACCAACGGCAAGAGTTGGCTGCCGAGAGCTTCTCCACAGCAAGGTCTTGGCTGTGGGAACTGTGTGCTAAGTGTTGTGTGTGCACAACACCTATGGTAGTGGATGTGCATGCAAGCTTAGACACACACACACACACACACACACACACACACACACACACACACACACACACACACACACACTCCCAACACCGTCTGCAACCCCAAGAAGGTTTCTTGCTAAACTTTAGCAATCGCAGGATTTGCCTGTGTGGCTAAACTTGACAAGAGTGATCTCTTCTCTCTTCTCTTTCCTTTATTATTTTCCTCTCCTCCCGAACCCAGAAATTCCAGGAGAAGTGTTTTTAAGGGTGCTTGCTGACAAGTGTACACATGCCGTCCGCAGCCATGGAGCAAGAGGCACAGTTGCTAACTTGTTCGACAGGCGCTAGATTACAATCATAAATAAATGATTTGCTGTCTCTTTGCATTCAGACTTGTAGCTTTTAAAGTGTGCCTGTCATCACGGAATCAGATTTAGTCAAATGCTGTGTAACTGCAAAATTATCCTATCCTTACCTTTTTATTCTCCTTATAATGGACAGTTAAATTGGATTTTCAAATTTGAAGTGCATATGTTTTTCAAATCCCCAGAGGCTGTCTATTTTTTCATTTCTAAAGCAACTCACTAATGTTTATCATTACCACACAGAAATATTACAATTCTTAAGGGGCGCCTTACAAAATCAGCGCAGGAGAAATGTGCTTTATCGTCTCAAAATGAAACCAATTTCTCAGCTGATTTGCAATTTATTTACATGTTAGCATTTGATTTCCGGCTGATTTATAACCCCACATGGCTCTGTCTCGGGGTTTATTTAGAAAGCAGACAACGGTGGTTGGGGAAAACTGTGGAGTGCTGTGTGGTGTGGGGAGGCTGCCTCCCCCGGGAGGGAGCTGGAGGCCATCCTGACACTTTGGGTCCTCTCTTCCATGCCCGGGCATGTGCAAATTTTCACAGTGTTCCAGGTCTAGCCGTTTGGTAAAAATGAACTGAAGAGGTACAGGGTCTCTACGGGACGTGCTCCCTCCTCTACACTGAGAAGGAAGTGATGTGTAGGTGGGAGAGAGGGCTTTGGGAGAGAGCAGCCTGCCCCTGTGACTTCCTCTCATGCTTCTAGAAGCTATCAAAGCATCTAGATTTAAGAAAAATATTGAAGTCAGGAGGGAGTTTACTGGAGTTTGACCATTCATCTGCATTTCATTCTTTCAGTTCCCCATTCATCTATCTGTATCTCCTTCTGACTATTCATATATTTGTTTTTCTATACTCTCCCTCCCAGTCCTCCAATCCATTTATTCATCTATCCTTAGAGCTACTCACCTATACGTTAGTCAACTATTTATTTACCCACATGCCTATCCTTAACTTATTCATCCACATCACCCATCTAATACCCATTCACCTATCCATTCATCCATTCACGAGTGAGCCAGTCAGCAGCTAACCAGTCATCTGATCATTCACTTACTTACCTATTCACACTAGTGGCTCATTTACTTCATTTATTTATTCATGCATCCATGCCCCCTCTACCTACCCATCACTCCATCAATCCTTTGACCCTTCTATTTATTGTACACATACTAATACATACATGTAACCATATAAACCTTCACTCATTTACCTATATACTCCACATACCAAATACATCCATTTATTCATGTATTTGTGCTTCCACCTGTCTTTCATTTTATCCATCTACCTGTCATTCTCTCACCTAATTACCAATTCATCTACACATTTTATGTGTATTTTTGCATTCATTCATCTATCCATTCTTTATCCACCATTCCACCCATTTATCCAACAACTTTGGGTCAATTTAGGCCTTCAGATTGAGTGATAGGATTATCAAAATGAGCAGGAATCTAGGGGCTGGAGGAGTGATAGCACAGCAGTAGGGCATTTGCTTGCATGCAGCTGACCTAGGATGAACCTTGGTTTGATCCCCAGTATCCCATATGGTCCCCCAAGCCAGGAGCAATTTCTGAGCATATAGCCAGGAGTAACCCTTGAGTATCACCAGGGTGGCCCCCCCAAAAAACAAAAAACACACAAACAAATTGACAAGGAATCTAAACAGATCTTCACCAAACTCATGATTGAAGTGAAGGACAAAAACACACCTCTTGATACTGTCAAAGCTCAACCACTGATGCACGTAAAGTGCTTAATATGTTGTAAATCACGTAGGTTTTTTTTTTTTTTTTTTGGTTTTTGGGTCACGCCCAGTAATGCTCAGGGGTTACTCTTGGCTATGCGCTCAGAAATTGCTCCTGACATGGGGGACCATATGGGATGTTGGGGAGGATCGAACCATATTCTGTCCTAGGCTAATGCTGGCAAGGCAGATAGATATCTTACCACTTGTGCCACCACTCTGGCCCCTAAATCATGTAGTTTTATAACACTCATCAGTTAGAACCAATGTGACCAATGTGGTTTGGTCAGCCACTTTTCTTCTAGTTGGGTAACTATGGTCTTACCTAGTAACGGTGTCCTTTGTCATAACATGGAAAAAGAGGCTAATAAGTACAAGGGCCACTTTGCAGGGATGTTTGAAGAGATAAGCCACTTGAGATGCGTGGTATAGCCCTGAGCCCTCTTTTACACCTCAGAAATGCTTGTACCATTACTGTGATTAAATAAAAGGGGCTAAGGAAGAAAGAGCTATGGGTAGTCAAAAGAAGAAGCAGAAAAAAACTGGGAAATGTCTTCTGAGCTGGGCTTATGGAAGACCTGTTACTCTCCAGTCAATAAGGAATGCTCTACCTGCTTCTATATGGGCACACTCCACCCACATCCTGTGGCAACTGAAGAGCCACAGGAAAGGAGAGGAGACAGCTAGAGGATGAGCCCCAAGGTGCAAAAAGGCAGAGGTAAGTCTACTGAGTTTGAGCTCAAAGGCTTTGCATTTGAGGCTGGCAGACTTGGATTTTGTTTTGGGGACAACAGAAGGCTACTGTGTGGGTTTATCAAGGACATGCCCCCATCTGACTGCCTCATTTGGATGCTGTGCAAAGAATGGGATATAGGAGTTTCAGGAAGGGGCCAGGTAAGACTTTCCTACAAAATGAATGGGTTAGAGCTCAGGTACTGGTGTTAGGCTGGCAAGGAAGGATGAGATCTAGCAATGCATCTTTAAACAGAACCAACCAGGACTGGGGGGACCAATTGGAGAAAAGGGGACCAATAATGAGAGTTTCACAGACATCTCTGAGGAACACTATATCAGAGGCAAAATCTTTAGGACTGAGATGAATTTCCCTTCTGACTTTGCTTCTATCTGCCCATGTCATGTGGAGTTACTCTGAATAAATTTGCATGAATGTATGTTTTAGGCAGCCAGTGCTTACTCCTGCAAAAGGAGCAGCTCTCTCTCTCTCTCTCTCTCTCTCTCTCTCTCTCTCTCTCTCTCTCTCTCTCTCTCTCTCTCTCTCTCTCTCAATCTCTTTTTCCCTCTCTCTCAATATGTGTGCAGCACATCTCAAATGATTCTCTTATGGACAGTCAGGAGCTTCCAGAGACTTCCTGCACAAACTTACCTCCTCCTCTCTCTTCTTAACCCTCCTGCTCTTGGGCAGGAAAAATTTCATTTTGAGGACCATGAATTTGAACCTGTTGGCTGATGGAAAATCTAGTCTTCATATTTGTCAGTGGTGTGTCAATTAGAACCATATATGTTGTGAGCAATATACCTGACTCCAAAGACCATTCATTATTTTCTCTTTGCTTTCTTTTGTTTGGGGATCAAACCAACTGTATTCAGGGCTTACTTCTCTCTGTATCTGCACTCAGAAACCAATCATGGTTTGTCATGGGAAACTATGTGATGCTTGGAATTCATTGTATCAATGGAATGCAATGGAATTGATTGCATGCAAGGCCCTCTCCCTGTATACACACACACACTCTTTAATCTCTCTTTCTTTGCCCCCCCCAAAGAACTTTAAAATAAAGGGCCTCAGGTTTCTGTAATGAAAAATTTATAGTTTCAGCTATGATCTAATGTCCCAGAAGCTCAGTGTTGTCACCCCTGTAAGTCACCTTAGATTTCTTTCATCTGTTCTTCATCATTTTTATTTTATCCTACGCCTGGTAATTACCCAACTCTTTGCAAAATTCTTAATCAGAGGTATTACTATTCCCAAAGAGCAAGGACAGGAGGGAGGTTCTAAATTTAGGCACTGACCCCAAAGTTCTGAGACCCAGATGATTGTGGAAACAGTTGAACCTGGACCTATTATCAGTTTTCACAATGGTCTCTGGTCTAATATCTATAGTTGGAGGCACTTAACATGAAGATGGTCTTCCCCTGGGTTATGTGTTTCTGGTCCAGTTTACCTGTGTACATCCCCAAGCCACTGCAACACACTGAGCTTTCGGAAAGGGAGACTTCTGGGAGAAGAACATCGCCCATTCAAGACATGGTGTTGGAGAAAAGTTTCTACTTTCTGCCTTCCCCAGAAGAAAGAAGATAGTTTCAAAGTATAAATATGCACATGCCTGAGAAGCTGCCTGATTAGGCACCTGCAATGCATGGAAATGTCTTACAGGTCTACTTAACTCTAAAAAAAGCTTCTAGAGTGCAAGAGCTACTTGATCCATGGAAGGAAGAAAGGAGAACCACCATTCATCCCAAGAGTCCAGCTTTGTATTTCCATGTGCTCATAAATTCCAGATACCCATCTTCATTGAATTTATTGACATCATTTTATATGACATTTTATATGACATCATAGCCATCCCAAATTGGACATTGAGAGTGGTGGTTGGAAGCATGATGGGGCTTGGACAATTATTGGAATTCATGGTTGGTTGTCTTGCATAGGATAGGTCCAGTTATGCTGCTGTAACAAAGTCTCCATGCCCTTTATGACCTAACCAAGCAAACATTAATTTCTTGTTCTCCTAAATGTGTATGGTGAGTTGGGTGGGGGTCCCTTGGTGCAACTGTTTTATAAACAGCAAGGCAACAGGCAAAGACCTAAGAAATGTGAAAAATCACAGCTGGAAAAGAAAATGGAGACTTGTGTACCTGATAATCAAATTTTTTTCCGTGCACAAAGTGACATGTATTCCATGTGATCATTTCCAACCTCAAGTCATTGTTCCTGGGAGGAGAAGAAAATTGGAACTGCCAGGAAGTAAAGTTATCTGTCTTTGAAGAGGGACAATGTTGGAACCACTCTCAGATTCACCTTCACTGAGTATCATTTTCACCCCAAAGGTGAGAAGAAGGAGCCCTGGCTGTTATCTGCTTCCTGCCATGTGCTTGGGATTAAGGGATGAAGTAACTGTCTTTTAGCAGTTCACATTCAGTTAGGGGAGACAGGACAAATCATCAGAAAGAAAAGGAGGGACGGGAGAAAGAGGCAGAGAGAAAAAATAATTTTAGAACCTGTTTTTGGTGAGGAATAAAAAGAAAGGGAAGCATATGACATCCTTGGCATGTCACCCACAAGAAACAGAGTTCTGTACAGGGAACTCTTCTGTTTCCATTTTACAGAGGAGACTATGGAGGAGCATGGCGAAGTGACTTTATCAAGGTCACCTAGAGACTGGAAGGTTGCAGAGACCTTGTAAGCTTGTCCTTAACCTCATTCACTTGTCACTCTCATGAAAATCCTTTCTTCTTCTTGCTTGGCTATTCAAATGCTATGAAGAGCTTCTGGCTCACTGCTGGAATCTGTGTCCTATAATGAACATAACTGGATTTAACCCTGGGGTGAGGGGCCCAAAGGTACGATGCTTTTCTGTTGGCTTCCTTCTCTGTCCAAATTTGTATCTTCCTGAGACACTACAGTTCCTCTTATGGGCAATAAATCATGGTTTATTTACCATTTCAAAACAATAGGAGACTATTTTTTAATACTTCATGCCAAATAACTCTTGAGAACCTTGCTCACAAGATGCCAACATTCTAAATGGGTGCATCCAACTCTCTCGATTCTACCATTCCTTTGTTCTTAAGGTTCAGGATTCATCTTCTAAGAGTCTAGACCAGGGGTATCCAGATAACTCTTTACAACAGTAGAAATAAGTAGCATCCAATATGGTACCATTAAAAAATTGATTTCATGTGGCTCCTGAGCCTTTAAATGCAGTGTAAAAGAGGAAATCACTTCTGATTTCATTTAAATGTGATCAATTTAAACCAAATGTCAGATATTGATAGTGGTTCTTGGGCTGGGAACTAGAATTTGAGACCTTCTTTTGACATTTTCCATGACAGATTTGGTTTCTACTTACCAAGGCTCTGGAAGGATTATACCCCCAGTATAGATAACTTAATCTGGAAATTAGTAAATGCAATTGGATCTTATATGGGTCCACCATAAATGATGAGATTACACTGAAGTAAGAAGCAATTTCCAAAGATTCCCTGGCCCTGAAACAGAAACTTTTGTTTTATGCTCATTCTGCATCTTCATCTCAAGTTGACAAGATACTCTACCCAGCACTGTCATTTGAGGAAAGTTGTTGGTCAGAGTGAGTGAGGAAAAAGTGAGTGGAACTGTGAAGGATCATATACCCGACGATCCTGTGATCAGAGCAAGCTCAAATCAACACACATAATTACTGCCCTTCTTTCACTGGCCAGATCTCATTATATGTCCTTACCCTAACATAGGTATATGAAGTACCACACTACCTGCTCTGGCAGGGAGAGGTACTATCAAGAACTTCTCAGATACACTAATAATCACCTACTATCTAAGATCAAAATTTAGCCAACAAGCAGCAATAAAGTGACAAGTCTGAGAGGAAAAAAATCAAGTATTCTTGCCAAAATATTGGTCTTGAAGTAAAGGTCCCACTTCTTTAGGGTTGCAAGTAAACAATCTGTGAACCTCTATATGCCTCTTTTTCTCAATAAAACATTCACTTTGAATAAGTATATAATAATGGGGTTATTGAAACATTCATTGTTATCATTTTCCATGCCTGATTGAAGATGGGTCCTGGCTTAGTGTTTGCCTCAGCAGTTCCAGTCCTGGATATAGAAACTATAGAAAAGCAATACTAAATGGATAAACTTGGGAAAACAATGCTTGCTACTCACATGAGACTCAAGAAATAATTTTATAGAAACCCTTTATTTGGACAACTCAAATGTCTATCTATCATTCAATAGGTCTGTTGGGAGATTTTCACATGCTGGAATAGCCCTCTGAAATAACCACATACAAACTCATGGTTCATGGGACAATGAGTGAAGGTGAAACAGTAAGAGAAGATTTGACACTGAGGAGGATATACTGGATAAGTGTATGCACCTGAGGTTCAGAAATGGGACTGAAATGATGGAGGTCAGAATCAAGGTCATATCAAAGAAGGTATCAGAGAGTAGCCTGGAGATTTGGATGTATCTACGACTTCAAACCTCAAGTCTGAGATTCATTGACTTGCTCAGTTCATGTTGGTGCACTTCACTGGAGTTGACTATGTATCAGAATAAAGTCTATTTAAGAAGTTGTGTTGGGGCCAGAGCAGTGGCACAGCAGTAGGGCATTTGCCTTGCATGCGGCTGACCGAGGATGGACCATGGTTCAATCCTCCAGCATTTCATATGGTCCCTCAATTCAGGGTGCATAGCCAAGAGTAACCCCTGAGCATCACCAAGTGTGGCCCCCCAAACAAACAAATAATAAAAGAAGTTGTGGGACCATGTGAGTCGTAGTGTTGCCATATCCCATGCAGGGCTGGTCATGCAGAATGCCAGCAAATGCTAACTGAAGGTAAGACATGATGAGCCAACACCCTTGAGAAAAACAAGCCACTTTTGTGTCCCCTTCTGGATTAAGTTTTACTAAGTGCCATGGGGGTATACTGGACTCGCTAGTCATGGAGTCATCTATCCGCAAGGCTTTACTAGTGATAGCTAAATACTTTTGCTTACCTTGGTATGTATTTTTGCTGTTTCCTTATCACTCTGGCTTATGCCACGACTGATCTTCCTGTTTATTCTTTCCTGGTCACAAACTCCTCTACCCTGCTTCTGATGAATCTTTTGTTGCACCATATGTGACATTGGCACTGGAAGAAAGTCTCTATTTTAACTGAATCCAGAATCTAGAAGGGCAAAAGGGGAAAGGAAGGGAATTTGGAGAGCAATGAACAGTTTAGGGGAAACAGACAGAGAAAGAGGGAGATAGAAAGGGAGATAGACTGAGACACAAAGTCATAGATATAGACACAGATGTAGAGTGAGATGAGCTTTTCTTAATTCTATGTATGATGCTCTTTCTAGTGTCTCAAGACTCACAATACTAGTAGAGACCGCTCTTCCTTCCTGCAAAGTTAATTGGCTACAAAATGCATTTTTAAACACCCACAAAACTAAAATCCACTACTGCTTAAGCAAGGATAAAATAATATAAATCAAACACAGTTCACTCTTCCCAAGCTTTAAGGCATTATCTCCAAAGTATATAGAACTTATTTGGTAGAACAGTTGCTTATTTGCTAGGATGTGGGTCAACTGTCCCCCACTCTGTCCCTAAGTACAGGGTTCCACCACATACATGCCCAGTGGTGCTGAGTATGGCATGAGGAATGATGAGTAGGTCCTATGCCCCCAATCCTAGAGCATGGTGTTGGGGTAGAGGGTACAGAGACAGAAAATGACCTGCATGGGTCACCTTGTAAGATTGTCCCATTGCTGAATTCTTCCCATTCTACAGATGGGAAAATTGAGACTTGGAGATCTAAAACCCCCACAGACACACCATGGTAGAAGAGACCCAGGATTCATGCTGAAGATTCTCTACCCCAATTCTGCTGTAGCCTCCCCCATTCTGTTAAAGCCAGTATTTACCCATTTTCATTAAAAAAAAGGGAATAAGTTACCCAGCTAGAAATTAGCAACTTTCAAGATATGGTGAGCATAGTTGTGTAATTTTAACAACAAAATGAACACCTGAGAGACAGATGAAAACAGACGGGCTTTCCAATCAAGTCCCCCTCGTGGGCCAATTATTTTGATAGGAAATTCCATCAGGAGATTTCTGGGGTAAGAATCATAGTCAGGTAAAAAAAAAAAAAAAAAGGATGGCAAAATGCCAGATAAAGGACAAAGGAGGGATGCCCCATGAGAGAGGTTCCCCCCTTTTTTACTGTTCTACTCAGATTGGTATCCCCAGGGTTTAAATGAGTCCCCCAGCTCTCAGCACATGCAAAGTGGTTGCACATGAAATGAGGACAGTCAGGAGTAGAGTTCCTTCTTGAACATTTTATTGAGACTTACTAAGTCTCAGTCCCTGTACACTCAAGAGGTCTGTTAGCAATTTCTCCAGAAACCGCAGGAGAAAGTTTCAACCTCTGTGCCCCACCCATCTTACAGATGAAGTAACTAAGAGATGAAACAATCAATCCACAATGAGAGGTAGAGTTGGAATCTAGAAAATTCTGACTTCAGAGCTTTTAATCAACCTGGCTGCCTGATGTTTCCCTGGCAGGTTTTTCTGCTGAAGGACCCAAGGAACAGCCAGGGACAGGTACACCTTGGCTGGAGGCTGAGGGAGTGCATACATCTTCAGAAGCAATGAGTACTCTCCACATAAGCAAAGACCTGGCTGTTTCCCATTTATTTTTTGTTCGTTTGGTTTTTTTTTTTCGGGGGGGGGGGTGTCACACCATGTGGCACTCAGGGGTTACTTCTGGCTCTGTGCTCAGAAATTTTTCCTGGCTGGGGGGACCATATAGGATGCTGGGGATGAAACCCCTGTCTGTCCTGAATCAGCAGCATGCAAGGCAAATGCCCTACCACTGTGCTACCACTCCGACCCCTGCTCCCCATTTCTTTGCCATTAGCTTGTCCTAGCTTTCTGGGGCAGTTGTGGCAAATGATCACAAAGTTGGTCACTTATGACAACAGAAATTTATTCACTTATAGTTTTCGGGGACAGTGCTGATTCCACATTAGGTCTTGGCATATTCTAGAGACCCATGGAGGCTTACAGGGGTGGAGAGGGGGAATCTCTCCTGCCTCTGCCCACTCTGTTATCTGCTGGCATCTCTCTGCTTGTGGCCACTATCCCCTTAACATAATTCCCAGGGCACATCCATTGTCATGTGTGTTGTTTGCTTGTTGTCTAAAGGTACAAGTGGTGGCATTTGGATGCCATCGAGACAATCTAGAGTATTCTTCCCATCATCAGAATCACACCTGCAAAGGCCGTTTTACTTCCACAGGGTGGCAGTTATAAACTATGTGTATATGTTGTAGATATAAGGACCTGTACAGTGAGATGTGGGGGCTTCTTTTAACCTTGACACATTCCAAAAACTTTGTTCTGGAATTTTTGACAGGAAAGGATCTATCATCAACCTACCTACCTTCCCGTCCTTACACCCTGAACCTCTCAAAGGGTAAAATCCTTTTTTCAAATGTCCTCTACTTTCTCCCTTATCAGCAGCTTTGTGAGGCTGAAAGGCAGCATTATAAGCAGAGGATGGTCAAGGGGTCTGATATCTTCTGGCTGTGTACTTGAGGCTCTAGAAGATTTTACCCCCCCCCCCCATGCACGTAGACTCATTAGATTTAAGCTAAGCTAGGGCTGAACACTGGGCCTTGGTCTCCCAAAGCAACTTGGTTTTTCCAGAAACAAACAGTAAGTAATTTCCTCTTTCATTCTAAAGACATTTGCTAGATTCTATGGATCAACCTTGAGGAGGATATTGGGACCAGAGGGGAACCTATTCCTTTATACCTGTAACCTAAAGAAAAAAATTTAATAAGTAACCAAGTTCTGAACACAGGTAACAAATACAAAAATGCGGTAGGAATGAAGAGTGGGCAGAGAACTGAATAGCAAGGGTTAGGGTCTTCAACTCCAAATGGGAAGTGGATATGATTAAAGCAAAGTGGGCCAGGGCAGAAGGGACATAAAGCAGAAGGGCTCATAGGTGTAACGTATGTCTAGAAGCTGAAAGGGGCAGGTGAATAGGGAGAGTACACCATTTTGGATACTCTGCTACTGAGCTAGTTATTTTTGTATGTACTTCCTAAATGACCACTCTGAGTCCCCAGTCATGTAGAAATTTGCTCAAGTTCTTTTAGCTACCAAATTCTCTACTTAAATTCATATAAGATTCACCAGGATTCATCATATTTTATGCCTGACTCCCCAAATTTCACCATTCTGCCTTTCCCCTGGGGGATCTAGCCTCTCTGTTATCCAGAAGACTTACTAAGAATTCTCATTGCTCTGTTCCCAGTGGCAATGCTGATCGCATGCTGGTGGCTGCCTGAGATATTTAGAGGACTGCACTGCTTTGCCTCTTCTGGGATTGATTAGCAATGTCTGCCCTGGGCACCAGCTGAAGGAGCAAGTGGTGTGAGTGGGTGTGAGTTCCTTGGAGTTTTTTTTTTTTTTCCAGCCAGGGCTAGAGGCTGTATGAAAGCATTTCTGTTTATCTCCAGACTTTCAGGATAAAATTTTCCATCCCTGAGTGACCCTCATTATGCAGGAAGGACACTGTGATATTTTTTTTTTATGAAGAGAGCGACTTGTTCTTCCCAGTTGGGAGTTTTTTTAACCAGCAAAAACTCACCTCCCAATCAGGCTCTGATTTTGGGAAGTTGTTCAGTGTCGTTTGGCCATGTGCCCCCTCCCCAGCCCACTTCCTTCTACCATCTTTTTCTGCCCCTGCTTCCACAAGGCATTTTGTATGTTCCATTGAGTTGATTGCCCCCACAGCCAGAATAGCATAAAATAATGGTTCCACGCAGAAGGAACTTGCTGGGCTTGAGTGGGTAAAGAGGTATGAATCAGACACACATATTCCCCACCTTACTCCCTCTCCTCACCTATTCTGCTCTTTTCCTTGGGGGAATCACAGAGGGGGGCTCTCTTGGAGACTAGTGGCAACCCCCTCAGCTCATCACAGACCCTCACTCATCTGGTCCAACAACCTTCCCATGGCAAAGCAGCATATACCACTCCAAGGGGGGGGGGATTCTAACGAGACATTAATAGATAAATAAAAATAGCTTCCATGAGAAACGACAAGAAATCATGCAACAGAACGATTTCTCTCTGTGCGCGTAAACTCATGAATAATCAAATCGCACAGTCCCCAAATAAGCCAAACACAGGCTCTTGTCAACCTCATCCCAGTTTCCTCCTGGAAGGTCACCTCAAACCTTTGCAGACCTGGGTGGCTCTGCCCCTCATGTCTCCCCCACCCTCAAACAAACCTCCCTCCCACCTCCCAGCATCTCCCCCCAACCCCCACTCCTTAGAGGGGTGAAATTAATTCCCACCGCCATGGAAACGTGCAGAAACTCCGCATGGAAGGCTAGGGCACTGCTCATGAATCATCAAGCAGAAAGCATAGTTCGATAAAATATTAGGTGCGGGGGGGGGGGGGGGGTTCCTGAGGCCGTGGCTCATGTGAGCAGAAGCAGAGGCCTTGCTTCAAGCTTCTTTAGTGTCACATTAGAGCCTACCAGCTGCCTCGAGAAGAAGACGATCCTCCCTGCCTTTTTTCTTCTTCCTTTACATTTTTTTTTATTTTTTTATTTTCCCTCATGTGTTAAGGGAGAAAACAGTGACAGGGACAAGTGACAGCTCGCTAATTATTCCCTTACTGCCACTGCTGTTCTGGCTTTGGACGCATTGCTCATTTCTCCCCGTCTTCGCACTGAATAATGCATGGGTCCCTATCTGTATTCAAGCGGCACCTCCGGGGACCGCCAGCCTAACTAGCTGATAACTGATTCAGTTTGTAAGCAGGGCCTCTGGGAGTTGCAAGGAAAAGTAGCCAAGAACAAATTTAACACTTCTTTCTCATTTTCTTCAGAACATCAAGGAGAAGTAGGTTGGGGAACGGGTGGAGGGTAGGTACGGGGTCTTTGGAGGGCACTTGACCTCAGTTAGGAAGGGGGAGGCTTGGCTCCGGCTGTGGGGAAAAGGGGATGACAATGGTGATGGCAATGACAATGATAAAAAAACAGCTAAGGTTAGTTAAAAGCTTAGAGAGCGCCCATTGCACTCAACACTTTGCACCCACTTTATTTTTCTCCATCTTTTTCCACAGGACCCCTGGCAGCAATGCTTGGGCAGCTGTATCAGTTAGCTCTTTTTATAATAATGCCGCATAACAAAAGACTCCCACGTTTTAGTAGCTGTCAACAACCTGTATTTATTTGTGTCAGTTCATCTTGGCTGTGTTCAGCTGAGCTTGGCAGGGTGTGATGAGTCTGGATCAATTCTGCTCCTCATGTCTCCCCTCACTGGCTCTGTATGTTGGGGTTCAGAGGGTAATAAAGGTGACCATTATAACTAAGAAGCAAGTATACATTCTGCCTGCACAGCACCTGCTAACAGTCCACTGGCTGAAGCAAACAGAACTGGTTCAGTGGATTGTCCAGGAATATTTGCTAGATCTACCTGACATGAGTCTCTGTCAGGCTAAGGTGTGAATGCCTCACTCTACAGCTCACAGGCACCCAAAGGAACTCCTCAAAACCATCCCTTGAGATAACCAAGGCCTCTCCTCCTTCTGATCCAGCAAAGACAGACATTTTTGTTTACTTTTGCATATGCAATCCTCTCCCCAACAGTGCTCATGGTTCTGCATCCAGAAACTACTCCTAGCAGGCTTGAGGATCCTATGGGATATCAAACCCAGGTCAACTGCATGCAACATAAATGCCTACCTGCTCCACCCACAAAGACAGAGTTTACAAAGACTTCTCTCCTTTGTTCTCCAGACTTGGTTCTTCCTTATACGCATGTGGAAGTTTAGGCCTGCAAATAATATTCTGTCTCCCTCTCAAAGGCACTAGGGACGATTTTTCTTCCTCCTCAGAATCCCCTGTTCAGATAGGTGCTGGGATTCCCTATGTTTTATGAACCAGCACAGAGAGCTTGAGCATGTCTTTGAGATCACACAGCAGGTAAGGGGGTAGAGGCAGGTTTTGCACTGGGGCTGGTTTCAGGGAACAATCAAGATCTGATCCACCCTTGGCAAAACTGAATTGCCATGCAGCTGTATGAAATTGGGGTACAGATGCTTGTTTTGAAATGTCAGGGTGTCATAGTCTTTAAAAAAGATAATGGAGTGAAATGGTGCTTGGACTGGGGTCACCCACTGTCTGAGGGACTTCATGTTCTTGGGATAGTCCCTGATCTGGGGGCTTCTCTCATGGACCTCACATTCTGGCTATTTCTTTTGGGGTAGTCAGGATGCACCCTTGGTCCCTACCCATGGGTGACACATTCAGATCTTGCTGGGAAGTAGATGGATTCCCCCAATGGTCCCTAAGGAGACACAGGCTACTGGATCAGCACTTGGCTTCCTACCCCCCCCAGCTACTCCCCCTCACTCTACTTAGACTGGGGACCCCTCCTACCCTCTCCCCTCCATCACACCTGCTACTGGTCATCAGGAACCATAAAACCAATTCTAATTTAGGGCCCAGAGTCAACCATGTTGAAGGGGAAATATTTAGAATGTGGTCCCTTATAGCATCGGGGATGCCATCCTGGACCAACAGAATATTCCACAGGACCTGTACATGTACCCCAGTTTTGCTATATTTTGGGGGTCTCACACACAGTGGTGCTCTGGGCTTACTCCTGGCTCATACTCCTGTCTGACTTAGGGAACTATTTGGGGTACCAAAAATCTAAACTGTACAGCTCTGTTCTCTTTGGATTTTTTTTTTTTTAATTTGGAGCATACTCAGTGGTACTCGGGCTTTACTCCTGGCTCTGTGCTCAAAGATCACTCCTGCCAGTACTCAGGGTGCCTAGGATCAAACTCAGGTCAGCCACATGCAAGGAAAGTGCTCTTTCTATTGTACTATTACCCCAAGTTTGTTCTCTTAGTACCCCTCCCTGGGCCAGACTCACAGCAGGTCCTTGGGGAGCAGTCAATGAAGAATTGTGAGGTTCTGCCAACAAATGCTTTACAGGTGAGGAGGCTCAGAGAGTTTTGCACACTGCTCCTATGCATACACTTACTGAGAATGTACTCTATGCCCACACTGCTGAAGAGGGAAGGGTGCTGCATTTATCTGATGTCATGAGGAACGTGATCACTTCCATGAACATCCTCTGAGGATAATTCCCCAGTGAGGAACTGAGACTCTGAGAAAAGAGGGGTTCGGCCACCATCTTGCTGTGAGGAGTCACCAGGCCTGGCTACCCCATGTCTGAGCTGGGAAGGAGAGTGGGAACCTCTTTACCCCTGAAGCTGGCAAGTCCAGGATGATGGGGGCTCCGCAGAATGGGGTACCCACCACCGCTGCCCCTTGCGGAGGCATGTACATCTGCATCAGGCCTGCTTGGTCGCTGGTGACTGGGGCAACACCAGGCTCGCTGTCAGGCAGTGCGTATCAAGGCTGCTGCGGGGGCGGCAGGCAGGCTGTTGGCAGGTGGCTTAAAATAGCAGCGAGCGCGTCCTCACCGCTGCAGGAAACTGTTCTTCCAGCCTAGAAGCTTCCTCAGCCCCGCAGCCCTTCTCCAAGGAGCTGGAGAAATTCAGCTCAAGGACAAAGTGCTCCCCCCTCAGCTCCTCAGGAAGAAAAGTCACACCCTAAACTCTAGAATTCCCAAGAGCTGCCCCCACACCAGGCCCTGTTCCCTCACCCCTTTCTCTGCTCCCTGTGTCTGTGCAGCTTCAAGACATCCCTTGAACCTCAGCTTTGGCTGGTGTGGGGACGTGGAAGAAATTCTTTGTGCTTCTCTATCTGGAAAACATACAGAATACTGTTGGTGCTTAATAGATGTCCACGGGATCCATGTGTTGTCATCTTGTCTTTTGGGCTTAGCTCACTTGTTAGCATCTAGTGGAAATCTTCTAGATTCTCCTAGAACAGCACTGTTTCTGTGATATGGATAGTTCTTGCTCAGACTGAGATGAGAGGAAACCCCTTGTTTGTGGCTTGCTCCAGGCCTGTTGACTGGATAAACTGTCACACCTCTTAAGTGTGACAGTTGCTCGTGTGAAGAGGAAAGGAGGGCTCAGGTAATTGGTACGCATGGCGGAACTTTCATAGTTGCCCCTGTGCACATGGTAGACATTGCTAATCAATCACAGCACACTTTCTTTATTTTTTCACTGAGCCTTGGAGCTCCTAGGCAGCCATGAGCAATGGACTCAGGTTGGCACCAAGGAGACACCCTAATGTCCAAGTATCAATGACTGCAGTCTTTAAATAAATGGCCTCTAGTCCAAGGTTACCTTGGCCATCAGACTGGGCTTTTCTAGGAGAGTATGCTGCTACCATATAACCTAATATTTCCTCTGCTAGTCATCACCAGGTTTTGTAGAAATGTCAACTATGGGAAATGAGGGAGTTAGGAAGCATCAGTGAGCTTTGCTGGCATGAACATCAGCTCTCCACCAAGACTGCCCTAACGCTGTGCACTTGCCTGGACTCTGCTTCCACTCACCACCCACAATCTGAGAGGAACAAGTCCAGAGTTGGGAAACTCAAGCTATGGACTCAAGAAGATCAATTCCAACTTAAAAAAAATGGCTTCCCTATGAAGAAATATAGAGTAATTGGGACCATTGATAAAGAGAACCTCAGAGCAAGAAGGTGGTAAGAGATAGAAGCAGTATTGAGGGAGTGAAGACCACTCTTTAAGCCTCAGTGGCCTCTGCTATAGCACAAGGACAACAGGACTGCCTCCCTGGTAGGACAGAAGTGAGACTGTTTATGCACAATTCCACAAATATCTGCTTTAAAGGGTTCTACTTTGGTCAATAGTCCAGGAGGTATTACTTCTCATTAGGGAAGAAAAATTGCCTCAGACCACTTGAGCCTCATCGCCCTTTGATTCCCACATTCTTGGGTCTTCTAACCCCTTGGACTGCCAGAAGAAAACTAAGGAGGCAAGAATTCAGAAAAGGAGGCTGTGGGCCTTTTAAGAGAAAGGGAGAGAGCCCCTATGATGTAGTGCATCATATTAACATTGTTCTATAGACCCATTTTACAGATGGAAAAACTAAGCCTGGAGGAACAAGGGAAATAGCCAACAAAAGAACAAGGGAGTGGCAGCTTCTTAATATAAACCCAGCATCCCTTGAGGCCTGTATCTGTGGTTCTGGCATGGCTCCCTCCAATTTTGGTAGCAAGGTCTGTATACACATTTCTCATAAAACTTTATTCTCATTCCTGCTTACCTTACTTTAATTGAATATGCTCTGAAGCAATCAGTTTGATATCATAGGAAGAATATTTGGTCCACTTTGGGGGGACCTTCCCAAGAACTCCATGACCTGGGTTTTGCATTGTCAGTAGAAGATAGTGAAGTTAAATGAAGGAAAGACAAATCAGATAAGAGAAAAGGTAGGAGACCAGGCAGGGGGAAGCAGAGTGTATTTGGAGACCCTTCTGGTTGTCATAAGAAAAGAGGAAGTCACAGTGTAAGACCAGAATTGGGAGATACTAGTGTTGGGCTTTTTCCTGTGACAAGGAAGTCATGAACTGGGTTTCTGTTCAGCTATCCCTGTCAAGCCTTCACTTCCCCAGACTGAGGGCAAAGGGAACCCTGAGCTGGGGCTGTACTCAGCATGCAGTGTCTTTGGGGACATGGCTGCTTCCCTTATAGAAAATCATGCTCAACTTCTTCAATTTTAGGAAAGCAGAGACTCAGAAACCCACAGTCCCCCAGGTGAGTCCTCTCCCACTCAGGGCCTTCCACCTAGTGATAGAAACTTGCATAATCCATTTGCTTCCTGCAGCATGAAGCAGAGAGTGTATCAGTTAGCTACTGCTGAGAAACAAAGCATATCTCCACAGCTTCTCATGGGTTAGTGGCAGTGGTGTCTTCAGTCCCTGGTGGATTTTCAGGCCAACTGGGTTTAGACTAGACTTGCCTTGGAGTGGGTCCTGCCCCATGTCTTTTATTCACCTCGCAGAACCAGTAGTAGGTTTGAAATTTGGGGAGGAGGGGAGTGTTAAGATAGGGTTAAAGGAGTCATAGGGAAAAGTCAGAGGGAAGGATACCCACAATCTGTGAGCCAAGACAATGCAATTTCTCAGTGGGATTGTTGGGAGTGATCTCAGTCTGTTGTTGGGGTCATCAGCCCAGGTCAGGAACATACACAATCCTGTCCAGAGTGGTTGGAATCCTTAGCTGGATGACCGAACCCCTTGTCTGGACAGGAAACTGAGGTCAGGTCCCTCTGATCTAAAAGTCATAGTCCCACTAGCCCCTATCCTACTCCCATCTCACTCAGCTTCCCAACCTGCTAAATCCTTTTTCCCAGGCCTTGGCTATGAGCATGAGCCTACTCCCCCTCTTTCCTTAGCGGCAACCCCCTTGGGGAAGAAGGAGCAGATAGCAGAACCGTGCTATTTACAAGCTTTCAAATGGGTTATTGAATCATAAACTGAAATCACAGGCTGTAACCAAATCAGCAAGGACCAGATTCAATAAAGTGAGAAGGGAGGGGGAAGAAAACTCCCACCTAGAAGCTTGTTAAAGTCTCTGCTTCTCCCGGCCTGGCTTTCTTAAACGTCGCCTTGTTGCTGGTGAATGCACCCAGCCGGGGCGGCTGCTATTAATTCCATATGTGCTTTAGAGGAGGAGGAAAAGGCCATTGAGTTGGGCCAGTGGGACTTAAAAAGAACCCAATGGGCGCTTTATCGCTGCCTTGTTGGGGAAGGGGGTGGGACGGAGAGAGACACAGGCATCTGCTACTGCTGCTGCCTTTGTAAAACATTTTAGGGTGTCCAGGGTAAAGGGGGACACTCCCAGGCTGACTGAGGGCTCCCTGGAGAGGGGTCCTTCTCTGAAGCAATTCCCAGGGGTGGGAAATTGCTGGTGTGTGTGTGTAATCTCAGTACCTGAAAAGGCCTGGAGCATCTCCATGCTTTTGATCTGATTAGGAGGACCAGATCTAAACATACCTGGCCCAGAAGAGAACATTAACTCTTGTGGACTGAAGATCATTTATTCAACCATCCATCCATCCATCCATCCATCCATCCATCTATCCATAATCTATTCATTTTCTTCACAGTTTGGAGATAGCACAATAGTTAGGGTGTGTATATCACCTGCTCCCAATCTAGGTTTGATTCCTGGAACTGCATGGTCCCTAGATCATCCTTGAGTAACAAAACCTTCAGCACTGCCAAATGTGACTTTGGAGACTTTGACAACCACTGGGGTGGGGGAAGTTGACCCCCAGAACTGAAGGCTCTAAGCAACACTACAGCTTTGGGTTTGCACTGACCCAATGACCTGGTTGGCAGAGGACCCATGGGCACCCACTATCTAAGATATCACTTTCTCTCCAATTAATGTTATTTTTTTCTTAGTTGCAGACTTATTATGTACCCAATGCTATATGGATGTCACCCCTCATTATTCAGTTGTAGTTCTTTGGAATCATTGGACCTCTATCAGTTGATTCACAGACTTACTCTAAGAGGCAAACCCTCTGTGAATGTGAAGCCTGCTTTAAAGCCACGAGGTTGCACATGGGATCACTGCAAAACACTGAGAGTAGGGTGTCTCATTTTCACTCAGCCCATTAATAAGAGGAGCAAACTGAGTCTCGGAGAGATTAGGAGCCCCAGAGCCCAACAGAGCATGTCTCAGTCAACAGTCACATAGACTCTTCTTACTTTAAGGGATGAATTAAGTCAGTGCTAGAATGTTCCTCGACCTGAGCCAACCAAATGTCTCATGTCACAGAGGGTGAGGCTCAGAGATGTCATTGCTCCATCTCAGGCCACTTGGCTAGAAGTGTAAGAGTTAGAATTAGGGTCTGAATCAACCCCTGACTGTCTATCTCCAGAGCCTGAGATACTGGCCTGGCAGAACCCAACTCTGGGCAACTCAAGGTGTTGGGTCAGAGGCTGAACCCAGATTCCCTGGGTTCACTCTTAGTGAATTCCACTCAGTCGAGGGCTTGCTTACACTTTATAGCTTCTGATGTGGGAGAACTCAGGTTCAAGGTTCAAATCCCAGTTCAAGCCAACCTCCACCCTTGAAAGCTTCTCTTTAAGTTCTTTCTTTCTCTCTTCATTTTTCTTCTTTCTTTCTTCTTTCTTTCTTTCTTTCTTTCTTTCTTTCTTTCTTTCTTTCTTTCTTTCTTTCTTTCTTTCTTTCTTTCTTTCTTTCTTTCTTTCTTTCTTCTCTTCCTTCCTTCCTTCCTTCCTTCCTTCCTTCCTTCCTTCCTTCCTTCCTTCCTTCCTTCCTTCCTTCCTTCCTTCTTTCTTTCTTTCTTTCTTTCTTTCTTTCTTTCTTCCTTCCTTCCTTCCTTCCTTCCTTCCTTCCTTTCTTTCTTTCTTCTTTCTTTCTTTTGGTTTTTGGGTCACACCTGGCAGCGCTCAGGGATTACTCCTGGCTCTATGCTCAGAAATCGCTCCTGGCAGGCTCAGGGGACCATATGGGATGCCGGGATTAAAATCACCAACCTTCTGCATGCAAGGCAAACATTTTACCTCCATGCTATCTCTCTGGCCCCACTCTTTCTTTCTTTCTTCTTTCTTTCTTTCTTTCTTTCTTTCTTTCTTTCTTTCTTTCTTTCTTTCTTTCTTTCTTCCTTCCTTCCTTCCTTCCTTCCTTCCTTCCTTCCTTCCTTCCTTCCTTCTTTCTTTCTTTCTTTCTTTCTTTCTTTCTTTCTTTCCTTTCTTTCTGTCTTTCTTTTTTCTCTCTTCCTCCCTCCTTTCCTTTCTTCCTCCCTCCCTTCTTTCTTTCTTTCTTTCTTTCTTTCTTTCTTTCTTTCTTTCTTTCTTTCTTTCTTTCTTTCTTTCTTTCTTTCTTTCTTTCTTTCTTTCTTTCTTTCTTTCTTTCTTTCTTTCTCTTTCTTTCTTTCATTTCTTTCTGTCTTTCTTTTTTCTCTCTTCCTCCCTTCCTCCCTTCCTCCCTTCCTTCCTCCCTCCCTCCCTCCCTCCCTCCCTCCCTCCCTCCCTGCCTCCCTCCCTCCCTCCCTCCCTCCCTCCCTTCCTTCCTTCCTTCCTTCCTTCCTTCCTTCCTTCCTTCCTTCCTTCCTTCCTTCCTTCCTTCCTTCCTTCCTTTCCTTTTTATTCTCTTGTTTGAATTAGAGTTTAAGTTCTGACCTATTTACAGCCCTGACTTTCTATCTTTGAAATGAAGATAATTGTGGGGCATCTCTTTCTGGGATGTTAAGAAATCAAACATAAGTGTTGGAGCAATAACACAGGAGAGGAGGCATTTGCCTTGCATGAGGTTGACCTGAGTTTGATCCCCAGCATTCCATATGGTCCCCCAAGTATGTGACTGCTGAGCACAGAGTTAGGAGTGATTTCTGAGCACAGAGTCAGGAGGAACACCTGAGTGCCAATGAGTGTGGACCTCTACAGAAAAGAAAAAGAAATCAAATATAGCTGATATGTAATAAGTCAGGCTCTCTTCTAAGCATGGTGTGAGGTGGTTGCCCAGTGCCAGAGCAGCCCCCACTGCAGAGACTAGAGCCGAAGGGGACAATGCTGGGTGCTCAGACCATTCAGGGTCAGCTTTGCTCCCAGGCAGGTCAGTTCTGAAGCCCAATTCACCTTGACCCTCAGTAGGTGAAGAGTCACTCGGTGATGCTCTGTGAGCAGTTGGAAAAGCTGAGTGTGCAATTGTGCAGCTTTTTATATCTGAATGGCTCCTACCTCATTGCACAAGGAGATGCTCTGGTTGTCATTGGTGACCAAAACCATCACAGGTGCAGACCTAGGGCTCCAAGTAGTGCACCTGGAGAAGTGCATGCACCATCTCTCTAGCACTTCTGACCAAGTTCTGGGCCACCCCACTTCCTACGTGACTCAACACGCAAAACTTCTGTTTCTGAAGTTGTTCATCACTCTCTCTTGCCCCAGGGCCTTTGTATAGACAGATTCCCATGCAGGACTGTCCTCCCCTGATTAGGATTTCAGCAAGCTCAGCATCCTGGCACCACATGGTCCCCATAGCATTGCTGGGATGGCATTATTCACCACTTGGGGCCTGAGTTACACCACAACCTCATCCCTAGCACTGAACTGTCTGTCACCCCATAGGCCAAGATTTACTGAAAGGGTCCCCTGAGCAATGCTTAGGAATACCCCCCAAAATGTCCCCTCCATAAAGCCTGCCCTGGATCCAGAATTATTGTTCCTTTCTCTGTTCCTGCAGTTCTGACAAATGTCCTGGGGTCTGGGCATGAGTTGCTTCTGCTGAGTCTCTGAAGGCAGAAATTGGGTGGTATATGTCTATGTCCCTTCTCTGGCTCATCTGTGGCCTCAAAACTTGTCATGATCAGCAGCTACCTATTGGGGTCCTATGCTCTAGCCTTGAGGTGCATCTGTCCATCTGTCCAGGGGTGCCCCACACAGAATCTGACTCAACCCTGGTATCAGGCAGCTTCCTCTCAGGACTTGCACATTTGGAAACAACCATTCTGCTATCACCCTCTGGGCTCATGTTTCTGGTCACCGCCTCACCACCCCTTCCTGTTTACCTGAGGTTTGGAGATCCTGCTGCCCAGTGTGTCTTTTCCTCATTGTGTGTTGGATGAAGACAAGTTGCAATGCCCAAGCAGGGCCTTTTCAAGTTTTAGAGCATGAACACATGTTCTCCATCCCAAGGTGAGGGCTGAGAAAGAGAAACACCTCAGCTCTTTATTTCTTTACTCAGAACTGACTTACCAACTTTGACACGGACTCCAGGTCTTGCATTATGCTCTCCTATGATGGTTCTGTGCCAAATAAGCAGGGCTAAGAGGATCTAAGGCACCTGAAGGATAGCAGGAGTTGGGCCCTCAAGGGGAGTTGGCTCAACAGCCTTTAAACTATAGGCTGCAGGAGGCTAGAAACACAGCCCCAAATCCTGAGTATGATGGCCTGGGCATTCAGAAGAGGCATAGACCCGAGTTACCAATATCTGGGGCAGATGTCTGGTGCTCATCAGGGTTCCAGAAGAAACTGTGTTTATACATAGGATGATCCAGGTTCTAACCTCAGCATATGGTGCCCAGCTTGGCCAGGAGTGATCCGAGTGTACCATCAGGACTAAGCCCTGAGCACTACTGGAGGTGGTTCCAAAACAAAACAAAACAAAACAAAACAAAAAAACAAACAACTAAATAAGATGAAGGGGTTTTAGATTACACCTTATTTTACCCCAAACAAAGATCTTCCCTGGTTTCTTTGCATCCATTTGATTACAACTTAGTTTCACCCAAAGCAAAGATTGTCTTATATGTAAATCTAGGTGGGACAGGCTCAGGAAAGCCTGAGCTCTCTGCCCTTACTATGTCCTTACTGCTCCATCTGGGCGTGATAACTGTACTCAATAAAATGGCAGTTCTGGCAGGCAGCTTGGAGAGCTCTGAGGTAGAAGCCTGCCAGACTATACTTGTTTCCCTCTCAACCTGGTTTGGATTATTTCGTGAGCCACCCTGCTTTAGATTCATTCACCTGAGCTCGGAAATATGGTGTGTGGGGTGATTTTACAATGGGGGTGTCTCACAGCCACCCTCACATGAGCACTATCGAGCCAGGACATGGAGCCTCTGCTGGGTGCTCTGGGCAATTACTCCTGTAATATCTCCCCATCCCTACAGCTCTTTTCTCATCAGACACAGACTGCCATGACAGATTGATGACATTGGTACTTCCCTGTGGTCCCAGCTCTGTGGGCCTGGGGAACATGGCCTTTTCTGGGTCCAAACAGAGCCTGGAGATTATGGTCCCAAAGGAGGTAGCTCGTTGAGCAGGTGGAAAGAGGAGCTTCAAGGATGAGCTACTTGTCTGGAGGCAGAGGCTGGAGTGTCTGCCATTCCCTTAAAGAAGAGATTTTCTTTTTTCTTTTTTTTTTTGAGGGGCACATCCTAGGGCTGCAATGGCGAACCCATGGAGCTGGCACGCGGGAAAGTACGCAATTAATAAATTTATAAAATGTATTAAACTGATAAGAACAGATACTACACTTGATCTTAGCCAAAAAGGCTGAGAAGCGATTAAATTTTAGAGACTAAAATCTTGTCATCAAGGTTCAATTGACGTGCTGGCACTTTGAGGAAATTCTTTGGTTTTGTGCGGCAGTTTGGGCACTTGGGCTCAAAAAGGTTAGCCAACACTGCCCTAGGGTATATAGATGCTGCACCAGGCTCTGTGTTCATGGATCACTTCTGGCTTTATGCTCAGGAGCCACTCCTAGATCAGTGCTCATGAATCTTTCCTGGCTCTGTGCTCATGATCACTCCTGGTTCTGCGTTCAGGGGTCACTCTTGGCTCTGTGTTTAGAGGTCACTCCTAGCAGAGTGATTCAGTGCTCCTTCTTAGCCACTTACTCTGAGCATGGCGAGGAGTATAGAATTTTGGCTCAGGTCTCACTTCTTCTGGGCTGCACTTCTCACCTCTTATCATGGATCCTTGTCCCTCCCTCCCTGGACAACCAACCTGGTCATCTCCTGACTTTGCCCAGACAGCAGGGGAGCTGGGAAGCTGAGGAGCCGGTGCACAGGGAGCCACACAGGGTCCAAGCAAGCTCTGACACGCAAAAACCTGAGGAAATATATAGACAAGGGTCTGAGAGTGAGACCAGGCTTCTGTTTTGGGCACTGTTAGCCCTCTGTGTGCCTTCGAGCAAAGGGCTTGAAATTCCCGAGCTTCTGTGTCTTCCTTTCCCTCTGTGGCCTTATGCTGATGCTGAGTTTTGCACATACATGGCTGGCATGGAGTGGGCACCCAAGAGTCTCTAGTTCCAAGAGCATGAACCAAGCCTGATCATGCCATTACCCACATGCTTCATGGGCCAAAGGCATCTTTTCCACATGTTCCACTTGCCAAGCAGCGTTTTCTGCCTGTAGGAGACTCTTTGGTGCAGAGGGCCCTATATGCTAGAAGGCCCCAATCTCCATTGAGGTTAGAAGTTGAGGGCACAGAGAGGCCAAGGAACCACATTAGGCCATACAGCAGCACAGGACATGGAGTCTCGGAGCTAGACCTAGCCCAGGCCACCCTCCTCTTGGCCTATTAAGAAGCGGAAACTGAACTGAAAAAAGAAAAATCTGCCCCTTGCTCCTGGTGAGGTTCCACTTGGGGGAGGCGCCTCAGGAGCCTGAGAGGCTGAGGCAGGGCTCTGTTATTGTGAGAGCCCAGCCCGGCCTCCCCCACTCCCGCTGGAGCCTTCCGTCCTGGGATCGTGTTCCAGACAGCCCTGGGCCCAGCCCGCCAGACTATTTAGTCTGGGTTTGCTGACCCCCATCTGACTGCAGGCAGGATACGCTCAGGTTTCGGGGCCTCCTCCTCACAGTCACCACCCCAGACACCTCCCCCCACAACCCGTGGGTCCCTGCCCTGCCTCCTTAGACAAACACCTTCAGGGCCAGGATTTCCTGCTGCCTTCCACTCAGGCTCCAAAGCTAGGCAGTGGCACCACCAGGTCCTCTCAACCACACATGAAGTCCACCTCTAAACTTATCTGCAAAACAGGGTGCCCATGAATTGCATTCTTCCATGGGGGGCTGGAGGGGTTCTCTGAACTTGTTCAATGTTTCACACGTGGAAATTGAGTGGAGAGAGAGACAGAAAGAGACAGAGACAGAGACAGAGACAGAGAGAGGCAACAAACCATGAAGTTGGAAGTGGCTGAGTAGGGGTTTAAACTCAGAGCTTGGATGGTGGAAGGGCCTCAGACTAGGGTGCCCCACTTCAGCTTTCCCACTCAGTTATGGCATCTGCACTACCTTTAATGGACTTTCTCTGAGAATTTCCCCAGACCTACCAAGATATTAGAAAATGGACTAACCTAGGGGTAGGATATAATAATAATAATAATAATAATAATAATAATAATAATAATAATAATAATAGATCTAGGATGGATTATTAGCATTATTAGGTCTAGGTTAGGGTCATCACTGAAGGTGTTCAAGGCTGACTCCTGGCTCTGTGTTTAGAGATCACTGCTAGTGGTGTTCAAGGGACCATATAAGGTGACAGGGATGGAACCTGAGGCTAGCACCTTACCCCCTTTCCTTTAGGTCTGGTTCAAGAACTGGGTGGGAGAGAAGAGGGCATCAGGGAGGGTGAGAGGGAAACTGTTAATCTTAGTGACGGGAAATGTGCACTGGTGAAGGTTGTTGTACATTATAGTTTGTAACTCAATTATGAACAACTTTATCCATGGGGAAAAAACTAGTATGAATAACCTTATAAACACAGTGTTTAAATAATAATAATAATAATAGTAATAATAATAAAGAACTGCATTCTTTTTTCTTTTTTAGTTTCAGGACCACACCCAGCAGTGCACAGCGGTTACTCCTGGCTCTGCACTCAGAAATTGCTCCTGGCAGGCTTGGTGGACCATATGGGATGCCAGGGATTGAACCCAGATTGGTCATGTGCAAAGTAAACACCCTATCCGCTGTGTTATTGCTTCAGCCCTGCATTATTTCTTCATCTGCCCCACCGTAGGTGGGAGGTAGAAATATTGATGGGCCTCTTAGGGGGACATCTTAGTCAGTTGTGATTCAGTTACTTGAATTCCTCTGAAGACCTGGATTCCAGTTTCTGGACTGACAGTATTAGCAATGACCTGTTAGAAATGCCAAGATCAGTACTGCCTGTCTGTTCCTTATGGGCGTGTTATGGCTGTAGGGTGGAAATTTAGTCAGTATGTTGAGGGGCCCTCTTAGTCCACTCCTATCTCACAGATGGAGCCAGTGACTTGGAGAAAGTCACAGAGCTGGCAGGGAGAGGAGCCTGAGAAATTTGCTCTTTAGGGGGACTCCCATTTTTGGGTTGCTTTTCCTGGGTGGGAACGAAGGAGGCCAAGCATCTTCTCTGCATTTCTAAGTTGCTTATTTTCCATGAACATACTATGTATTTTTTGAGGGGAGCCCTCCCTGTTAGCTATGGCCTCTCCAGGACCCTCCAAATCAGTGGTGACCTCTTGCTCTAAAAAAAATCTCAGGCTCCTCACTCATGCTGGATAGCACAGGACCAGAGAGCTTGGAATGTGGGCTTGGGAACTAGCTGCTCATGAGACCCTCAAGGACATGACAGGGAGGTCTAGGAAGATGGGGAACCCTTCCCCACACACACCTCTGCCCCAGGAGACATTCCCTGGCCACTGTCCACTTTGCTTTCTAGAAGTGTAAGTCACACTCAACGAGAATCACTCATTTTGCTTTCTTTTGTTGTTTTGTTTTAGAGTCACACTGGCATTGCTCAGGAATGATTCCTGACTCCGTGCTCAAAAATCACTCCTGGTGTTCTTAGGAGATAATATGGAATGCCAGGGATTGAACTCAGGTTTGTCTCATGCAAGGCAAGCACACTACCCACTGTACTATCTCTCTGGCTCCCACACTTGGCTTTTATAATACTAAAAACAAAACACTACAATGCACATAACAGCAAGTAGACACAGGGGATCCAAGTGATACCCCTGAATTGGCCTTTTGATGGTTCATAGTAAAACCCAGCCTCTTTGTAATCCTCTTTCCAGACACAATCTGAGCTAAGGGCTGTTGACAAGTTGACGAATTTTTCCGTAGATTTTTTCCCCTCCTGTCTGAGGCTAATACATATGTAGGGGTATAACTCTAAAAGGCTGTTTAAGCCATTCATAGCTGCAATATTTGATTTGTGAAAAATCAATAGGAAACATATCACATTTACTATTAAAAAGAGAAGAAAGACGTTTAAACCTCAAATTTGAGAACATTCCAAGGTTGGGCACACAGTGGCAGAATCAAAGTTCTATCTGTTCCAGAGAGTTCTTTTTGCTCAAGAAACAAGATTCTCCACAGAGAGGCCCATATCTCCCCAATTGGCCTTGGTACTTGACTGGGTTGGGAGGAAGAGAGGGGTACCCCGCTTAGTTCCCCTAGTCACCACCTCCCTACTGCCCTGGTCGATGAGCATTGTGTTCAGTTTGTGGAGTCAGCAAAACAGGCCCGCCTGCTTGCAGGGGCATGGACTGGGAGGTGGTTACCTATGAGCCAATTAATTCTGCTTTAATTGTTCAGGCTCTAAAACGAGGTCTGAACAGCTAATCTGGCAGGGGTGGGTAGGGGTTCATCTGGCAGACGCTGCTTTCCCAGATCTCAGGAGATGCTCAGAGTTTCTGAGAAAAGAAAAGAAAAAATAACCAGCAATTTTTTGCAGTGCCCTTGGTGGTGTCTGGACAGAAGGGAAGGAAGGCCAGATGGGGATGGGGCATGGACCAGGAAGAAGACTCAAGGCCCTGCCAAAGGCACAAGTCAAAGAGAACACTGGAAACAAGTGTGGGAGTGCCTAGACGCCCTTTGCACCTCATTTCATGCATCTTTTACGATCTGGCATGATAGTGTTTCTCTTGCTACCAGGGTCAGCCTCTGCCACCCCAATGTTAGCTGTCAAGGAAAGAGACTTTTTTTCTCATTCTCACCCAGTTCACACTTAGCTCCTGGGTTCTAGTAGATGCTCAGTGAATAGCTATTGGTGGAATAAAACTATCACCTATCCCCTTTTATTTCAAGTCATCTCTTTTAAAAGCTTGGAAATCTTGGAAGGATTGCAAGAGAAGGATGGGGAAACTGAGGTTGAGAGAAGGGACTTTGTTGACTTAAGCAAGCGTCTGTGTCGGGAGGGGTCTTTGTCAGGATCACCCTCACTTATCCCGGCTTAATCTTACGGGACCTGGCAAGTGTGGGTGTGTTCAAGTTGCTCAAATAACTTTGTTTTGAACCCCGCCCCAACAGCGTCCCAGTACCCACTTGGTTCATGCCAAGCTCTGAGTTTTCTGAGGGCCACTCAGAGCCACCAGGGGATCCAGGTGCTGGGGAACAAAATGCTGCCCATTCTTGGCCTTTCAACCACCCTAGAATTCCTCAAGAGTTTCAGAGATCAAGAGGGATGAGGGCTGGGTCAGCTAGAGGTTGGGTCTGCCTCTTGCCTCGCCTCCAGCCTTTCCCTGCTAGCAAATGAGGCCCAGCAGGGTGATGGGGTGGTGGTGATAGAAGAAAAAGCAGAGGGGCGGAAAGAGGAAGTGAGGCAGGAGGAAGAGACGTAGGAACTCTGCAGCAAGGCAGGCTGGGAAACAGAACAAAGCAGGCAGGAAACACAGGAAGAGACAATAGACAAGGAAGCAGGAAACACAGGAGAAAACATGCCAAGGACAGACAAAGAGGAAGCAAGGAAAGGTTTCTAAGAGACTCAGTAGGACAGGAAAACAAAGCCTGGCAAAAACAAAAGAGTGAGAAACAAAGCAGGCAGTGGAGGATGCTGCAGCACCAAGCAGGGAGAGACTGGGGAAGCCTCCAAAATGTCAGCTGCCATCCTCAGGGGCAAGAGAAGGGCCCCAAGCTGGTCCAGGACGCTCACCTGGGTCCAGCTAGCCACCTGCTCCCAGGAGCCTTTGGGGCTGGCAGTCCCGCCTCCCCTTCAGGTGTGCGCTGATTGGCCAATCTCCGAGGGCCAGAGGCAGACCACGCCCACCCGTCTGGGCTCCATGCAGGAGGCAGGAGCCCAAGACCCAGGGGCTCCCCTAAGTGTGTTCTGAGCCACCCCAGTCCTCACGCCCCCCTCCTTCCCCGCCACCTCGAAAGCTGTCCAAGTGGAACAGCCTGCAGCTATTACAATAAACACCTCAGCCGCAACCTGTCTCTCATTTGCATATTAGCCGCCTTAATTGGATGAAATATGCAAATGTATGCAAAAATGAAATTCATCTCATAATGACACAAGGCGATTAAACAATTTTTATGCTTAAATATTCTGTTTAATGAAATCAAACAGACCTGCGCGTGTGACAAATTCTCCACAGCATGGAGAAATTAGTGGGCATAAAAAAAAAAAAAAGAGAGAGAGAAAGAAAGAAATACAAGCCACCGATACTCCCTCCAGCACAACCAGATTTACTCCACCTTTTTGTTTCCTCTTTTCTTTTGGGTGAGAAGAAAGGGAGGAAAAAAAGTGTGTTTTTGATAACCAAGTGAACTGAAAATTATATTACTGAAAACTGCTAAAATAAGTTAGAAGCAATATGCCTTTGTTTGGGCTCTGGGAGAGGGCCCCCTGCCTCGCCCCCACCCCTCAGCCCACAATATGTATGGAATGTAGTTACTGTGGGGAGACACGGGTACTGGTATGGATCCCGATGCCACTTTTGGGGGAGGCCTGGAAGTAAAGTACAGAGCCCTCTGTCCACCCACCATCAGGAGACAAGTACCCCCTCAGTCTTTGCTTTTTTACCTGGGCAGAATAAATTCTTGCCTTGGATACTGGAAGATAGCTCGAGGCATTAGTCCTAGTGGGAAAAAAAAACTCTGTTCTGATGCTTACCTGGAGGAGAAGAGGGGTAAAGAAGGAAGAAGATGAAGAAGGGGTGGGGTGGGGAGTAGGCAGCAAAGAAAGGAAAAGAATGATGAGAAAAGCATCACATATTGATGAAATGAGAAAGGAAGAAAAAGGAAAGGATATCTGAAGGAGGTACAAGGCAAGGGATAAATACTGACTAATATTATGAGCCACAGTCATGTGTTTCCTTATAAATGTCAATCACCGAAGATCCCAGAGTTTTGGTACTATTAGCATAGTCATCTTGAAATTTGAGATGAGAGAATCAGAAACTCAGAGAGGTTAAAGTAAGAGATTCAAAACCACACTGCAGATCGGGACTGGTGAGATAGGACAGCAGGTGGCTGACTTGAGTTTGATCCTCAGCACCCCACATGGTCCTCTAATGCCTGCCAGGAGTAACTCCTGAACAATGTTGGGTTAGTCACCACACCACCTTACATACACAAATGCACACATACACTGTAGAGCTAGGTGGAGGGATCCATGGCAAAGTTAACATAGACATTCAAGAGTTGGGCTCCAGCTACCCAACTAATGACAGTCACTGGCTGTCAGATGGTACCTTCCAGACACTGCATGAAGCCTTCTTCTTACAGAGGAGGAGAGAACATGTATTTCCAATGAAGTGATAAGGCCCTGAAAAGGTCACTGATGTGTTTAAGGCCCTACAGCAAGTTGTTGGCTGTGGATACAACCAGTCAAGAAACTCAGCTTGAAGCCAAGTTTTATGCCAGAGAGAAAGTTTTGATTCCTCTGGGCAGTTTCCAGGGATTCTGATTTATTTGTAATCTTCATCTTCTCTTGGTTCTAAGGTTAATTGATATGAGACAAGACCATCTCCACATAAGTTTGAGACTATTATGATTAGTATTTTGATTATAAACAAGATCACTAAGGAGTTATCAACCTCGTCACCCAGATGGTGACTGTTCAAGGAAGAACCTGATGCTTTTCAAGTGTGGGAGGGTAGTAAGGACCCTTCCCATCTGCTCTGTGGTGGGTCGGGGCCCTAGAAGAAAAGAAATGACACTGTTTAGAAGAGCACCTTGAGGACAAAACACTGGCACTCCTGTTCTTCCAGTGGCCCGGTGTTGAGGGAGACAGCTGAGCATCATGGTTTCCATTTCTGCATATAATAATAAGATAGTTGCAGATTCAAACGCATTTATTCATTTTTTTAAACATTTACTTATATAAAGTTATAGTAATCAAAGCTAACTAGAGACATAACTACTACCTTGAAACATGCCTGTTTAGTTAGGGAAAAACTAGAGGATACTATACTAAATATAAATGGTACAAATATACTATGGGAACCAGGAAAAAATTTCCTCAAGTGGGGTGGCAACGAAGACAGTTTAAAGGACGTTTCTCTGCAAATACAAGCCCGAGCCTTAATAGGAAAATAATAGGAAAGAAAGAGAAATGGAAGACACAACAGTATAGAGATGAATTTTAGGAGTCCATAAATGGGACCAACCAGAGCCCTGGGTGGAAATAAACTTGGAGATGCAAGACTTAAGATCAGGTGGGAGATGTCTGTATCCTTTTAATACTTGACTGTGGGGTTACTTCAGTTTCAGAGTCCCAGTCTGTTGAGTTTGGGTATGAAAAGAATAGATGTGTGTTGTTGGGATCATCCAGCATGACCAGGAGTGCTCTGTCATTGAAACAATTTAATAACTCAAATTCTGGCTTGGAAACTCTCAGCAGAGACTAAACCAGAAAGGTGTCCCAGATTGGGGCATCCTGATGTCACCTGTTTATCTTGTGTGTTAAGAACAAATGGCACCATCTTGCCCAGGGAATGAATGAAAACCCGGTTTCCCTCCCCTGTCCAGTTACTTCTCAGAACCCCCCAAACTGGACTTTGCCTCTTTCCTCCCTTGGGTAGTCAGGCTGTAGAAATGGACCAGGGTACTATCAAGAGAACATGTCACTTTCTACACATATAGCCCAGGCTGGAAAGAGGTGGGAATGTGGACATGCTGTTACTTCATTGTGGACTGTTCAAACATGTGTGTCCTCATGTTCCTTGTAGGAGAATCATTACGTTCCCCCTTGCAAGGAGCAGCTGCTCCCTTTTAATGATATCCTGAGGTACAGGGGAAGACACAACACAGGGTCCACTGTAAGTAGCATACAGTTTCAAGGGACTAGTCAAGAACCACTGAAGTATGATTTTCATTTCCTTCCCAATTTCTCTTCACTCTTCCTGTCTCCATTCCTTTATAGCAGTGATCCTCAAACTATGGCGCATTTCCTCACTTCAAAATAAGATATATGCAGTGTGCATAGGAATTTGTTCATAGTTTTTGTTTTTACAATAGTCCGGCCCTCCAACAATCTGAGGGACAGTGAACTGGCCACCTGTTTAAAAAGTTTGAGGACCACTGCTTTATACCTTCTGCTTTCTTATATAATTAGAAAGTGTCAACTTTTCAAAATCAATAAAGATTTTGCAATTAGTACCGATTGCTACCGTCTCTACTTCCACTACTGTGCCACTTGTGTGGCACCACTTTCACTATTCTGTTGAGTAAGGCTGCAAGGCATGTCAGCTGGTCCAATCACATTCTATTATTTCTTTTTGGCCTAAGATCAAGTAAGATCATTCTAGTAAGCACTGCTAGACCCTGACTCCCAGCAGTTCTAATTCCCAGCATTCTCTTTGCTCAGGGTCCTTTTTGAACTTTGTGTTTTTGAGGTGAGCCATAAAATGGAACCAAATCTTCTCAGAATCTGAATACAGTGTCCTTCTCTCAGCCTCAGCCTGGGGCAGGAAGTGTTCTTTCTCCCTGGAAGAGACAGAAAACCTGCTTGGCTTCCACCAACTCTGATCTGCGCCTGGCTGGATACTCAGCTGCCAGTCAGCACTTCCTCTGGAAATGAAGAGAAAAAAAGATTAGAATATAACTCCCCTTTCTCAACCAACCCTCCAACCCTGACCACCTCCATGGTTCTGATTTTCCCATGACAAGGACAAATAGAGAAATCCAATCTTCAAGTTGGAAACCTCCCTGAGGATTGTACTTACAGGGAGTTGGACCCGTGGGCCAAGTCTCTGCTGATGAGGAGCCTTAATGATTTGAGCAGACCTGTGTCACCCCGAGCCAGGGTCCGATAATCTGACTGCTGTTGATTGGGGAGTGTCAAAAAGCCCCCACTCCCTGTCCCATGGGACTGTTCTTGCATTCTCTGCTGTTGTGAAGCTCTCCCCTCCCTCACAGTGTCCCCAATGACCATCTAAAGAAGCGTGAGAAAAACCCGAGATGGAGATAATCACTTTCCAAGGCCTTAATTAATTTAGTGTCATTCGCTAATTAGCTGGAGGTGTCATTGAGCTCCATCAGAGATTCTAGGGTGTTTCAAGCTGGACTAAGCCTCAGGGCCATGCTTCTGATCTCACTGGGTCAGGCCAAGGGGAAAGGACCAGGTGTGGGGATAGCTTAAAAGAGAGGGGCCAGACCTGGGATTTAGAGTCTAGTTTCTGCCACCCCAGCTCTTATTCTTTCCTAAGGCAATTTTTATTCCATTGCTTGGTGCCATCTTCTATTGAATTCACCAATGTCCTCTCACTCCTCATCTCCCTGTTCAATGTTCTCCAGTGGCACTCAACTTCTTCTAAGATCCGCCTTCTTCTGGGATATAAATTTCACACTGTTTTTACAAGTCCTTCTGGCCCCCCTTCTTTGGGTCATGAGATTTGGTCAGGCATATTTTGTTGTTGCTGTTGAGTCAAATTAATTGATATTTTCTTGTATAAATATTTGATTTAAAAAATTTTTTGCAGCCACATGGTCTTGTTGAAAGAAATTTGTAGAGTCCAGAGCAATAGTACTGTAGGGAGAAAGGTAACTTCCCTTCTATACAGCCGACTCAGGTTCAATTCCTGGTAACCTCATTTAGTCCCTTGAACCAGGAGTGATTCCTGAGTACAGAGCCAGGAGTAACCCTTGAGCATTCCCGAGTTTGGCCCCAACCGAACATTTAATAAATAAACAAATTCATTTGTACAAGTGTATGAGAGAGAAGAGTGCTCAAGAAATAACATGGGCTTCTCCAGAGGAAAGTACACCATATTTTTATTACCTCATCACTGATTCTCTCGTGCACTAAGATGTAAGTGTATTTATCATGTGACTACTATTTATCAGATACAAACAAGGCAGAATTGAACAAACCAGATGAGGCCCTTGTTTGCATGTCCTTGGGGCCTGGGGCAGGAGTTGGGGGGGGGCAGGAGATAAGCAGAGAATCTTCTCTTTGGATGAGATGCACTTTCAAAGAGGCGAGTACAATCATTGAAACTGCGATGAGGTGACCTGAGTGAAAGGAGAGATGGAAAGAGGACCCATCTATACCACATGCCTCATAAACACATGGCCATTCTCTGAGTAGGTGGAGACAGGTCATAGGTACTATATCTACCGTTTCTCAGGGTTCACTATCTCTCACTGGGACTCAGTGGGGTTTCCCAAAGGCACACTTGATGTCACATGGGCTGTATCCATCTGGAGTCCATTTTCTCCAGTCTTGGTCAGAGGACAATGGTCAAAACTCGGATCTTTGAGGAATTGAATTGAGTGACAAGAGGTAGTATAATGGTTGGAGACATAAGCCTTGCATGTGTTGGACCAAGTTTTCATTCCTGATTCCATATAAAAACTCCTAAGCAATACCAGGAGGTGATTCCTGAGAACAGAGTCAGGAGTAAGTATAGTAGTAAGTAAGTAAGTAAGTAAGTAAGTAAGTAAGTAAGTAAGTAAGTAAGTAAGTAAGTCCTGAAGCACAACCAAATGTGGCCCCCAAACACACACAACACACACAACACCGAACAAGGAGTCATTCTCTGATGAGGGTGTGGTGCTGGACTGTTGGATGTATGAAGCCTCTCATGAACTAGTATGTGAATCACTGTGTCAAACATCTTATAACTTTAACAACAAAAATTCAGTTTTCTAGGACTGTTAGACCAAAGGGCTCAGGATTTCTGCTGTCTGTCACTTGGCCACAAGACCCAGAGAACACCTGAAATTCTGGATTTCTTTGAGACTGCAAAGAGATACTTTTTACCTCAGGAAAGACCCCTGGTTTCTCTTCCAAGGACTTTTACTCAGTGAGGTCCAGTCTTTCACACTGTTACCTCGAATACTGTCATCCATGTCTCACAGCAGAATCTCATCTGAGAGGGGCATTCATCACCTTGGCCCTATTAGCTGAAGCCACACCCCACCACATACTCAAAGGAAGACAGTTCTACAAAAGTGTGTCCCCTCAGAGGCAAGTCAGTGAGGATCACTCTAGGGTCTGTCTACCACATTGATTTAGGGGTGGTAAAGCCACAACCAGCTATCCTCAGGCTTACTCCTGGCTCAATGCTTAGGAAGATCATGCAATGTTGGGGATTGAGCCAGTGTTGGTCCATCCAAAGCCAGTGCCCTAACCCATATATTCTTTCTCCATATCAACATTGAAAAATTTTTTGGCACTGGAGAGATAATATAGTGGGGAGGGTATTTGCCTTGCACGTGACTGACCCAGACTTAAACCTCAGCATTCCATATGGTTCCCTAAACCTGCCAGGAGTGATTCCTGAACATAGGAGTGACCTGAATGCTGCTGAGTTATGGCCCCCAAACCCAAACAAACAAAAATACAAATGGATCCTTTTTTATTTCGATCTGTTTCTAACTGCATAATCAGAAGGACCATGTGAATACAATGCACAAAAGAAAATCATAAGAAGCTATACATATGGAGCAGCAAAGGTTTCTGAAACTAGCAACCCAAGGACCACCTTTCTTCACTTCTCAGGGCCAGCTCCTTCAGTGCAGCCCCTGTACCTACCTGGCTCTTTGTAGAGCCCCTTCATCCTTTATGACAGACCTGAACATTATAATTCTGAGCACTCAACTACCACCTCAGAAAAGCAAATCACTGGGACTTAGTGGGCCTCAAGCTGCCATCAGCTGTCATTATGGCTGCAGATCTACTAACATTGGTGTGTTTAGTGGGATGAGGCACCAAACACTTCATAGATGTGGCCCATGCCAGGGATCAGAGAGATGGTACAATGGGTAGGGCCCTAGCCTTTCATGTGGCTGACCTGGACTCAATCCCCGCATCTCATATGGTTGCCTGAACACTGCCAAGAGTGACACCTGATTGTAGAGCCAAGAGTAACTACTGGGCATTTCTGGGTATAGCTCAAAAAACAAACCAATATAAAAACTATATGGCCCATTTCTGCTGGAGCTGGGCAAGGCAGACTTGGGGCCCAGAATTGAATTTAGAAGGTGGTTCTGCAACTAATCAGCCCTTGCAAGGGGCTGGGGGGCTTCCCTGTCCCTCCCTCGCTTCCCAGAAGCCCTCCCTGACACTTTCTGCAGCTCCTTCCATCTGGGCACAATTCTGGGGTGATCCCGAGAGCCTCCGGCATTCCTTCTGGGCCCCTCAGTTTCAGACAGATGTAGACAGGTTGGCAAGGGGCCAGCACAAGCTGGCGGCCATGATTAAGGGGAAGGGAGCTTGACTCTGGGGATAGAAGGTGCTGACACTCGGCTTGGCTGGCTGCAGGGGATGGGACCGCTAACAAATGTCTGGGCTGTGTGGGGGAGGAGGATAACTGGGGTTCTGTGGGAGCCTAGGAGTCACAGTGTCAGGTTTGCTCACCAGTGGCCCAGCTACTGTGAACCAGGCATGTAGGGCAGTATGGGATTGGACAATAGAGAGCTTTACCCCTAATGCCCATGTCCTTAGTTTTCATGCTTTCCTATGTCCACTTGGCATGAACCTTCCCTGTCAATTGCTCTTTTTTACCTTATACACAGACTCCTCCATGGTGTCAACCTCACACAAAGGCCAAGATTTTTTCCAAGGGCCACAAAGTCCCACTTAAGCTGCCTCATTCTTACTTGGACCCCATCCCAGCCTTATTAACTCATCCCCTTCTCAGACTATAAGATGTGTCTCAGGGCCTTTGCATAAGACTCAGCTCTGTTTGTATCACTGTTAGAGGTCTTTTCCATGATTCATGCCCCTAGTATCTTCCCAGATGGCATCTTTTCTTGGATGTCTTCCCTGACCACCCCACCAAGAATTTACTCCCTTAGAACACTCCTTGCCCCTCTGCTGTAGTGGGTTCCATTTTTTCTTTTCTTTGTGGGGGGAGACGCATCCAGCAATGCTCAGAGGTTACTCCTAGCTCTGTGCTCAGAATCATCCTGACAGGCTCAGGGGATCATGTGGGATGCCGGGATTCGAATCACCATTGGTCCTGGGTCAACTGCATGCAAGGCAAACACCCTACTGCTGTGCTATCTCTCCTGCCCCAAAACATTTCGTACCACTAATTGCACTTACCTCCCATCAGATGGGCCTGGAGACCCCCACAGCATGGTTTTACCCCAATTGGAGCATTGAAATCTGGAAGGAAGAGTTACTGGGTGGAAATTCAGAAGGCAGGTGAGTTTTCTCTGCCACCTGCAACTGAGCACCACCTTTTCCAGTGACTTCTTTTTTTTTGGGGGGGGGGTCACACCTGGCAGCTACTCCTGGCCCCATGCTCTGAAATCGCTCCTGGCAGGCTCAGGACACCATATGGGATGCCGGGATTCGAACCACCATTCATCTGCATGCAAGGCAAATGACTTACCTCCATGCTATCTCTCCAGCTCCTCCAGTGACTTTTGAGCGTGAACCTTTCCAACAGACCCGAGATACATTTGAGGTCCTGATTATTGTTTCACAGACAGGGAAGTGAGAGGATCACAGGTGCTGCCTGGGGATGGGGCAGTGCCTAAAGATGGGTAAGAAGGAGCACTGGGGTTCCAGCCCCGCTGTCCTGAGTCCTGCCATGCTCCACCATGACACATTCTGTTGTCTTTGACACCATCTGCTCGTGAGAACTCCCTGCAGATGGTTTGTTTCTCCAGTCCTCACAGTAATCTCAATGCTGTGGAGAGGGAGGTTCCTTCAAAAGGCACATGGAAAACAGACATGTGTGTCCAGGTCTGTGGTCTGTGAACCCATCTGAGTTTGCTCTTCTATATGCCTCCTGCCTGGTCTCAAGCAATGTGCCCAATGTGCCTGCAGCATCCCCTTCCACACTCCCAAAGTTCTGAAGTGTTCCTGGGGTTGTCACAGAAGTGGAAGCAGAGGTCACAGAAGGGACTTGGGTTGGGCAAGCCTTTGGAAGAGGTCTGTCATCTGGGAATCTGGGAACTGGACCCTTCATGAGTCCTCAAAGAAGATCTCACTGTCTGCTCGACTAAACATTTGCTCTCCTGGGGCCCCGTGACCTTGATTCCTGGGGTTTCTGTTTTGATGCCACCTGAGCACAGAACTCAGCAACAGTGACTCTGAAATGCACTTGAGGTTCGCTATCCTTGGAGCACATGAGAATGGGGGCTTCTCAGGGACTCCACTGCCTGTTACCTCAGACTTTTCTTAAAGTCCTTATTGTGCTTTTGCTTTTTAATTGATTTTTTTGAGGTTCTGAGGCTTACAATATTATTAATGATGAATTCTTTTCTCTCTTTAAAATAATATCTTTGTTTAAGCACCATGATTTCAAACATGTTTGTAGTTGGGTTTCAGGCATAAAAAGAACCCCCCTTCACCAGTGTAAACTTCCTGCCACCAATGCCCCCCATTTCCCTCCTCCCCCACCCCCTGTCTGTATTTGAGACAGGCATTCTATTTCTCTCACTCACTACCATTGTCATGATAGCTGTTAGTGTAGTTTTTTCTCTAAGTGCACTTTTTGTGGTGACCTTCATATTGTAGGTCAGTCTTTCCAGCCCTCGTCTATTTTCAAAAAACTGGAAATTGAGCTCCCATATGATTAAGCTATACCACTCTTAGGGATATATATACCTTAGGAACACAAAAATACAATTCAAAAATCCCTTCCTCATACCTATATTCATCGCAGCCTATTTATAATAGCCAGAATATGAAAACAACTCAGATGGCCTTCAACAAATGAATGGCTAAAGAAACTGCGGTACACATACACAATGGAATACTATGAAGCCATCAGGAGAGATGAAGTCATGAAATTTTCCTATACCTGGATGGACATGGAAACTATTATGCTGAGTGAAATAAGTCAGAGGGAGAGAGATAGAATAGTCTCACTCATCTGTGGAATTTAAGAAAAATAAAAGACAGTACGTTAATAATACCTGAAGTCTCTGTTGAAGGGCATCTGAGAAGTTTTCCCAGTGGCCTTCCCTGCACCCAGGTTGTGCATTCTGGGATCCGCATCTAACTGCCTTCTCCACAGGGGCCAGCCTCAGGGGATGGGACATCCACATCTGTTGAATGAATGTTAAACCGCAGAAACTCATCCTCACCTGATGATAAACATGCTTCTCTTGAGCTTTGTATTTTCCAGGTCTTGCAGGAGAGTAAACATATGCTAACTTGGCGCCATCCTCCCTCCCATCCTGGCTGGCTACCTATACTGTGGAGCTCACTGAAGCACTAAAAAGGTGAGTAACTTGTTTATTTATGGCCAGGGAATGGGGGCATCCAGTGGCTGATGGTCCCAATTCAGAGTTTTCAAATTTCATAACCCTTGCTCTGAAACAAGCCACCCCCAAACCATCAACCACTCCCAGGCTTCCTGAACACTGGTGGGGGCAGACTCAGAGCATGAGCCACTGGCCTAATTGTTGCCAGGAAGGAGCTTCCAGCAGCAGCAGCTGCTGCTGCTGCCAACATCAGAGCGTTTTGCCAGACCACCTCTTTATCCCATAAAGGCTATTTGAGAAATGAATAACTAAACTCCATGTCAGTTTTATACCCAGGTAAGATGTTGCCCATAAAGAGATTCACAAATCAGGGAGAATAGCCCTTGTCCTTATTTCTGCTTTGGAAAATGTAGTCTTAGCCACACTGCTTTCACTACAGCGCTGGGCTCACTGGTCTCCAGAAGGGCACATAGGTATCCTGCCATGCACCTGGGCTCTTCACAAGGAAGAGAGGACATCATATCCACTTAAATGCCAATGGCCAGAATTTAAGCCCAGAACCACACATTACCAGCCAGGGGTAGGAAGGTGTAATCTCCATTGATGCCCCATGGAATTCCATCACATTTGGGAAGCATCCTGCCAGGTGCATGGTGTGGTCCCTGCTGGGATTCTTCAACCCTTGGCATATTCCTGGAAACTCACTAAGAGAAAATTGAAGCTTCTGTTCTGGGCCAGGCTCTGTGCTAGGTGCATCTCCATCTTTCACTGTACTGGAGAGCTGACATGACAGGAAGGAGCAGGTAATGGTCGGTTTCATATGGCCTCATTGCTGTCTGCATTCATATGATTCCGACTCCCAAGCTTCTCTCCACCTTCCCAAATCTCCCCTGACTAAGGTCAGAGCCTGCTTGTACCACCCAGTTGCAGGGAGGTATGCTAAAAAGAATTCATGCTTCCCAAATGTGATGGAATTCCATGGGGCATCAATGGAGATTACACCTTCCTACTCCTGGGTAGGTGGTTCTGGGCTTAAATTCTGGCCATTGGAATATAAGTGGATATGAAGAAGAGCGCAGGTGGATATGTGAAGAGCCCAGGTACATGGAAAGTTCTCCCTTCACTCCCACTGAAGGGGCAGGTTCTGGGTTACCAGCTGTAGATTGCTCCTCATTTGCATTCATCTGTGCTTTGACTGAGAAAAGCAAGGTCATTGTTAGGATTTACATTTTTTGTTTTGTTTTTTTGGTTTCTTTCTTTCTTTTCTTTTCTTTTCTTTTTTTTTTTTTTTTTTTGCAAATATGCTTATTCTTACGCTCCTTCATTAAAAAGACAAACCAACCATTTACTCAGAGGTCTGTGCTTGATGCAAGAAGGCCTGCCTGCTTTTCTGTTCTCTCTGCTGCTGTTGCATCTTGCAGACTCATTTGCTTGTCTGTTATCCACCCAGAGGAACTGGTCATTTTGCTTTGCCTCCAGCCCCTTCCTCTCCTCTTACTTCCCCTGCTCAACTCATGGTAGGGCCTCTACATGGCCTCTCTGACCTGGCATCTGGTTTTCCGGGAGCAAGGTCAATGACAGGTACCTGCAGGAGATCTGAGAAGGGAGAGTGTTTAAACTCAGTATCCTTCTCCCTGGCTGAGCTATTTCTTCAGCACTGGTTGAGCTACCTCACTTAGACTCACAGCTCTGGTCAGCCTCAGGGCAGGATCTGGATACTTCCTCTCCCTGCCCTTCCAGACCACCCAGACTCCTTGCTCTCATTAAATTCCTGAACTCTTCAATGTTTTTTGTTTATATCCTAAATATCTCTGTGCAGGCCCTTTATTAATATATTTCAGTTAAACTGTTTGAGATTACTTTGGTGTCCAACCTGGTCTCTGGGTGATAAGCAGTTCAAGTATACATCCTTCCATACATCCCACTAACGATGCATTGATCCTTCCATTTGCCTAACCAATCACCCATCTATTTACACCATTATCCACTAGGGACTCACTAATGCCCCTTCTACCCAATCACAACTCATTCATACATCCATCTATAATCCCATTCATCAACCATCCATATACCAATCTAACCATTTGTTCATCCAACCAACAATCCATTCATCCATCCATCTATAATTCCATTTATTCAACAATCTATACAGCAGGGGTCTCAAACTCAGTTTACCTGGGGACTGCAGGAGGCAAAGTCAGGGTGAGGCAGGGCCGCATAAGGGATTTCACAAAAAAAAAAAGTCCTCAAACACCATTATTAATAGTTTTAATTATTTCTTCTGAACATGAATAGAATATTGAGTGAAGATCATGAACAGTTCTGAACATGGCATCTTTTGCCTATTCCTTGCTGCCAGAGACTTGACAGAGCTTCTTCTCACAAATCTGAACCACATTTGGCTTTAGAGAGGAAGCAGTTGAGACCCTCAGTATGGCTTGAAGATGATCATCATTAAGTCTAGACCTGTACTTTGACTTATTGAAGTTCAATGTGGGGAATAACTTTTCACACAAATATGTGCTCCCAAAAAGGCACATGGTGCGCTTGAACATTTGGGAAAGCTCAGGGTTGCATGTCTGCTTTTCCACTAATCTCCCTGAACTTGGCTTTGAGATCAGAGTTGCATTGCAGGTCAATGAGCTCCATTTAAAGCACAGGAGGGGCATCTTGCACATCAAAGGAAAAGGGGTCCACAAAAATTTGGAAAGTGGCTCTGTGCTTTTTGAAGTCTGCAAATCTGTGATCAAATTTCTTCTCTAGCTTAAAAACAGCATCAGCATATTTCTCACCACTGAATGGTATACCTGCATCCACAAGTTCCTTGCATGCTGGGAAATGGCAAAGGTTTGTCTGAGAGAGTGCTGGGATTTCCATAACACAAGTTTTGTGGAGAATGCTCTCACGTTGTCATAGGCAGCACTGATAAGCTGCCCCAGGCCTTGTAACATCTTGTTTAATACATTCAGCTTATGTGTGATGTCAACAAGAAAAGCTAAGTCCATGAGCCATTTGTGATCACTCAACTCAGAAACAGCATTCCCATTCTTCTCCATGAAGGCTTTCACTTCTTCTCTCAACTCAAAAATCTTTTCAGGACATTTCCCCTGCTGAGCCAATGTACCTCGGTGAAATAGAGCACATCTCCATATTCTGACTCCATTTTCTATAAAAAAAAAAAAAAAGCACGGAACTTCCTGTGCTTTAAGCCCCTGGATCTGATTTGGTTGATGCATTTCACAACAACAGACATCACATTGTCACATGGCAGGCATTTACTGCAAAGGGCCTGCTGATGGATAATGCAGTGAAGAGCAATAGCCTTCTCTACATCCTTCTCTTCAATTTTTTTTTAAAACAAGTGCCACCAGTCCATTTTTCCTGTCATCGATGGCACTCCATCAGTTATTATTCCAACAAACCTCTTCCATGGCAAACCTGCATTCTCAATGGCATCACAAAGATGCCGAAATATCTCATTAGTGGTGGTCTGACCATGCATTGGAATTATTGTGAGTAGCTCCTCTGTCAATTCAAAATGGCAATCAAACCACGGACATAAATTGTGAGCTGCGCGGTGTCTGTTATATCTGTGCCCTCGTCAAGAGCAACTGAGTATGCATCAAAACATTTGGCTTTCTCACACAGTTGATAATAAATGTCACTTGACATGTCAGAAATGCACTCTGCCACAGTGTTGGCAGAAAGGCTGATTTTGCTAAACTGACCTTTCTTTTCCGGACAGATAATACTTGCAGCCTGTAACATGCATTTTTTAACAAACTCTCCTTCTGTGAATGGTTTCCCTGTCTTAGCAATCATCTCACTAACCATGTAACTAGCTTCAACTGATGCAACATTCTCTTTGGTTGCTTTCTTGAAGAAATCTTGTTGCCTCATTAGACATGCTTTAAGACTGACAACTCTCTTGGCTCTCTCATTTCCTTGATATTTTGCACATTCCTCAGCATGTTTAGTTGAATAATGGCGTTTCAAGTGGTATCCCTTGTGCTCTGCAACTTTCTCTGAGCAAATAAGACATGTGGAGATGCCCCTGTGCTCAACAAAGAAATATTGCGTCTCCCACTTTTCCTGAAATTGTCTGTGCTCATCATCAATCTTTCTCTTCACTGCAGGCTTTGATGAAGTCATGAGGAAGGTATGACAAAATCTAATTTTGTAATAAACTTCTCTCCCTTCTCTCCCTTAGGCCTCCGATAATGCAAGGGACAGCGGGCAGGAGCAGCAGACATCTGCGCTAAGTGCAAAGTATTCGCGATTATTTGCTTACTGAATATTTACAATAAAAAATCATATTAGTAAGAAAAAATAGCAAAAAAATCGCATTAAACATTTGCATACCCCAAATGGAACTGCTCAGGGTATGCGAATGTTTAATGCGATATTTTTCTTACTAATGCGATTTTTATTGTGATTATTCAGTAAGCGAATAATCGCAAATACTACAATATTTGAATGCCGGCCGCGGGCCACAAAATGTTGTACAGAGGGCCGCAAACAGCCCACAGTCCGCAAGTTTGAGACCCCTGCTGTACAACCATTCACTCATCCATACATACTTCTCCCTCTTGCCCTCCCTCTCTCCTTCCTTCTCCCCTTCCATCCACTCACCCAAACATCCATCTAATTACCTAATGCAGATATAAAGAGTACCTACTCTATGGTAAGCAATATACCAATATGATTTATCTAGTTGTTGAGTCAAGTCTGATAGCTTCCTGAAATTAATGCTGTTACTCTCTCTGTTTTCCTTATAACTCTGCAAAAAAAAAAGTTTCCCTTAACCACCAGATCTAGAGCAGAGATTCTTTCCCTCTCTTGCTTCATTCCTGCTCTAATTTCTTGATATTGATACCATACTCACTTAGATTCATTTGATTATTTGTTGTCTTTCTCACAAGTGGACAGAAACATTGTCCATTTTGTATGACTATATATATTGCCAGTATCTAGAATGCTTCCTAGTACATAGGAGTCAACACATTTTGGATAAAATAAAGACATGGAATGACACTAACAGTCTAGAAACTAGAAATCTAGTTTCTTCCAGATGGGGATCAACATGGAGTTGGGTGTGAGGTGAGCTCTGGGCACTGATCACTTAGGGATATCACCTGAACCCCTATCAGGCATCCACTGACCTGAAACCATGACCACCATGACAAAAAGACAGAGAAGACACATCTCTTTCTTGGTAAACCAGTGTCTCTGGGCACATCCTTGTCTCCATCTTCGTCCCTCTTGTCTCTGTCTCATCTTTAGAATCATGGGATGCATGGATGGAGTAGATGACAAAAGGAGTCAGTCATTAGGACTATTTCTGGAGCCACAGGGTTGATAGCTGCTAGGTACTTAGGCCTTGTCTAAGGTGAACAACATTCTTCTCTCTCTGAAGATGATCTGCATCTCAGTTATGCCAGTATTTCCACAGTGAACTGTCTTGAAGTTTCAGTACACGCTCAGAACTGACTTCTTCATCATCACAGCATCTAAGTTCTTACCTGCTAGGCTTGTTTTTCACTTTTGTCTGTGGGCCCAGGACCTAGGAATAGGGATTAAGGAAAGAAACTGTGGTACATCTACACAGTGGAATGCTATGCAGCTGTTAAGAAAAAATGACGTCATGAAATTTTCCTATACATGAATGAACATGGAGACTATTATGTTAAGTAAAATGAATCAGAGGGAGAGGGATAGTCATAGAATAATCTCACTCATTTGTGGAATATAAGAAAAACAAGATGTAGTATTGGTATAATACCCAGAGATAATTGAGACAAAGGTCAGGAGGTTCAGTGTAGGGTAGAAAGCTCACCACAAAAAGAGGTGAGTATAGTTAGAGTAGAGAAGGGTCTACTAGGACAATGATAGATGGAAATGATCACTTTGAACAAGAATTTGGTGCTGAAAGGTGATAAACTCATAGGCAAAGCACCCATCCATTAACAATAGTGCAAACTATTGCATCAAAAAAGGAAGAGGGCAGAGAGAGTGAGAGAAAGAAGCAATTTGCCTGCCCTAGAGCAAGGCAGGGGTGATGGGGTAGTGGAGTGGGAGGGAAATGGGAGACATCAATGATGGTAGCTGGAAGGGTTCACTGGTGAAGGATGATGTGCATTGCATGACTTAAACCCAACAATGAACAAGTTTGTAATCATGGTGCTTAAATAAAGCAATTAAAAAATTTTTTTAAAAAGGAAAGTGAGCAGAGGGCCACTTGCATGGGCTTAGTTAAAATCAGACAGGTCCTTGCTGTGGCATTTATAGGGCAGAAAGGAAGCTCCTTAAATGCCTGGTCAGGCAGGGCTGCCCAGCAGGCTGTGGGACCAGGCTCCTTCCTTTCCTCAGGCCCTGCCACAATCACTGATTCGATGGCCGAGGCTCCCTCCCCAAGGTGCTCTCTGCAGTGGACCCTGTCCCCGGGAGACTCTCCAGGCCTTTCCCACCAGATCGTAAATCCATGTTGCAGAGGACGAGGCACAAGCGACCTTGGACACTCAAGGAGCTGGACCGTGAAAAACTTCCACGAAAGCCTTTTGCCTCAAGAGACTGATTCCAAATGACAGGAGATGATGACGCCCCCAGCGTGACAGCAACCCTTCAGCGGCCTTGGTTCTCCCCTAGATCAACGGACGAGGGACTTTGTGCTTCCTCTGCCTTTCCCACAAAGCTGAGGGAGAGCCCCAACTCCCACTTCATTCAGCTGATAACGATTGATGGCTGGTGGATACAGGAACACTAAATAAATGCTCCCACTTGAGATCTCCACTTCTCCCAATTATGTGGCACCTACTGAATGCCTCCCTTCCCTGCCCCCATGCAATGTCCCACAAACCTGTGCTCTAGGCTCCAATCTTTTTCATCAACTAGATAGTTGAGGTGCCAGTCTTTTAAGAATTTGTAGTCAAAACCAGAGAGAGAAGACATGAGACAGAGGTTAAGGTTCTCTCTAGCATGTAACTATAACCAAGACATTGGTTTGGTCCTAGCATTGCATATGGTTCCTGTGCACAGAGTCATGTATGGTCCCTGCATCTCAGAGTGTCTCCCTGTCACTATACCCCCAAAACAAAGGGAATATATTGGGCTTTGCAGTTGCTACATGCTCAACAGTCACCAATGCATTTCACAGAGGCAGCACTGAAGTGACCGTGAGTGCAACAAACAGATCTTGTACCAATAAAGTTTTATTGACACCAAACACACTGTGGTCCTGAGGAACCTGGGATTTTTGTTGTTGTTGTTCTTTGCAACTTGTGATCTGTTTTCACCTCCTCTCATCCCCCTCATGATGCATTCCAGGGGATTTGTGTAACTTCTGCATCCTGTAGCCTCAGGGATTTGAGGGGAAAGATTGTTTATCTGGATTTGGCTGGGCTTGCCCCTCCAAGAAACTGAGTGAAAAAGAAATTAAGATATTTGTCTTCTCCTGCCTCCCCAAGATGACTGAAGCTCAACTCCTAGCCTGGAGCTCTGCGAGCACCTCCATGCCAGTTCTCTGGCTCCTGTCTACTTCTTGAGCATCTCTGTGTCTACCAGCATAGCAAAACTGTGTTTCAGACCCTCATCCAGTCTGTTTCTCTGGAAAACCCAAACCATCTGCTTTTAAGCACCCATTTTGCAGATGAGGTAACTGAGGCCTTGACAACCAGAGTCCTTTTTTTTCTTTATTCATTTTCTTTCTTTATTCTTGTTTGGTTTGGGGACCACACCCAATGTTGGTCAGACCTACTCTTGACTCTGAGCTTAAGGCAATTTCCTACCTGCTGTGCTATCTCTCCAACTCCTCAAGCTGAATTTTAAAATGCATTTGCTTTATTATATGTTTAATCTGCTTCCCTTCCCCTTTGCTTTGCAGTCACTGAGCCTGGAGATGAAGGTTCCTGGCGCTCACTCATCACTTGTCTACACTATGGCCCAGGTTGGATCTCCTTAGCTGAGAGTGAGTGTGAGGGCTTCCACTCTTATAATTGTGCTCACTGGAGTCTCTGCAAGGCTCACACTTGTGTACCCAAAGTTTCCCTTCCTGGTCACGACATTCACATTCCTTTTTAGTAGTGGAGCCCCAGGAAGGTCATCCCATTTCTGCAGTGCTCACACAGCCAGCTGCATGTGGTATGAACCGAAATCCTCTCTAGTGCTGGGGTCACAGACAGCAGAACTGTCAGGATTGTGAAGAATGTGGGATACTAGGGATCCAAACCCCAAACTATAGGTTTGATGGTGAGGGGGTTCCCAGTCTCTGTGCTCTTTCTTTGGGTCCTGAAATTGACTGTGCAAGACCTGAGCAAAGGCCCTTTGGTTCTCATTCTTGCTCCTGAGAGCTGAATTTACCCTGAAAAATATCGTGTTGGGTAAGTTTTTTGGGGGAGGAATTTTGACTTTCCAGGACTTCTCAGAAGCCAGAAGCGGCTTCAATATCTCCCTGATATCTGCCCTGTCACCATATTGTCCTCCTGCTACTTCCTCTTAGTATAACCCAAAAGTGCTTTCCAGCCCACCTCCCTCTCTGCTGTGGCTGTATCTCTGCCTCTAGAGCTCAGGGAATCTGAGCTTCACCCCTATGCTCAGCCTTTGCTGCAGAAGAGCAAGTTCCTATGATGGTCCCTAAACTGGGACCATTGATGGTTGATGGGGTCTTGTCCTGCTGGGAAAGGTCCTAAACCCAGCACAGAGCCAAGGAGCATCCATAAAAACTTGCTGGGTGAAAAGCTCTGCCCTTTTTCCAAAGCACACAGATGCAGCCAACTGACCCAGTGCCCACAGGAGGCATGTTACAATGTGTGTGTGTGTGTGTGTGTGTGTGTGTGTGTGTGTGTGTGTGTGTGTAGGAGAGAGAGGGAGGGAGAGCAAGGGAGAGTGAGAGAGGGAGGGAGGGAGAGAGAGAGAGAAAGAAACAGAGAGAAAGGGAGGGAAGGAGGGAGGGAGGGAGGGACAGAGCAGATGCTTTGAGCAGAAGGAAAAAAATCCCCTAAGACCCCAGCAGCTCTCAGTTCACCGAAATGCTTAACCAAGATAAGAAGAATGTAACCCATGTTGGAGAGGTTGTTAGGAGATTAACACAAGATTAAGGGGGGCTGAGAGAGGCCGAGAGGGAGCCACAGAGAGAGAAGCGGGAGAAGGCGGCTCTGGAAAGTGTGCGTGTGGAGACTGACAGGAGCTTTCTCAAGCCAAGACAGACAACTTGGGCGGCTGCTGGGCCTCTGGGGACAAGATAGCCCCCTCTGTGGACACCAGGGACAAGCAAGAACAAAGACGGAGGACAGGAGGGAGACGGGCACTGATGGAGCTTTGGGGAAGCTCTGGCTTCCACCAATGGGGCCTGCTCCAGCCTGTCTTTCAGCCTCTCCCCACCCCTAAATGACACCTACTTTACAGAGTTGGAGATTGAAGTTCGGCACAGGCTCACACTTGCTAGGAAACCCTAGCATGGAAGTGGCAGAGGCTGGAGGACATCAGGGCCAGAAGGGCAGAGACTTGGAGGGGCAGGAGGAAGAGAGGCTGAAGAACAAGAGTTGTGAGGATGTGATTCTCAGGGAGAAGAGAACCCTAGAGGATTATTCAAGGCTCTTCCTGTTCCCTCTGCCCTTGAACAAGACAGGGTGAGGGTTGACAAGGTTCTTTTCTGGTCTGGGCAAAGTGTGGGAGATTGCCCATCTCTTGATCCTGTGAGAACCAAGCACTGGGGCAGAGCCAGCTGCCAACTGAGAAGTCTGGGAGATCAGGTCAGGCCCCATCAGGCTGCAGGGCAGTGGGCTGGGCCCAGTTCTGGCCTGCAGAATCCCAAGTTTCTCTAGGGACCCTGACAGCCGAGGCCAGCTCTGGGGACCTCTTCCCATAGAGGGCCCCTACCTGGCTCCTCCTGAGACTAGATACTGCCAAGAAGACACTGCCCTGTGGAGGGGTTGGGCCTGCTTAGAACTAGAAGGACCCTTTCCCTGAGAGTTTTTATGGGTAGTTTGGGCCCAAGGGAGCAGAGATCGCATGCCACTAGAACTCCAGTTGGGAACACATTTCCGATCCCTGAGGATCTCTTGGCCACTAAGGCCCAAAGAGGGGAAGCACTGGGTGGGGTCACATGCTATGGGTGGGACTCAAGTATGTGTGTTTTTTTTTTTTCCAGATTCTCAGTTGTCCTCAGAGGCTCCTCTGGAGAAGAGGTGACACTGTTCATCTGGGCAATGACTGGATCGTGGGATCCCTGTCCCAGAGTGGACACCAGACAAGCAGCAGGAATTGGTGCCAAGCATGGGTACAAGGTATTGATGTGGGGTCCTTACACTCAACCTCCTGAGCCCACCAGAACGCTCTAGTTACTCCTGTTCTCAAGGGAACTCTGGAACCCAGAGAGGTTAAGTGACATGCTCAGATTACACAGCAAAGCGAACCAGTTGCTCTCTACGAAGCAGGTGGCTTTTCTCCCCTTGGAGGGCGAAGTGGGCTTCCTCCCTATTCTTTGCTGTAATTTTTGAGGTCAGGGTTCAGTTCCTAACTTGAGCCCCAGCCTTGGAACAGCTCTTGGCCCTGCAATGAATGATGTTATCTGGGCCCTACAATCTGGAGTGGCCTTCACCTGCTGTGTGGCCTCAGAAAAGACTCTTATCCTCTCTGTGCTGCCCTGTCCTGGGGGAAGAGGAAAGAAGCACTTTTCTAGGCACTGCAGGCCACTGACCACTGCTGACATGTCCACTATTCCACTATTCTGGACTGGACATGGGTCCCCAAGTGAAGTTCTAGTGGCATGTCATCTTTACACCCTTGGGCCCAAAGCATCCACAAAATCCCAAAGCCCAACACTGAGTGTCTGGTGAATGTGGGCCTCCTTCCTACCCCACAGACACTTGATCTAGTGGGGTGGGAGGCATGGACAGATGACCACTTAGTGTGATCGAGACACCAGAAAGTGGCATCCTCAGGAGCAAGTGAGTGAGAAGAGAGCAGGTGGTACAGCCTGTGCAAAGGGCCTGCAGTGAATGTGGCACCAGCAGGCATGAGAACTGGAATACATTCCCTCAACAGTGAGAGGACAGGGCCTGCAGTCAGACAGGGAGGTCATCAAGGCCATGTTTTCCAGAACAAAGGAAAAGGGGTTGGAACTGAAGGCAACAGGGTGCATCACAAGACTACAGGCAGCGGAAGGATTCTTTTAGGTGAGGATTTGCAGTATAGACCACAGGATTAGGGGGCCGGAGAGATAGCACAGTGGATAGGGCATTTTTCTTCTACACGGTCCACTCAGATTCCACCCCAAGCATCCAATATGGTCAGTCCCCTGAACACCACCAGGAGGAGTGATTCCTGAGTTTAGTGTCAGGAGTAACCCCTAGGCATTGCCAGATGGGCCCCTAAAACAAAACAAATCCTCACAAAACAAGTGGTTTTGAGAACTGGGGGTGACTTTCACTTCTAGAAAGCAAATATGCGGTGGTCAGAGAAGATCTCCTGGGGGAGGGGTCCCCTTCTTCCTGGACAGGCCCCTGTGTCCTTGAGGCTCTCTTTGTCTCTCTTGGGCAGTTAGTTCCCAAGCACACATTCCAGGCTCCATGGTCCTGTGCTATTTAGCACGGTGAGGAGCCCGAGGTTCCTGGAACCAGGAGTCACCACTGATTTGGGGGTCCCAGAGAGGCCACGGCTAGCAGGGAGGGCCGGGGTAAGTAGGGACCTGCTGAAACATTCCTCCAGGCTGCCTTCCCTGCTGCGTCACCAGCCAGGAATGTAGGGGCACCGGGAGGCCATGCTTATCACTCCCCCCCGAGTCTGGAGCTGCTCTGTTCCCGGGGCTGTCCATCCAGATGGGCTCTAAATCAGAAGGTTCCTCACCCGGCCTGGATCCTGGCCAGCACCGCAGTCCGGGAGCCCAGACTCCAGCATGGTGCCTCCCAGACACAGGACGTCTTGACTGGCCCCGGACAGCCCTGGCTTCCCTCAGCCACAGTGGATTTCCCAAAATGGAAGCAGAGTGCAATGCACCAGGCCTGGGTTTGGGTTTGTAATCAGACCTGTGCCTGCTGAGAATTGACTCAGTTTCCCCAATCCTGAAGGGACTCTCGACACTCAGTTATTGTGATAATTCAAAGGCAAAACTCTAACAGAGTTGGGGATGTTCTGTCTCTGTCTCCCTCTGTCTCTCTGTCTCTCTCTGTCTCTCTCTTTCTCTTTCTCTCTCTCTCTCCTTGCACTTATGGGATCAAGGCACTCCCCCATATTGCTTTTGACAGATTCCACTTCCAGGTAAACGACTCTAGATTACCCATCAACTGCTTCAGTCTATTGCCTTAATACCTTCATGTTTGTCCCCAAGTGGATGAGGCCCTCTCTGTTTGGGAGTCCAGTGCTGAGGAAGAACCCCAGTTCTGGATTTGCAGTACTTGAGTCTCCCCCTCCCCTGCCTCCCAAATTGATTTAATGGTCCTGAAACCAGAAGAAAGCCGGAACTACTCAGTCTGGGAATCGGGTGATAAATTGACAGGCAAGGAACAGGCAGAGACCAAGACAAGAGACTGTGTTTCCAGGGAAGTTTCCCTTATTTAAAAAAAAATAAATTTGGAGAAGGGGCTTGGATCAGGTGATGCTCAGGTAGTGCTCTGTATCCAGGGAGCACTCCTGATGGGCCTCAAGGGATCCTATGTGATGTTGGGGTTCAAATCCAGATTGGCTGCATGTAAGGCAAGTGCCCATCCCGCTGTACTATCTCTCCGACCCCTGGAGGTGTCTTTTAATAGACACAGAAGAGACTAGTTTGAGAGCTCATTTCTATGTAGTTCAGTCTTCCCTTGAGATCCTCATAGCAGTGACTGCTTCAGCCATGAACACAGGAGCACATGGTCCCGTTGCAGAAATGTCTCTTTCCTATGTCCAATGAGTATGTGGGTGTGAAAGCATTTGTGGGTGTGATCCACAGGGACTGTTTTCTGACCCTCAGGCACCCCTGAACCAGACAGACAAGAAGCAGGGAGCAGAAAGGCCTGGGATATCGGGGTCGAAGTGGTGGTACAGAGGTAGGGAGTTTGTCTTGCATGTGGCTGACTTAGGACAGACTGCAGTTCGATCCCCCTGGAGCCCCGTATGGTCCCCTAAGCTAGGAGCGATTTCTGGGTGCATAGCCAGGAGTAACCCCTGAGTGTCACTGGGTGTGACCCAAAAACCAAAAAAGAAAGAAAGAAAGAAAGAAAGAAAGAAAGAAAGAAACAAAGAAAGAAAGAAAGAAAGAAGGAAGGAAGGAAGGAAGGAAGGAAGGAAGGAAGGAAGGAAGGAAGGAAAAGGAAGGGAGGGAGGGAGGAAGGAGAAAGGAAGGAAGAAGAAAGGAAGAAAAAAGAAGAAAGAAAGAAAGAAAGAAAGAAAGGAAGGAAGAAGAAAGAAAGAAAGAAAGAAAAGAAGAAAGTAAAAAAGAAAGAAAGAAAGGAAGGAAGGAAGGAAGGAAGGAAGGAAGGAAGGAAGAAAGGAAGGAAGGAAGGAAGAAGGAAGGAAGGAAGGAAGGAAGGAAGAAGAAAGGAAGGAAGGAAGGAAGAAAAAAAGAAGAAAGAAGAAAGAAAGAAGAAAGAAAGAAAGAAAGAAAGAAAGAAAGAAAGAAAGAAAGAATAAGAAAGAAATAAAGAAAGAAAAAGGAAGAAAGAAAGAAAGAAAGAAAGAATGAAAGAAAGAAAGAAAGAAAGAAAAAGAAAGAAAGAACACACATCCTGAGCCTGGCTGAAGACACACATGCCCAACCTCCCCATTTCACAGATGAAAACATCAAAGCAGGGAAAGGATTTGTCTCACAGGTCACATAGCAGTGCTGGGAGAGGCAAAGCAGCGACCCATCTTGGGATTCTCTGTAGTGAGGGCGTCTTTCCCCAACACCAGAGCCTAAAGGTTCCGACGAAGAGAACAAGGCAAAAGAAATGTGAGAAGATGAAGTTTGGGGGCTTGAGATTTTTCTTCCAGTTCCTCGGCCGCCCGAGAGGCCACTTAAGCATCGCATAACTGCCCCGTGATGTATCGAACCCTCTCTCGGCGCATAAATGCAGCAGGTCAACCGCCAGGCAGAAATGCCACATATATTTCCTCCCATTAGATGAAATATGCCCCTAATTTGGCTGGGGTTTTGTTTTATTAGACCTATGGCAGTGAGGGGGCCCTGCTGCAGAATCGCCTTTTCCTGCCTGCTCCGTTTTCTCCCGAGGACACACCAGGCTCCATCCGGGGGTGGGTGGGGGGAGCAGAGGGGCCCTGAACTATTATTTTCCAGCTTGCATTCCCAGAACAAAGCACTTCCTCAGCCAAGGAGATGTCGTGGATGGCAAATCAAAGACAGGCCCCTCCTGGAAGAATGTTCCAGGACGTGTGTATAGTGGGGGTGGTGGTGGTGGTGGTGTGATGCATGGAAACTTGCCAGTTCTGTTACAGATGGAACCTCAGGGCTTGTGGTCTCGCCTCTCTGGGCCTCAGTTTCTCCATCTGTAAAGGATGAAGGAACATCTTTCCTTGAGTAAACTTGAGGATCAGCTAGAGAAAGAAGGCAGGTGGCTTGGTGGGTGCAGAGAGAAGTGAGTTTTTCCATCCAGATTTATGATCTACTAAGGAAACCCTGACCGGGATATTCTGCTAGGTCTAGGGAATGATCTTTGATCTGTTGGTCTCATAGGGGTGCCCCTGTACTATGAACCATCTCTGTTCAGGACAGATGTGTGACAGCAGGGGTGGGGTGCCAGACTGTGGATCTGTGCAGTTTTCCTAGAAAGCCCTCGTGTCCCCCCAGCTGGGGGACTTGGAGGTCAAGGGGTGCATGGCTTGTTCATTAATGCAGTACCCAAGAGTCCTGAGCTCAGCAGGGCTCTCAGTTATTCTAGAATGTTGGGGGATGCCAGTCGCCTCTTTTCCCCATTAACTCTCTGAATCTCACCCTTCCTCACACATTACAATTCCTTAGGACACTATGAAGGATATTTAACCCCCTCACCAGGCCAATTAAAATGAAGTCAGAATCTCAGGTTGTGGGAATGGGGAGGTTCTTGTTTAAAGATTCCCTGGGTGCTGCTGATAAATAGCAGGATGGAAACCCCTGACTAGGACATCTCCTGTGGCAGAGGGCACCCCAATAATGAAGTCTTCCTCCTGCAAAGGGGATAACAGGGGATTGGCCTCATATCTTGCTTCTGTGTGGTCCCACTTCCAGGCCACTTCTCACACTTTTGCTTCCTTGTTCCAAAAGGAGGTAGGGCAGGGACCCACTTTTACAGACAGGTAGGGGAACACAGGGTCGGGGGGCACAGTGCTTGGCCTCCAGAGCTGGACAAGAAGACATGAGACATGGCTATGAGGGCTCCAGACTGGGCAATGGGCACACCTATGGTCAAATCAGAACCATGGGAACAAGTATTTTCAGTTCTGTGGGCTTGGTCAGTTACTTGTTCAGTGACTGAGCTCTGTCCTCAGCACCCCAGACATTGTGCACCCAAGGACAATGTGCAAAGGAACAACTCTGGCTGCAGCCCATGGAAACCTTCAGGGCAAGAAGGGCTGGATGCACTTGGGTGAACTTGGGGTCTTGGGGTAAACTTGGTGAATTTGGGGTGCTTCCAGCATCAGGTTGGTACGTATTCTGGCCTAGGATCACAGTGCCCTCTGGTCTGTAGTCTGATCTGTTGTTTTGGGTTTATGGACACTAACCTGGTGGTTTGGGGGGAATCTTGGGCACTTGTCTATTTCTCTTTTTGGATCTTGTTCACTCATCTCAGGCTGTTTCTGTGAGAACCATGGGAACTAAATTTCCTGATGGTCTAATATGGAAGAAGAGCTGTGGGGGAAGCTCTTCTCCAATTCTCTAAACCCCCTCCTTTAGGGTGAGACTGAAGGAAAATAATGGAGAATGCATGAATTTGGCACCCCGGGTTTGTAGCATTGTAGGGTCACCCTCTGATTGGATTCTTTATTTTTTATTTAAAGCATTATGATTTATAAACTGAGTCATAGTTGAGTTGTAATCACTCAGAAACATAATGTTTCAGCACCTGTGTCAATACCAGTGTCAACCTCCCTCTACCAATTTCCCAGAGTCCACCTCTCCCCCCAGCCTACTACTTAACAAGCACTTTTTTAAGTTTGGTTGTTAAAGTTTGTGTCTCATTGTACCCCTGTTATTTCACATCTCTCTCTCTCTTCCCTCCGCTCTCTTTATTTCCTTCTTCTCTTTATAATATAGGGCCAAGAGTGTTCCAGGCAATGCCCATTTAAACCATTGATTCTTGGTCCATTCTACAGGGTGGAGTTTAATATGAACACTGGTGTCTCCATGCTTTGAGGGTGTGGAGACTGGTTTTGGTCCAGGTGTGTGTGTGTGTGTGTGTGTGTGTGTGAGAGAGAGAGAGAGAGAGAGAGAGAGAGGAGGAGAGAGAGGAAGAAGAGAGGAGAGAGAGAGAGAGAGAGAGAGAGAACTAAGCAGGCAAGTCTTGTGGGGTTTCTTCCTGCACCAGCCATGACTTCTTGTGCTGATTTGGGACAGGCAGGCAGGTAATGGCAGAAGTCCCCCCACCCAGACCCTTGCCCTTCCCCTCCTAGGACAGGGTGCTGCAGGATCAATGGAACAAAGCCAGGCTGTTAGCATATGTGCTCTGCACCCACATATTCCTTCTTGCATGAAGCTGGGTGTATGTGTGGCTCAGAGCCAAAAAAGGGTAGTCTCTATTTTCTGAATTCTCCCTCCCCTGAGCCCTATCCCAGCTCCATCCTCAACAGGAAAATGCTATTATTCATCACAGCACACTCTCTCCTGATCCAATATGTCCCATTGTGAGCTGTTGGTCAGAGGCGGGGAGGGAGACAGAAAAAAAGAAAAGAAACCCCTCTAGATAGATATTTTTACTTTATGCAATTCCATTTTTAGTCTCAACTTATCTGATCCTCTAATTCTGGAGGGACTTTATTTCCTTGTGCCACAAAAGCCCCCGGAGCTCAAATCCTTTTTCTTTTAAGCTCGCAGACACTGAAGACCCTATTCAGGGCTGAGCCAGAGCACCCCAGGGCCCCAGTGGGGTGAATTATCACATGAATCATTACACTTGCTTACAAATCTGTGGAGAAGAAGGATTTGGCTGTGGGTATTTTTTCCCCATTTTTTTTCTCTTCTTTTTCTATCTTTTTCTTGTAAAGAGTTAGGTAACAGCAGCAGAGATACATGATGTGTTTCAGGGAGTGAGCTTTAGAAACTGGGTCCAGGTTTGGGGTGTTTCCTGTCTAACCCCTGAGACTTTCTCCTGATGGTATGGGCCTCAGTTTCCCCTTCCTTCAGTGACTGAAGGAAGCTGGCCTTTTATTTTTATTTTAAAATCAAAGGAAGACTTTATGGGCTAGACTAATAGTACAGAGGGTAGGGCTCTTGCCTTGCACAAATCTGATCCAGTTCAATCCCTGGCATCACTGTGGTCCCCTGAGCCCACCTGGAGTGATCCCTGAGTTCAGAGTCAGGAGTACACCTTGAACCTGGCCAGGTGCGGCCCTCAAACCAAGCCAACAAAAAAACCACCAAGGGAGATTTTAGTGTCCCATCTTGGGATAGAAACCATTTAAAAGCAAATTTAGGTTTTATTCATTTTTTTCTTCCTTCCTTCCTTCCTTCCTTCCTTCCTTCCTTCCTTCCTTCCTTCCTTCCTTCCTTCCTTCCTTCCTTTCTTTCTTTCTTCCTTTCTCTTTCTTTTTTCTTTCTTTCTTTCTTTCTTTCTTTCTTTCTTTCTTTCTTTCTTTCTTTCTTTCTTTCTTTCTTTCTTTCTTCTTTCTTTCTTCTTCCTTCCTTCCTTCCTTCCTTCCTTCCTTCCTTCCTTCCTTCCTTCCTTCCTTCCTTCCTTCCTTCCTTCCTTCCTTCCTTTTTTTCTTTTTGGGCTATCCCCAGTGACACTCAGGGGTTACTCCTCTCTATGCACTCAGAAATTGCTCCTGGGTTGGGGGACCATATGGGATGCTGGGGAATCGATCTGTGGTCCATTCTAGGTTAATGTATGCAAGGAAAATGCCCTACCACTTGAGCCACCACTCCGGCCCCATGTTTTATTCATTTCATCTTGGACCTAGTTTTCCTCATAACTGCTGTCAGCACCAGACCCAGGGTCGCCATCACACCTCCTCAGGACACCATGACAACCTCCGAAGGGGGCTCCTCAGTCCCACCTGTACCCATCCCTGATCCATTCTCAGCACCCTGGCCCCTGCCTACAGCTCAGTTAGAGCGACAAGCCTCCTACAACTCAGCAAGCTGCAGACGATGTGAGTGTGGGAAAGAGTGGGGGGTAAACTTTGCCAACCTCCTTTTGTTCATAAACAGTTTGGAACACGGCCCACTCGTGCGACTCTGGTTTTTACGGGTCTGTTTCCACACTCCAGTGGCAGCCCTGAGTCCTTGGATGCAGACCCTGTGGTCTGTGAAATCCGAAATGCTTATTACAAGTCCCTTTATGGAGCAGTCTGCAGAGCGTTGCCTCAGAATTCCAGCCAAGATCACACCCTGGCCTGTTTGTGAGGTGCTCAGATGAACTAAGTTACTTTGGCGGGGGGCCCTACTTCTCCAGGCAGTCCCATTCTCCATCTCACCCTTGGCAATGGGATTTTCACTCTCCCCCAATTAAGATAAGAGTCTTGTTTCCCATCCCATGAACCTCAAATGTGATGTGACTTGTGACATGCAGCAGGAGCGGTGCAGCTGGAATAATACCATGGAGGTGCTGACGGAGGATAGGAGAGGGCAAGTCTGCTCACTGACTCCCCAGCAGCTGCTGCTACTGCCTGGAGAACAGGATGAACAAGACCAGGTGTCCCGGTGCCTGTCCCAAAAAGTGTAGATAGAGCACAGGAAGAAAATAGTCCCAGTCCAAGATTGCTTTAACATACCAAGGGCTCTCAGGCCAGGAAGTGGCTCAGGGATGAAGCGCTTACATGTTGGTTGACATGGTCAACCTGGAGTTGACCCTTGGTACTCCCTGGTTCCCCAGGCACTGCTAGAAGAAACTCCTAAGCACAACTGGATGACTGTGAATCTCACATAAATAAAACAATATATATAAAGAGGTCTTAAAAATCAAGAAGATAGGGCTAGAGAGATTCTACAAAGGGTGGGGCATCACTTGTGCTCCCCTGAGCCCACCTGGAGTGATCCCTAAGTTCATATCCATGAGTACCTGGACAGGTATGGCCCCCCAAATCAAGCCAACAAAACAAAACAACACAGCAGACCTGGGTTCCACCGCTGACACCACATATGGTTCCCCTCACCCCTCCACCAGAAGAGATTTCTGAGCACAGAGCCACAAGTAAGCCCTGGGCACAGATGGGGAAACTACAGAAAAGTAAGAAAAATGGCACAAAACTCAGTATTTTTGTTTTGTTTTGTTTTTTTTGGCCACACCCAGTGACTTTCTTGGATTACTCCTGACTATGCCCTCAGAAATTGCTCCTGGCTTGGGGGACCATATGGAATACTGGTGGATCAAACCGCGTTCCATCCTAAGCTAGGGCCAGCAAAAGAGACAGAAGCCCTACAGCTCTGCCCCACTGCTCTGGCCCCAAACTGAGTATTTTTAATTTAAAAAGAGGTAAGTAGGCAGTTTACAAGAAAGCTGAAAGTGATTCTTCAAGGTTGAGAAAGAAGTTTTGTGACAGAAAATAAAATGGAAATGGCATAGTTATTATTTGTCCTTATCTCTTAGATCAGGGGTCTCAAACTCAATTTACCTGTGGGCTGCAGGAGGCAAAGTTGGGGTGATCCTTGAGTGCAAAGTCAGTAGTAAGCCTTGAACATTGGGGGGTGTGACCCAAACAACTAAAACAAAACAAAACAAAAAAAGATTCCTTTAGGGCAGGGCCACAAAGTGTTGTATGAAGGGCCATTTGCGGCCCACAGGCCGCAAGTTTGAGACCCCTGTATGGACAACAAGTTCAAATTTGGATGGCTAGCTTTTTGGAGTATGGTATAAATAGGGAGACACAGGCTGCTCCCTTTTGGAAGAATTGCAAACTGAGACAATTTAATAATAACATATATACACTGATCACTTAACACTTCAATTCCACTTTTTGGAGTTTCCCCTTAAGATACCCAAAGCCTCAAAGAACACATGCCCAGTAAGTATTAACTGTGGCGTGCTTTGTAACTGCAAACTTTCAGCAAGCCCAAGCACTTTGGCAGAATTAAATAGTAAGCACCTATGAAAAATGAGGGCAGTTTCTATGAACAGCAGCAAAGTGATTTCTAAGAAGGACATGCTGCTGAATAAATAAGAAAACACAAAACCCATGCTTTCTTTCATCCGAGAGACAAAGGGAAGAAAAGAGAAGTAGGTCACTGTGATTTTGAACAAGGAAAAACTAGAGAGTAGAGATGGGGCGATGGAATAGGGATAATCCATTGACTTCCTTTTGTGTTTGAGCTCCACTGGAACCAAATAAATACAGATTTGATGCCATCTTTTAAAAGTTGTAAAAGGACAACTCCAGAAATGGAACAAACATAGAAATAAATAGACATGAATATCAAATTAATAGCTCTTTGGGGAAGGGAGGGATAAGGTTTATGTCGCAGATGGGTTAAAGGCGTGCAAGGTAATTACTTGGCCCCTGCTCTCTCTTTCTTTCTCTCTTTCTCTTTTAGCCCTCAGATGAGAAGCTCTTGCAGTCAATCACTAAGTGGCTTCCAGAGAACCCCACTTCATGTTCTGATTTGTAGATTCATTGAATGAGTGGACCTGCCCTCTGTACTTACTTTTAATGAATAGACTATGGCAAGGAGATATCTAGGTTCACATTCTGGAGGTTTGGTTCAAAAGGTTATTTTTATTTTTCAGTTTTGAGACTTCACCCAATGATACCCAAGGGATACTCCTGGCTCTACATTCAGGAATTATTCCTGGCCTTTACTGGGGGAACTATATGATATGGTATGCTGGGGACTGAACCTGGGTTTCACTCATGCAAGACAAGTGCCATACCTATTGTACTATTTCTTCAACTTGGTGGTTCACAAAGTTCTAAAGGCTGTTTTTGAACCTGGATGGAAAAGCCACTGGATGAGAAACCTGAGTCACATAAGACCAAAAGCCAGTGAAGAAATGACATCTGCCAGTAACCTGGCATTCAGGTCCCAGCCCTTTCCCTTTCAGCTATTCAGATCTCACCAAGGGGGGCAGAATGCTTGATGTCTCAGGAGACCCTGACTGAGGTCAGGAAGCCAGGCAAGATGTCCTGTGGCTCCAGAAACCCTGTGGTAACTATTTGTGTTCAACTTCATTCTTCAGGGGGAGAGAGGGGAGAGTTGATAAAGCAGCAGCCTATAATCCACAAATAGAACAACACAGAAGGAGATTGTTCAAATTACCTTTAATTGTGGATCTTTCATGGTGCCCTCTCAAGAGAATAGACCTAATGTCAAGAAGAATTTCAAAGAATTCTTGAATTTCAGTGAAGAGGCTGTTGATAGTTGGATCAGAATTCTGAAACTTCATGTGGCCTATAGGACAGAAAAAATAAAAGAGATATTTAAATAACTTTAGATATTTAAGAACATATAAACTCCAAGATGAAAATAAAGGGGCAGGTGGGTAGGGAAGACTTTGACCTTTTTGGGTCTGAGTGACCCCATGGGCAATTTTTGTTCTCTAAGATTTTAGGAACAGTGACCTCTGGCTGCAACTGTTGTATGAGTTCAACCCAGCCTAATTGGGTGGACTTAGCTTTAGAAATGAAGTTATTTTCCCTGGGAATCCAGAAGAAGCTCCTGCTCTTGGTTTGGGCTCTGAACAAAGAAAGAGCAGAGAATTTATTAGCCCCATATACAGGAAGGGATGTTCCCTCCGAAATTCAGGCAAAGTAAAAAAAGCAAGAGATAAATAGTTTGGGGAGGAACCGTCTGGAGATTAGGAACTTGGTGGGGAATAGAAGGGAGGATCTCTGTAGCTAGGTGATGGGACAAATGGAGGCACTAACAGAGACCTAGCTGGATGCCTTAGCATGTTGTCTTTGCTCCCCATGTAATCAGCACACACACTTTGGGCCTTTTTCTAGGTCTTAAAGTACCTTTATTGACTGAAAGTTATCAGAGACAGTGAGATAAAATGTGAGGCAACTGGGAGGGAACAAAGAAACTTCAGGATAAGCCTGGACCATTCTATTATCTCAGAAACAGGGAAGTTCTTCAAGAATAAGAATAACAAAATGTAAAACATATAAAGGCCAGTTTCAAAGGCTCTCTTGGCTACACCTAAGACTGTTTGAACAGGAAAAAGTATGATAGATATTATAGGAGAGGCAATGGGACATATTTTTATTTTCATGTTTTGGGGGGGCATAATAGTAATTCTCAGAACTTACTCCTGGCTCTGCTTTCAGGGGTCACTTCTGGTTGGGCTTGTGAGACAATATTCAGTGCAGAGAATTGAACCTGGGTTGGTCACATGCAAGGCAAAGCTAGTGCTTTTTTTTTTTTTTTTTTTTTTGGTTTTGGGGCCACAGTCAATGACAGTCAGGGGTTACTCCTGACTATATGCTCAGAAATTTCTCCTGGCTTGGGGGACCATATGGGACAATGGGGTTCGAACTAAGGTCTGTCCTGGGTCAGCTGCTTGCAAGGCAAATGCCCTACTGCTGTGCTATCGCTCTGGCCCCTACTGCTCTATCTTTTGCACTATTGCTTTCTTCCAGAGAAATGTTCTGTGGTTGTTGTTATTATTATTTTTTTTTTTTTGCCACACCTGGTTATGCTCAGGGGTTACTCCTGGCTATGCACACAGAAATAACTCCTGGCTTGGGGGACCATATGGAACGCTGGAGGATCGAATCATGGTCCATCCTAGGTCAGCCACGTGCAAGGCAAATGCCCTACCACTGTGCCACCACTCTGGCCCCCAGAGAAATTTTCTTTACCAAGTAATATTAACTCACATATGGGGAAAAACATTAAAAACACTTTAGGCTGGCACTGGAGAGAAGATTCAATACCTCAATACAATCATGGCATACAGAAGCCCTGGCTTGAGTCCCCATCACCTGTAATTTTCCCAAGCATTGTGAGTCACAAACCCCAATCATGGATCTGGTAGTGACCTCTGAGTATCAATAGATTTCCCCCTCCCCCCCACAAATAAGGACCAGTTCTTATGAAATATATCATTCAGCCAAAAAAAAACGTCTACTGTGGTAATGAAAAGAATCATAAAAATCCCCTCACCCAAACTGAACCAACTTAGCACCTTAAATAACAAACCAAAAGGCAGTATCACTCCCAGGAACATAGCACGCAGGATTGCCCTTCCAGCCAATGGGAAAGACAGAAGACATCAGAGTGGGGTACATTCTCCTCCTCTTTGGTTCCAGACTCTTCACAAATGTCAATGTCATCGACAAAGAAGCAAGAAGGTGAAGGGGCCCACTGGATAAAGGAGAGACACAAGAGTATAAAATGCAATTTCAGTACATAACTTGGATTTCAAAATGACTAATAGCTTAACCCTTGTGGGACTAATGATGGAGGGCCTCTCAGGTCATGGTATCTTTGGATCAAGTTGGATTCTTGGGGGTCACTGACAGTGTGTTCAGAGGATGGGGGCATCATTCTTAGGCAACACAGATCCAAGTGCTAAGGGCCAAAGTCTCCTTTGCAACAAAAAAGGGGGATTCGATACTCAATGTCACCACTTTGCAGGATGGTGACTATGGAGATGGGCTCACTGAACCCTACTTTCTTACCAATAGATGAGGTCAACAAGGGTACATGAGAAGCAGCGGTACAAGCAGTGAAAAATGCAGATGAGACAAGCTGTGGATGATCTAAAGAGCTAGGAAAAGCAATGAATCTGCAGTGCACTTAGGGGTGATGGAGGACACAGGTACCTTCTCTTTTCTTTTCTCCCTGGATACCCCACATGCAGAGTGAGCTACTGTATTCAAAGTCCGATTCTATCATTTTGTGATGAGACACCCACAGGAGGCTTTGTTTCAGGGAACCCCAGACTAGCATGGGCTGAAGGTAACAACTACCCTTCCTGTCCATGGCTACAATCACTCTCCCATCACTCAGCGCAGGATCACCATGCCCAGCCCAAAGCAGAGAGTAGTTTGGGGATACGGAGGAGGAAATTGTCCAGGTACTTGCTAAATTTCCTCTAGACATTCCTTGACTCTCCCTGGTCTCCCACCCCACACTTCCTGGCAAGTGCTTGGCTGTTATTTCATCTGGAATGATGGGAATCTCACTGTCTCTGGTAAGTTTCCTCTCTGTCCTCCGCTCTTATGAGGCACCATAGAGATGATGTCCTGGGCTGCCCAGCTCAGTGCTTTTACATGGCACAAACATGCACAAGCACACATATGCATACACACATGCATTGTCCCATCTGAGGCCCTGTGTCCTTGCATCTGCACCATCCCCCTTTACCTGCATTTCCTTGCACAAATCTGGCTGACACCTCCCTGCTCCTTATCCCTTCTTTATTTCTATCTGTTTTTCTGTATTAATGTGCCTCTAGGTCTCCGTCTTTATTCTGTATTTTTTTAAATTTGTCTTTGTGGGTTTCCTTCTTTCTTTACCCTTTCTTTGAAGAAGCTCTGTGACCCCAATTTCTCTGTGTGCTCAACCCCCAGTCTCTCTGAGATTCCAGGATGGTTACTCTGGGTTCTGGTGGCAAAACAAAACTCTGGAGATTCTTTCCCTTAGTCAGCTTCTCTGGACTTCTCTTAACCTCACTCCTGTGCCAAAAATAAGAGAATCCCCTCCACTAGGTTTTTGAATGATTTTAACAAAGCTGCATTGGGAACTTTTTTCTTGAGAACTTTTTGTAAAGCTTTGTAATTTATGAAGTTATTCATTGTTGAGTTTACATATACAATGTTTCAGCACCAGTCCCACCTCTAGTTTCAGCCTCGCTCAACTAGTGTTCTCAGAGGCCATCTTATACCTCTGCCTCTCAGACTGCCATTCTAACAGGGACCTTTAAGTTTGATTGTTAAAGTTTGTGTCTCATAACTTCAGTGCTGATGACTTCATGGTTTGGATATTTCGTTCTGTCCTTCCTTAACACCACCAATGTACCTGAATTCCCTTGACCCTTGTCCCCCACTATTTTACATGTTTCTCTCCCCACCACTCACTTTCTTTTCCTTCTCCTCACTATACCATGAGTGTTTTAGGCAAACCCCATTTAAACTACAACATTTTCTCATGCAGTTATTCTAAATACCACATGCAAATGATATCATCCTGTATTTATCCTTTTTCTGACTTCATTGAACATAATATCTCTAGTTCCATCCATGTTGTGGTAAATTGCAGGAGTACATCATTCCTTACAGCTATGTCATATTCCACTATATGCACTATATACAGCTATGTTGTATTCCACACTGCATATACGTACCACATCTTCATGATCTATTCAACTGTTGTTGTACATCTGAGTTGATACCAGCTCTTAGCTTTTATGCCAAGCGCTGTATTAGAAACTTGTAATAAACCTTTAGGGATGGATCTGCAATTCTTCTTGCACTCTCTAGTCAGCAGAGTTCTCCTCCTGTCTATCTACATTCATTTATCCATTCACCTACCATCCATCTACCTACCTACCAATCAATCCATCTACACATATACCTACCTATTGACTCACTTACTGTCCATCTATCCATCCACCCATCATCCATTCATTCATCCATTCTTCCATGCATCTATCCACACACCCATCCATCCATCCATCCATCCATCCATCCATCCATCCATCCATCCATTTGTCCTAAGCAGCTTCCCATCCTCAATGGTGTCCTCCAGGGACATTATAGTTTTGCCTGCTATCTGACACTACTTTCATGGGAGACTCTCAACTAGAAACCACACAGGGGCAAAGACATGGTGCCACCAAGCACTGAGGCACCATCAGACAGCCCCAATGAGGGAAATACTTTCCAATGCCACACACTATTGTTGATCAATCTTCGTTTCTCTTCGGCAGCTGGTCAGATCCCCAGAAAAGGTCTTGATTGGGTTCAGGAGGGTCAGTGGGGCCCCTAAGGGTGGTCAATAATGTAAGGCTCAAATAGAGACACATCTTTCTAGTAGCTGTCCTCATCTGTGGATAGGATGGAACCCCCTGCTAGTTTTCCTCTGCGGCTTTCTGAGTGAGTTTCTTGCATACCCAGGGTCTGCCCTGTGGTTGTCTTCCTGGAGGCCTAGCAGGGAGGAAACTCACACAGCTGAGGCAGCAGCTGTGGGAGAAAGAGTGCTGAGTGCTTCTTCTAGCAATGAACAGAGTCTAAAAAAGTAAAGCTTCTTTCACAAGTGAACCACAATAACCCTGCGCAAGGTCCTGATAGAGGAGGGGGCACTGTGCAAAGGGTGTAACTCTCTCATCTTGCCCACATGCAAGCACCAACCATTTAGCTATTTCTTAATTCCCCCAGTTACTCAATCACTCATTCTGTATGAGCTGTTTATATTCATTACTTGCTTAAGTACATTAACTCATTCCTTATTCTATAATTTTGTATATATTGTATTCACCCATGTATGCATCTACCTCTGTATCTATCTGTCCACCCACCCATTCACCCATTTGCTCACCCAACAGTCTATCTTTCCACATATATGTCCATTCATTTGTTCATCTATTCATCCTACCATTTATATATTCATTTGTTCACCCACCTATTTATCCATCTGTCCATCCATCTGTTCATCTGTACATCTATCTATTTGTATATCAATTTGTTTGTCTATCCATCTGTTTACATAACAGTTCATCCATCCATCCCCTCAGCTGTTCATCCATTTATCATTGATACATCTATCCATCCACCTATCCTGCATTGATTCATTAGTCATTCCTGTATTTTAAATTACATCCAAGCACCTAGATTTTTAAGTTACTTGTGTTTGTTTTGGAGCCACACCTGGTGGTTCTTGTACTCACTCCTGGCTCTGCTCTCAGAGGACCCTTCAGATGGTGCTCTGAGTACTAGTGGTGCTGGGGGTTGAGTCAAAGGTGACCATATGCAAGGTCAGCACCTTAATCTCTGTACTATCTCTCTGGCCCCATGTTCATTAAAAAGCCCTTTCATTTAACCATGTGTCTATTTCTTCTATATTTTAATTCATTGAATTGTTCACTTATTACTCAGCTTTCAAACCTGCAATTTTGCACAACTCCCCAAGTATTGCCTGGGAGTCTGCTTGGTGTCAGGAGCTCTGCCAGGTTCTGGCTTCATGGGATGGATGAGACAAACCTGACCCTCACCATGAAGGACCTCTATGGAGACCTGGACCACATCCCTAATTCTGATGCCATGGTAATTATGGGATGCCTAAGGCTAGGACAGCTCTGCTTGGGGGACTCTAGACAAAACAAGCTGCAGGAGAGGAGAGTGATGCAGCCTCATGGGGGCATATCACAGTTGCTCCTGAATCCTTAGTCTTGCTGAACCTCCACTTGCTCTTCTGTAAAAAAAGACCCATGCAGGTGTCTCCACACCAAGCCCCAGTGGATCAGATACATGCAGGAAATCAGTGCTGGTATAAATGCAGAAATGTGTGTGTGAGTGTGTGTGTGTGTGTGTGTGTGTGTGTGTGTGTGTGTGTGTATACCCATGCCTAGGGAAATTTGGGGATACCTAACACCAACATATCATGCCCCAGATGGGTGGTCCAATGGGTGGTCCAGTTTCCCAATAGCTTCGTGTTTTTGCCAGGAAAAAGCCAGCTGCTGGCCTTGTGCCTCAGAGTACCAAGGCTGTTGGCCCTGAACCCAGAGGGAGTTAGGAGCCCAGCAAAGATCATTCTTATCTCAGTTGCATCAGCCACATGAGCAAAGGTTTATTTGTGTGTTTGTTTGTTTTTGGGTCACACCTGGTGACACTCAGGGTTTACTCCTGTCTACAGGAGTAGACAATGTCCTAGCCCTCCCCAACCCCCACCTCTGCCCTCCCCATCTCCTCCTTCATTTTCAATGGCTCTATCACCTTTTGTTTTGTTTTGTTTTTGGGCCACACATGGTGACACTCAGGGGTTACACCTGGCTATGTGCTCAGAAATCGTCCCTGGCCTGGGGAACCATATGGGATGCTGGGGGATTGAACCCAGGTCCCAGCCGCTTGCAAGGCAAACACCCTACTGCTGCGAATGATCAAAGTTCTTTAAGCTCCAAATTTTCAGGGTGATCCTAGTCTTCCAAGCTCACCATACAAGAATTGTACATGGGGAATATTTTGGTAGCTGGGTAGTAAGAGAAGCCTGGTGCTAACCCCTACTGAGGGCTGTCTGTGCTATGTGACCCAGGCTGAATGCTTCCTTTCCCTGAGCCTCCCTTTCCATTTTATGGGGAAATGAATCATACTAAGAAAAGGAAGCCCAGGGCATTTGGGTGCAGGTAAGCTGGCTGGTGCTGGTCAGAGACTCAGAGAAGACCATGAACTGGTAAGGAAGATAAGTTGAACTCTCCCAGAATCTGGGGTTTCTGTTTGTTTTCTTTCCCTCAATATAAGAAGCAACAGACACAGAACTTGGAAGGAGGGGGAGAAACTGTACTTTTGTCGTCAATTTCCTCTGTTTTGAGGTTGATGAGGAGTTCTGTGTTCAAGTTTGAAGGAATGTAGGGATGGGAAGGAGGAAGGAAGGAAGGAAGGAAGGAAAGGAGGAAGGAAGGAAGGAAGGAAGGAAAGGAGGAAGGAAGGGAGGGAAAGAAGGAGGGAAGGAAGAAGAGAAATAAGGAAAGAAGAGAGGGAGGAACTAAGAAGGAAGGGAAGAAAGGAAGGAAGGAAAAGAGGAAGGAAGGGAGGGAAAGAAGGAGGGAAGGAAGAAGAGAAATAAGGAAAGAAGAGAGGGAGGAACTAAGAAGGAAGGGAAGAAAGGAATGAAAGGAAAAAGAAAGGGAGAAAAGAAAGGAAGGAAGAAAAAAGGAGGGAGGAAAGAAGGAAGGAGGAGGGAGAATGAGAGGGAGGAGAGTAAGAGAGGAAGGAAGAGAGGGAGGAAATAGATTTTAGCACAACAATCTCTCACTTCTTTTCACCGGTGCACTTTATACAAAACCATCAGGAGAGTTCGGAAAGTGCCCACAGTGAGCACGGAGTCTCCTTCAGGGCTGTCACAAGGTTCACAGCACTCTGTTCTTCGACCTTCAGATAGCGGGGCCCAGCCCCATTCTGTGGGGCCAAAGGTAGAAGAGCTCTGAAATAAGCACTTGTCTGTGAAGACAGTCCTGGCACAGGATCCCAGAGACCTGGCCTACAGTGCTCTTCAAGACCTGGGACAAACCCTTCTTCCTCTCTGGGCCTGACCTAAAAGTGGGTGCTGCACTTAGATGTTTGGGCTCTCTTGGTGTCTAGAGATATCCAGGGACACCAGGATAGAGAAGAGGGATGGGAACAGGGATGGAAGCAGATGGGGTAAAAAAGCCAGGCTCCAGGAATGAAATCAGATGAAGATAAAGATGCCCCCAGAAACAGTGGAGGGCAGAAAAGGCTGGTCCTGGGGAGCATGACATGGGGCTGGGGGCTGGGTGGGGGACTCACCTGCAGGAGGGCCCCTTACTGGCCACACTCCTTGGCTTAGATCTCAAGCAACGTTTCCAGAAGGTATCATGCACCTGGGTGCTCTGAGTACATAGCTTCATCCTGGGATTTCCATAGAGCACGTCTCGAATCCCCATTCCAACCCGCCTTCCCTGCCAAGTCTCGGGGCTCAGTTCACACAAGGCGAAATATTTGGACACCGGGAAAGCATGAAGTCATTGGAGGATTTTTTTTTTCCACTCTCCCTTTTCCACTTGCATTTGTTTGTTTCCTCCACAGGGTTGCCTGACACCAGCCAGCCTTGAATCAGGTCCCACTGCTGCTCTGCTCAGGAAGTTGAGACAGGGTGTGCCCAGTGCTGCTGGAGTGATACACAAGAGTGGGGTCTCCAGGAGTCAGTCAGAAGTGGCATCAGGCCCCAGGCCTCCGCCGTTAGCACCCCACATAGCATCAGAAAGAGTTCACTGATTCCCCCAGAGCTAGTCTGTTGGCTGAGGCCACTCCAGGAATTCCCATCACAGTCAGGGAAGCCAGTGAGTGGGGGCTGAGCCTGGGGCTCCCGGCGGGGTCTGTCCCGCAGCCAGGCACATAGTCTCAGCTCTTGGCATCTGCTCGTGGGTGGTGCTTGTGGTTGCCAGATGTGGCAAAGAGCAGCATCACTCCCAAGAGACAAGGACTGCAAAGCAACAAGGAAATTTTCACGTACCCACGGCACATACTTGGACTCTGTTTTTCCCAAACATCAAGGGAACACGACTTCTGCCTTCTGTCTGGCAGAATAAGGTCTCAGGCTTTGCATCCTGGCCCCTGGGGGTGCCAGAGCTTGGGGTGAGGGAGCTGAGGCCAACTCTTTCTGCACATGCTCACGGAGAAACAGATAGTAGACACAAATGGGTAAACAGAGGTGTAGGAATAGAAATGTTCAAATACCAGCTTGCAGCTCAGTCACTAGGCGGCTGCAAAGCCTGAGTTTATTTTATTCAGCCTCATGGTGTAATTGAGGGAGTGACCGTCTATTTAAGCATGGCTGTGGAGACCATCTTCCTGTCCTCAGTGGGCCCTTTTAGGAGAAACTATGGTGCTATTATGGCACTCATCTCTGCTTTGCAAAGGAAGTAGAGGGCTGGGCGGGCACATGGGTACATGGTCAATAGCTGGGACACAAATCCAGGCAGTCTATGGTGCTAGACTGTCACCCTCCACCATCCACCCAATTTCCAGCCTCCTCAAGGGCGAGTAAGGGCTATTAGAAATAGTGACCTCGGCTGGCACTCCAGGCATATCACCAGCTCTATATCCTTTAACTGTGCCATCTGCCCACAGGGCCAAGGAGTCCCTGTTTTCATTCGTATGGAGTTTGAGATTTTAATTCTTGTTCCACAAGGTGTTGTTAAGAATCCCCAAGGGCCAGGAGAGATAGCACAGTGGTTTTTGCCTTGCAAGCAGCCGATCCAGGACCTAAGGTGGTTTGTTCAAATCCTGGTGTCCCATATGGTCCCCCATGCGTCCAGGAGCTATTTCTGAGTAGACAGCCAGGAGTAACCCCTGAACACCGCCGGGTGTGGTCCAAAAACCAAAAAAAAAAAAAAATCCCCAAAGTGGGCTCAGGAGGAAGCTGGGGAACTCAGCTTGAGAAAGGGGTCAGGTGGTCAAGTCCAGGCATTCACTCTTGGTTCCAAAAGGAAAGGTCTGCTCTTTCCTGGCTGTGTAACCTTGGACAAATACTTGGCCTCTCTGGGTCTGCATCTTCAGCCTGAGAACAGGATTGAGGTGTGGACCTTCCTCCAAGATGGGGGCCTGTAAAAGGATTTGTTACATACAAATCACTCAAACCCACATATTTTTAGAATAGGAAATAAATGACCTGAACAGCCAGAGTGATGTGATCACTTTAACAGTGAGTACAGATTGGTCTCCTCTGGCCCAGAATTGGGCATGAGGTCTATACTGCAGAGAGCTTGCGTGAGAGGTGCTCAGGGAGATGGGAAGAAATTGGCACACCCTTGGGGCTGGAGTGATAGCACAGAGGTTAGGACGTTTGTCTTATAAGCAGCTTACCTGGGTTTAATCTTCAGGATCCCATATGGTCCCTTGAGCCTGCCAGAAGTGATTTCTGAGTGGAGAGTCAGGATTTCTCCTCACTCCAAAAACAAAATAAAAAAAATTTGGCACACCCAGTGGGACTGGTGCTCAGGTTGGCCTGGGATCTGGTGAACATTCTCTAAGAGCCATCATGTGAGACCTATGGGCCCACTCAGGCATAGAAGGAAGAATACTGCTGCAGAGGTGGGTTCCCCAATATTCGGGCCTGCTTCCCCATGCATCCTAGAGGTCTGAGAGAGCCCTAGGTTCAAGGCTACAGCCAATAGAACCCAAAGGGTTCTATTATTTTTAAATAACAGATTATTATTTATAGATCTAATTATTTTTAAATAATAATAGATTAAAAATCACTAGTGAATAATAGGTAACTAGTGAATAATAAGCAGATATGCTCAAGCCACTTCCCTTGTCTGTATATCAACCTTGAGAGGTTTCATTCTATCTAAACTAAACAGCATCCTCGACCCGAAAGAGAGGACAAGGTCAGACACAGTTCTGGGGCTATGGCTCTTGGCTCTTGCCCAGCACACAATCAAACCGATTTGATCCCCAGCACCCCATATAGTCTCCCAAGCACTGGGAAGACTGATCCCTGAGAGCAAAGAGGAGTAAGCTCTGAGCTCCACTGGGGTGGTCCAAAACTAATTATTTTTAAATAATAATAGATTTAAAAATAAATAGAAAGCATCTTTCTGTGAAAATGGCAGCAAAAGTAACAACAATAGTAATCCTGGGAGAACAAGATATGGATCTCACCTCTCTCCTTGGTCCAGAGTCTTCTCCAAAGCTGACAAAAGGCAGCCATTGGGGCTTCCAGCTGCTCAAAAGAGGAGAAAGATTGTGGGTCCCAAAGTTGGTGCCCTGAAAAGAAATAGGGTCCATCTTTCAGGTCTGCTATACCATGGAAACTAGGGCACTAACCGTGGAGGCAGCAGTGAAGCTACTTCTCTGGGGTCAGCACTCAGAGCTGAGTTAGCCCCAGAACAAAGGCTGGTGGGGACAAGTCTGGGGAAGGGCCAGCGATTGGGTGAATAGACTCAGTCTAAAAAACTGGGCCCAAAGTGTATCCACCCACCCAAGAAAAAGACAATACCACTTAGACCACCTAAGGGTCTGTGCTTGCTAAGGGTCTCCTCCTGGCCTCCCCATATTCTCTACAGAAAAGCCATGGGTTTTCAGGGTGGACAGACACAGCAGAGGCTCAGAGAGGCCAAGCTACTCACCCAAGATCACACAGCAAGCCATGGTCAGAGCTGGGATGGGGATCTGGCAATGAATCCAGAACTTCTTTGGGGCAAGAAACAGCCCCTGCTTTTATACAGGACAAGGGAATGAACATGGGGGCCAAAGGTGGGTGGGAAAGGGAAACATAGTGGTTAGTCTGGGGGCTCTAAAAATCCTATCAGCTGACTTCATTCAGGACTGGCAGCTTGTCCCTTGCTGTGAGACTTTTCAATTTTCTGGGACTTAGTTCCTTTCTCTTCCAAATGGGCACAGACAGTTCCTGAATCCTTGGTTGTTTGTGGGAACCCAGTCCTGTCCAGTGGCTATAGTAATCTCTTTTGCTTCATAAGGACTCTGTCCCTTGGCATGGAAGGTCAGTGAAAGATCAGGAAACTCACAGTTCAGGTTTGAGAAGCCAGAGGCACCTGCCTGGTTGTCTGCAGGCTACCAGCTCTCTCCAGTACCCCCTGATTGCTGGAAGAGATAGTGGTGGCACAGACAGCTTTGTATCCCCTGTGGCACCTCCTGGAAGTAAATGTCCCTTAGCTTTACCATTTGGCAGATACAGCACTATGGCTCTAAGAGACGAGAACTCTTGCCCAGGGCACACAGCTGCTGGTACACAGCAAAGCCAGAATCCTGGCATAGAACTCCCAGAGCCAGAGCCCAGGAAGCCACTCACCCTCAGTTCAACTTGAAAATGTAAACTTCTTTCTGTAGTTCATGATTGTGGGCAGTGGGCCTCTACTTCTTTTCAGACTATTTCTTCTTCTTCTTCTTCTTCTTCTTCTTCTTCTTCTTCTTCTTCTTCTTCTTCTTCTTCTTCTTCTTCTTCTTCTTCTTCTTCTTCTTCTTCTTTTCTTCTTCTTCTTCTTCTTCTTCTTCTTCTTCTTCTTCTTCTTCTTCTTCTTCTTCTTCTTCTTCTTCTTCTTCTTCTTCTTCTTCTTCGTACTTCCTTCCCTCCATCTGGCCTCCCACCACCCAGAGAGTCAGGAAGATGTGTGTGTGAGAGGAGAGATAATTAAAGAAAGTACAAGAAAGAAAAGTAAGTAAGAAGGAAGGAAAGAGGGAGGGAGGTAAGGAGGGAGGGAAAGGGGGAGGGAGGAAGGAAAGCAAAAAAGAAGAAAAGAAAGAAAAAAGAAAGGAAAGGACAAGAAATAAAGAAGAAAAAGAAAGAAAGAAAGGGAGGAAGAAAGGAGAAAGAGAAAGAAAAAAATGAGAAAAAGAGGAAGAGAAGAAAAGAGAAGAGAAGAAAAGAGAAGAGAAAGGAATGGAAAGAGCAATGTAAGCTAAAGAACAAACTGGAATGACCCCACTTGGATCCCAGGCTACCTTAGCTCATGGCCCCATCTTCTGGGTCAGGGACAGAGATTCTCTTATGCAAGGCATTTGGCGTTGGAGAAACTCGAGTTCCTCAAGATTATTATTTTAACAAACCCCGCTTTGACGTGTCCAAAGGCAAGCGGGCGGCTCTGAGGGTTTTCCAAGAAAGCGTGTGTTTCTTGGGGTTATTATTTCAGACTCAAGTTCAGGGAGGGAGACTGTTTTGCTCAACTCGTGTTTCTGGAAAAACAGGCACTTGGAAAGAGTTGGAGGAGAAGGGCAGGATGTGGAAAGGAGAGCTTTGGCCTGGACGGCCAGGGCGGGGGACGGCAGGAGGGGCAGGGCTAGTGCCTGGAGCAGCCTCGTCCTGACGTGGGTTCTGGGAGTTTGGCTCCTGCCCAGCTGCCTGAGTTGGGAGGTCTTTTGAAGAAGAGACTTGACTGAGATCCCTGGTGCCTCTCTCTTGAGGAATATTGCTCTTCTACCCAGGTTTTGCCTCTTGGGATGGGAGATGAGTGGAGCTAATAGGAAAGCCATGATAGTCATCATGATAGCTGCCATGATAGCCGCCATGATAGCCTCCATCTTGGTAGCCTGGCAAGGTGTGCGCTACGGCAGCATTTCTCTGGTTCCCTGGGATCTTCAAAGCAGCCACAAATGATACAAATGGGAGTCACTGCAGAGACTAGTGGGGCTATCAGTAGGATGAGAGTGGGGGTACATAAAGAAAACAAATTTAGAAATGGCCCTGAGTTGGGGATGACTGAGGGACATGGTTCAAGCACTGTTGTGTGCCTTGACAGTATTGAACCTCTGCAACCTGTTTCCCCACTAGAATCAAGAACTTTCTGGGTGACCACACAGAGGCCCTACCTCTGCCTCTCACTCCCCACAATTCTTCCCTTCACACATTGGCATCCTGCCTCATCCATATTCAAGCTTCCTGGTACCTCAGGCCTCACTTTAGCTCTAAAGGGAGCTTCCTCAGCACTTGAGATGGAGCCTGTGGCCTTTCAGTGCTGTGCTATTTCACAACCAGCACCCCTCTCCTGCTTATATTCGAGGCCATGATCAGAGGAGCCACCTTTAGTTTCTTCACTTTCATCCAGGTGCCCAGATGACATCTCCCTACTTACTCCTGCCAGGTACCTTCATCTCTCATAAGGCTCCAGCACTGCTGAGCCAGCCCAAGGTTAGGGATAGAGCCTGGATCTGGATAACGGAGCCCCAGGGACTGGTCAGCCCAGTGGGCTAGTAGAGATGTCTTCTAGTTAGGCCTGGTGCAAGGACATGGTCTGCAATGTGAGACCCTGACTCTCCTTCATTGTATGAATCAACCCAAATCTCTGCTTCCAGAAAAAAAATTTATTCTGCCAGTGTAGGTGGCAATATTATGGCACCCCTTTTCCCACAATACTTTCTTCTCCCAGGAACCTCTCAAATTCATGGGCATGGACCCCTGGGCTAGGAGCCAAGTAGGCTCCTTCCTCCTTAGTTCCTGTGACTCTAGGGACCTACCATTTATTTAAGTCCCAAAGGAATCACCAACAGGTTCCACAGGCAACTCAGTGAATGTTGAGCATCTCCTGCTGTCGAGCCTCAAGCCCTGGGCTTGTTTTATGGGGTTTGGCTGTCTAGGGCTGCCGCCGATTCCATCCATCAACTCAGGCCCACTCCAACACTAATGCTGAATTTATAGAAGTGGTTAAACAAAGTGTTGACAATATGGACGGCGTGTTTCTGATTAACACGCGATTCCAAGGGAAACTGCCAAGTGCAGGGAAGTCAGTAAAACACAGCAGCGATTTCCCAGGCTCGCTAGGTTCAGGCCTTGACATCACAGGATTAACAGATGTGGCGTAGGAACTTGCAAAGCACTTTGGAGGCTGCACTCACTCCTTTCTATCCTCCCCTTTCCATCTTCCTTCCTTCCCTCCCTCCCTACTTCCCTCCCTTCCTCCTTCCTTCCCTTCTTCCCTCCCTCCCTTCCTTCCTTCCCTCTTTCCATCCTTCCTTCCCTCCCTCCTCCCTCCCTCCCTTCCTTCCTTCCCTTCTTCCCTCCCTCCCTCCCTTCCTTTCTTCCTTCCCTTCTTCTTCCTTCCCTTTCCCTTCTTCTTCCCTCCCTCCCTCCCTCCCTCCCTTCCTTCCTTCCTTCCTTTCTTCCTCCCTCCCTCCCTTTCTTTTTTCCTTCCTTCCTTCATTCCCTTCCTCCTCCCTCCCTACCTTCCTTCTTTCCTTTCCCTCCCTCCTCTCTCCCTCCCTTCCTTCTTTCCTTCCTTCTCTCCCTCCTCTCTCCCTTCATTTTTCCTTCCTTTCCTTCCTCCTCCCTCTCTTCCTTCTTCCCTCCCTCCCTCTCTTCCTTCTTCCCTCCCTCCCTCTCTACCTTCCTTCCTTCCTTCCTTCCTTCCTTCCTTCCTTCCTTCCTTCCTTCCTTCCTTCCTTCCTTCCTTCCTTCCTTCCTTCCTTCCTTCCTTCCTTCCTTCCTTCCTTCCTTCCTTCCTTCCTTTCCTCCCTCCCTCCTTTCATGTTTGAATTCTCTTTCAACTTCAAGCATTTCTTTTTCTTTTTGGGTTTCACCTAGCAATGCTCAGGGGTTACTCATGGCTCTTCACTCAGGAATTTTTCCTGGTGGTACTTGGGGTATATGGGATGACATATGGTACTGTGGGTTACATGGGATGCTGAGGATCGAGCTCAGACTGGCCACTTGCAAAACAATGTCCTACCCGCTGTACTATGACTCCAGCCCAATCTCATGCACGTCTATCAGGAAATTCTGTCCATTTGCTCCTGGAACTCTATCTTTCACCCTCTTTCCAAAGGCATATAGTCACATATGGTTATACCCAGACAAGGTGTAACCTCTGTTTTTTCACTGACATCAGAGACTTTATACAAATCACTTTGTATTATTCTTGTTACAAGGTGGGAACAGTGAGGTGACTTGCATTTTAGAAATAACATTTTAGTCTGGAGTCATTAAAGACTTGCATATGTTGCCTAAACAGTGTGTCGGAGCTCACGCCTCCAGCGACAGCCACCTCTGCCAGCCATACTGCATTGCCAGGAGTTGAAAACTGACTTTGGGACAATGTCACCCACCTTTGGTGGATTGTATCTGTTTGTATATTGCCTCTTTAAACACACACACACACACACACACACACATATTCCTGCGACATTTTATCCCACGCAGAGATTAGAAGCAGTCTTCAGAGTGCATACAATTTTATCCTCACAAAAGTGCTCCCTTGGGCACTCCCAGAATCACCCCTTTGCCCCTTACCCCTGGTTAAGCTGCTGATCTGCTCTCCATCACTGTCATTTTATCCCATTGAGAAAGTGAGGCCAATGGAATCATGTAGCAGGTAAGCTTGGGGGGAGCCTCTCTCTCACCCCATATAGCTCCCATGAGATGTACCAGGTGGTGGGTAGTGAGAGTTCTTTCCATTAGTCCCCCCCCCACCTCTCTTCTGCTGAAAAAGAAGCTGAAAGCTAAGGAGTTGCATCTAAGTTGAGGTGAGTAGAAATAAAGTGCAGGGACCAGAGAGATAGCATAGAGGTAGGGTGTTTGCCTTTCATGCAGAAGGTCGGTGGTTTGAATCTCGGCATCCCATATGGTCCCCTGAGCCTGCCAGGAGTGATTTCTGAGTGAAGAGCCAGGAGTAACCCCTGAGCACTACTGGGTGTGACACCCCCCCCCCAGCCAAAAAAAAAGAAAAGAAAAGAAAAAGAAATAAAGTGCAGAAAGCTTGCAAACAGGCATTGAAGAGGTTTTGTACACTTAAAAGGTGAGACCTACTAGAATCAGGGAGGTAAAGTGATGCACCCCAGGTCACCCACCTAGCAAATTAAGTAACAATTTAAAATCCTTGAGGACCAGAGTGACAGCACAATGGGTAAGGTCTTGCTTTACATTGGGCAATCCAGGTTCTATTCCCAGCACCCCATATGATCCTTGAGTCCCCTGGGAATGGTTCCTGAGTGCAAATCCAGGAGTAAGTTCTGAGCACTATTGGGTGTGGCCACAAAACAAACAAACCAAAAATCCAAGGGCCAGAAAAAAATTATTGGGGTTAAGTTGCTTGCCTTGGATGTGTCTCAGCCCAGCTCAATGCCTGGCACCATATTAATGCCTGGCACTGTATTTGGTCCCCAAAGCATTTCCAGGAGCAAAAATCTCTGAGCCCAAATACAGGAAAAATATTCCCAGGGTACCTCTGAGTTTGGTTCTTTTCTCCCCCAAAGAAGATTTAAAATTTTGGATTCAGAGGCTGCATGCAAAACCTTTAGTTCAAAATAATGAATCAAGACCAGGGAAAAGGTTCAAATCCTTGGAGAACAGACTTTAGATGTTAAATCCCACTGTTGCCTAGTCTCCTGTGTACCACCAGTAGACCCTCTGGGCAGATCACTGGGAATAGCACCTCTGCGCCAGGTTTGGCCCCCCCACAAATACAAGTAAGATTAACCCCACAGGAGAGTGAAGGCTCTTAAAAAATGTTCTGTGCTGGAGCTGGGAGTTAGTGATTTCCAAGGAGCAAGATTGATGTCCCTTAAATGTTGCAGAACTGGGAGAATAAAATCCTACAAAGCTGAGCCTTTACCTTGGCCTGTTGGTCTCTGAACCCCACTGTCACTGCCTGCTATGCTTCTCTAGTAGATCAAAATGTCCTGCTAGGGGCCAGAGTGATAGGACATCATATCAGGCATTTGCCTTGCACAACTCTGGGCTGGGTTCAGTTTCTGGCACCAAATAGGGTTCCCTGAGAACTACCAGAAGTGATCCCTGATCAAAGAGCCAGGAGTAATCCCTGAGCACTCCTGGTATAGCCTCACAACTGAAAACAAAGCTACTTTCTGCTACTTTCCCCCAGAGCCCTCTGTTCCTGGTCTCCTTTGCTTCTGTTACTACTGTCAACGTGTGGCTGTCAAACTGAGCTGCCACAGTTCCCCTATCTCTCTGCTTCTCACAAAAGTGCCCCCACTCTGGGTTTCATCTTCTTTTAGAAACATGTGTCTGTCCATGAGAGGACAGAGGCTGTGCCCAGCCCTGAGCTTGGCCAGGTGGCAAAAACAAACCATTTATTCCTCAGAGACCTTCTTCTTGGCAGGTTGTTGGACCCATCTAGGGAAAGCTTGCTACACAGAGGGGTACATGCACCAAGATGAGAGGCAAAGTCTCTGCCCTGGGATTCTGGACATAGGGGGCAGCTTTCTGGTCCTGAACAGACAGCCCAGGCCGATGGAACCACAGATCATATGCTGAGGGACTTACTGAACAACAAGGCATTTTTGTTCATTTGCTGGAGACTGGAAGTGCCAAACCATGTCCCAGCTGTGCTGGTGTCTGTTGCAGACTGTGGTCCTGGATTATGGCTGGTCCCCTTCTCACTGCTCCATCAGAGACCTTGGCACTCATACTTGGGTGGAGAGAATGAGAGAGAATTCAAGTACCAGGAGCCTTCTATCAGGAAGACAAGCTCTATGGGATTGTAGCCCCTGGGTCTCTTCATCACCTCCCCAGAATTGAGCCCCCTCTTTTGGGTATAGTCACGTGAACTATGCTACAGGACCTGAGGAGGGGAGAGAGAGAGCTGCAGTGACACTGGCCAGGATCAACGTTCTCTTGACCTCAATTTCTTTATCTGTAAAATGGGATTGACTAAGAAGTTGTCCCATGGGGGAATCACCCCCTTTTGCCAGACTAAGAAAGAGGCTTCCTGCAGACAGGCCTTCTCCAGGGGGTCAGGCTCCAGAGGAGAGAGAGAGGGCAGTTTTCCAGTAAAGGGCTCAGTGACCCCATCACTAACTGCTCATTGCACTATATTTCCGGCCCTTCCTAGCTTCCATCCAGAGAGGGGATGTGAGCAAGGGTTGCCCACAACAGGCATTAATCCTCAGTGCTGCGGTTCCTTTAATACCCCAGAACTCCTAAGCTCCAACTTACCCAGATCAGCCACAAAATCTTCAGGCTCATTAGATTCTGCCCACTGCCCATAAAAACCAATCACCTTCGCTTTCTGCTCTAGGCAGAGCCAATCATTGCACCCATTGAGCCCATTGCTACCCATTGAAGATGCTACCAATTACCCAGCCAGGTCCTCAGAAAGAGGCAGCCAGGAGGGCTTGAGGTTGAGAGGATGGGGTGTGGGGGCGCCCTGTGTACCATGGAAGTCAGTTCTGACTTGGGGCTTGGGTCCTCCCTCACTATAATCAGGCTCTCTGGACTTCCTATACTGCATCTGTATCTTATCCTCCCTCTAAGACCTAGCCTGCAAATTTTATTTATTTCTAGTTCTTTGGGCTTTTGGGTAGCCATATCCAAAAGTGTTCAGGGCTTACTCTTTACTCAGTGCTTGGGGATCACTTTAGGCTGGGCTCAGGTGTCTAGGACCGAACGCTATTTGGCTACATGAAAGGCAAAAATGCCTTACTCGTTAGGCCTATGCATTTGAGTGGGGTTTTTGCACCAGAGTGAATAAGCATCATGCCCATGGCCCATCCAGGAGGTCTCTGCTCAAAGTTGTCTATCTCCTCTTCAATATCACTAAGAATATTTCATTTTTGCAGGCCTAAGAGGGAGCTCAATGGGTTGAGAACAAGTTTTGCGTGCAGGAGGCCTGAGTTTATTTCCAGTACCACGTGATCTCCAAGAGGGAGGAGCAAGAAAGAGCTATGAGTAAACTCACCAGGTTGGAGCCTGTTGGAGGGAGAGACACCTGGAGAAGTCAGTCACAGTTTAAAGTCATTGGGTTCTGAGCAACCAGAGAGATAACATAGAAATTAAGGCACTTGCTTTGCACGCAGCTAACCTGGGTTCAATCCCTGGTACTACATTTGATTCCCTGAGCTCTGCCAGAAGTGATCCATGGACATGGAGGGCTAAATCCAAAGCACAATCTGGTGTGTCCCAACACTTCTCTTCCCAAAGCAAAGGATATAATGTGACTCTGAGTGGGGAGAAGGGAAATTGGGCTTTGGTGTTGTCTGATGAACCTTTAGTACCTTCTAATTAAAATAGTCCTCAGCTTGGGAACAAATGCCTGCATGAGGCTGGGAAATAAAACTTTGTATTAAGGTGAAGGGAAGAATGTTTAATTCCCACCGCTCAGTGATGGCCACTGCTGACATTCTAATGCATTTCCTGAGTCACTGACACCTCTATTTTTATAGGAAAGTCAGAATTAGGCGCCATGAGAAAGGCTACAGTCTGGTTTTCCACTTAACATTCTAGCAGAAGCATTTTCCCAGGCAGTAAATGGTACCTGCAGCCATGCTCAGAGACCCCCCTGCTAGCATGGCCACCTGTGTTTTTCCAGCCTCTTTGCACACTGGAAAATGATCCATTAAGTACTAAAACACTCTGCTAGACTGACCAGGGCAAAGTCCTTCCTGGCCTCTGCTCTAAGACCAGGGTCTTGCTTAGAGTTCCGCATAGGAAAGAGCCAATCAATAGGAGTTGAATGCATAAATAAAACATGGTAAAGGAAGGAATGCTGTGCAAATAATGCAGGAGAGAGGCAGGCAAATCTTTTGCAACAGATGCAAAATAGAGGTCACTGCAAAAGCAAATGCCTGAATGTCAGGTTCTCCGGTGGCAGTTGTACCTCCCCTTCCTCCCCTTTCAATAGCCCCTTCCAACCCTCCCCACGTCCAGCAGCTGCTTGGAGGTGCTTCAGCCCCTCAGCTTGGAAACCTTTCAGGGGTACCTCTGATCTCCAGGGGCTCCGAGTCACTCCAGGGTTGGAAATTAGCTCTCACCACCAAGCTGGGCTTTGAACACAGCCCAGACAAATTGCTGTGCTGGTCTCTGGAGAGGGTGTCATTTCATCCACAGACAAGGCAGGCGATGAAAGCCTGCAGTGCTGGAGAGTTCTGGGGAGAGGCAGGGAAGAGCTCTGAGGTGGGTTTAGTGAGCACCATGATGCCATCCTTCAAACCTCAGGCCCCTTGGACATCGCCAGGATGTAGTCAACGCCTGGGAGGCATTCTCTCCTGGGGTGGAGAATTTCAGCTCACTGAGGTTGTATTTGGATCTTGCTGTGTCTTATTTTGGGCTCCAGGACCCTGAGAGGAACAGGGGGCATCTAATAGAAATCCCCCTTTCGGTCCTTGAAGATTGAGTAGACCAAAGCACAGCAATGCCAGGTAGAAAGTTGGACACAATCCAGGATTGTCATTGGAGCATCTCTAGATCGACTTCTCACCGCTTGCCAAACTCCCCCTGCTCCCATCACCAAAATGTTGGTCTTGGGCCTTGCAGCCATCCCTGCAGAAGATCCAAATCTGGGATTCAATGTCTTAATGATTGGAGGAGCAGTTATAGCTCCAAGAATGCCCAAGGAACTCCTGAGACAGAAGTGGAGACCAAAGTTAGTGAGGTGACACCAGAAATCAGCTAATCCGGGTGCCAGATGCCCCCCCCTCCATAAGAACTCTCTACAGATTCCTTAATGCCTAGGTCTTTGCAGATGAATCTAATTGAATCTATACACCTTTTTTCCCGGTAAGATCCGTGATTGTTCCCATGTGCAGAGCAGGAAACTGAGGCATGATTCTCCTGCACAATGTCTTGACTAGAGTAGAGAGATTCAAAGCCAGAGAAAGGGTGAGGCTGGATCCACTCTCCTCACCTAAGTGCCGTGTGAGAGAGCAGGCTGCGGTGTCTGACTCAGGCCAAGTGAGTGATTCAAGATAGTGCTGCGGGAGGCTAAGGTGGATATGCCTTAAGGATGGGTCTGCCCAGACTCTGGCTTGTATTTATATACATAGCAGCAAGGACCAACTCACAGGTAATGGTAGCTGGTGTCAAACCATCCTTGCCCTCTGGGGCTCCCAGTGCCACAGGAGTCGAAGGAGAGGTAAATGATCGAATGCTGTCCCATACAGGATCATTATAGGAGACTCAGTTTTTATCTGGAATTTCAATGACTGCTAGGTTGCACTTGGCTGGATTCACCTTACTAGGCGTATCTGCCTTGGAGAGAAATGCTATGTCCTGAGGCAGCTGGGCCAGAACAAACTCCCAGTGTTAGTGGTAATTGTCACCATAAAGGGGACTGTGCACACCTTTGACTTTGAGGGCTCAGGAACATAACTTACAGTGAAGTGCTGTTAACTGTTTCTCCGAGAGCCCTGTATACAGCTCCCCCACCCACCCCAGAATCCCTCCAGAACAGAAACTCCTGTTCTAACCAGAGGTAGGTTGGCATGGATCCTTCTGCAGATCAAGTACAACACCTTGGACTGGAGTGATGGTATAGTGGGGAGGGCATTTGCCTTGCATGCAGTTGACCTAGGTTCAATCTCTGGCATCCTAGATGATTCCCTGAGCCTGCCGGGAGTGATTCCTAAGTACAGAGACAGGAGTAGCCCCTGAGTACTGCCAGGTGTGGCCTCCTCCCCCCAAAAGTTAACAAGCAGGGCACCTCTGAGCTTGCTTTAAGGATCAACCCCTGTACCAAATCAGGAAGACTCAAAGCCACAGAGGTAGGCTCTGATTCTTCTATATGTGACAGCCCCAGCTACTTGACTGCTGGCAATGCCATTAGCAGCCAGAAATTAGAATCGATATCCCTTTGGTTGGAAAAGAAATGCCCCAAATAAAAAAATAAGTGTGAGCTTTAAACTATAGATCTTCCTTGGTACTCTCCCAGTCCCATTGTTCCATTTCACAGATGAGAACACTCAGGGCCACAGAGGGCCAAGATAGGTCCCCCTAGCCTGAGAAGGGATGGATTCTTCCCAGTCTTCATAGCTCCATCTGCTCTAGCTTGAAATCCCATCAGGTGGGGTTCCCTTGGGAACCCCTAGCTAGCACCTGTGGCAGGGGAATTGGGGAGACTATAAAAACAGACCCTCCCAGGCATTCCAGAGTTTTTGTTTCCTGGCTACACTCTGGGCCAGGAAACATGAAGAGGACACATGCTGTTGAAGCTCCTCTTGCTGGGAAAGCTTTTCAAGGCAGCAGAACACTCTCTTCTGGTTCCCCTGGCCCCGTGGCTTGAGCTTTCTTCTCACCTGCTAATGAGAATCCCTGATTCTCCAGCTTTACTCTTCTCCAGCTGCTTTTGGGGTGGATGGAGGAAATTCTGGCCATTCCTGCCCACAAATCTCAGCTCAGGGTTGAAGAAGCTGGAACAATAGATCAGACATTTCTAATGAGGGAAAGTGAAGATACTCCAAATACTTATTTCAATCTGGTCATTTTAAATTTTAATTTAAATAGACAGGCACATAAGTCACCCCTATACACTTCTTTCTGTAGCAGAGCCCTTCATTTTAATAATTTTATTAATTTATAATTTTATTATGATTTGTAATTATAAATATTACTATAAAGCCATAAAATGTAAGCTATGAACATGAGTTTAATAGCAACAGAAAATGCATTTGGTTTGATATAGAAAGAAGCATCCTTAGAGTGGGTTTATACATAAACATATACAAATGGCAATGTGGACTACGAGAGAGATTCAGAATGAGAATATTTTTAATAAACTGAGTTTTGAAATTTTCCTGTGCTACATCAATAAGAAGATACCTAACTCTGTCTGCCTGAACATCCTTAGCCTGGAACCACCTGCTTCAAGTTGTCTCATGGTCATGCTTTAGCTGCTATGTTGCAGCTATTGCATATGTGCTCTCTGTAAAGGAGACAGGAGGACAAATGCATGCACGCCATTGGAGTTCTCTCTTCTACAGTATTGATAGATGAGTGGGGTCATGAAGATGAGGGTATATATGCACAATAGAATACTACACAGCTATCAGGAATGATGAAGCCATGCAACTCACCACAACACAAATGGGACTGGAAGACATCATATCAAATGAAGTAAGCCAGAAGATAAAGAATAAACACAGGACTGTTGACTTATATCACTTAAAATAACCACATGAGAAAATTCAATAGTTTAAAGGAGGGATTCCTAGATTACCTTTGACCCCAGGAGATAGGGAGAAAAAGGAAATCATTGAAATGGAGGAGAGGTAGATAAGGCGAGTCAGGGACATAGGTGATGTTAAAGAAGGACAGAACTAAATATCCAAACCAGAGTCAAGAACACTAAAATCATGAGACCCAAATGTTAACAACAAAACTCACAAAGGTGCCTGTTAAGATGGTGGGCTGGGAGGGCAGTGGGAGGATAGAGAGGGAACCTTGACTCTGGTGATGGGACAGACTGGAATAGTGATGCTTAAACTCAGCTATGAACAACTTTGTGAATCATTTCTTTTTTTTAAATTATTTTTTTGTTTTGTTTTGGGGCCATATCCGGTGACATCCAGGGGTTACTCCTTGCTATATGCTCAGAAATCACTCCTGGCTCGGGAGATCATATGGGATACCGGGGATCGAACCAGATCTGCCCTGGATCTGCTGCTTGCAAGGCAAAAGCCCTACCTCTGTGCTATCGCTCCTGCCCTTTTGAATCATTTTAATTAAAAAAATTAAAATATATAAAAGGGGAATAAAATCTTCCACAGAAAATTCCAATAAAAGAAAAGAAAAGGAAAATATCACCCTACAACTTCCCATTCTGTTTGACAGATACGTCTATTAGGATGGGGCAGGAGGGATTGAGATGGATGTTCTCACAGAGGAGAACACCTGAAATCAAATTGAGGGTTGGGGTCTGAGCTCTTGGACGAAGGGGGGTGGTTTCTGGAAAATGGTCTTCTCTTGGTCTGTGTCCTAGGACGGCATGCCCCATCCTTCCAAATGGCTTGTGCAATGACCAGCCTTTGCTGGTCAGCAGGTACTGTGGTGACTTCACTCTTGACACCATTGCCTCCACTTCTATTGTCTGTCTTTTGGATATATGAGAAGATGTTGGCTTTCACAAACTAGGTATTTGTATGCTTACGACCTTTTTCTGTCCTTAGGACAGAGCAGAGCCTTCGGTGCATCTTCAGGTTAATTTAATAGTCTTCAGATGACTGCATGGCAGCTGGTGCACAAGAAGGACCAGTGATATGTTCACACATATGCAGACACTGGGGACCCAGTACCACACATGAGGCTCCCACACACATCTCTGTCCTCAAATGTCTGTAAACCCTCCTGGACCTTACATGAGAGACTTTTGTCCTCAATTAGAAAATGGCCTCTCTGGTTGTAAGACTGTTTTTTTCAGGTTACAGTAGTCATGAGAAAACCAAGACAAGTAAAAAAATAAGGGTACCTTGGGGTTTCTTTGTGAGTCCAAATTTGGGAGATATGGCAATTGCCATGGTTGATGAGATGTAAATGCCCAGAAATCTATAGACATGGAGAGGACAAGCCACTCTGTGAAGGTCACACAGCAGATGAAGATAAAACTGAGGCTTAGTCTTGCTCTGGCTTGGGGTTCTGCAGAGCTGGGCTGGGCAGGGAATCTCTTCTGCCCTGTTGAATCTGACAGCCAATGCCCTCAAGGTGCCAGTGCTCACAGGTCTCCAGATAGAGATTAAGGATGCTCTGGGTTCCAGAAACTCTTCATTAAGGGTCAGGGCCTAGACAGGATCCAGACCCGAGTTTCTGTCAAGCAGATGGGGAACATAAGTCACAGTAGGTCAGATTATACGGAGTTGGGGAGATTGCCATAAAGGTGGGTGATTTCTGTAGTCCAAGGTGATAATCCAAATCCAACCTGGTTCCAGGGCCTGAGGGGCCAGAACAAAAGCAGGGAACAGACTTTAGCTGACTTCCAGAAGATACCATGAAACGGCAGCTCTCAGAGGGCATTTGAACCCCTGTCAAGAAATAAGCAAAGGGCCAGAGAAGTAAAGTAGCACAGTGGGTAGGGCGGTTGCTTTGCATGAGGCCAACCTTGGTTTGTTCCCCGACATCCCATATGATCTCCTGAGCCTAGCAGGGGTCTTCCTTATAGTCCTACCTGAGCCTACCATAAGCTCAGAATCAAGAGTATTCCCAGAGAGTTGCCTGGTGTGGCCCAAAAACCTAAGGAAAAAAAACGCAAACCCTGCAGCTCAAATGCTAGAAACATAGCTATGAGGCGAGCAAAGTGGACTGAAGAAGGGTTTACTTTCCACAAGTAACCCAACCCACAGTCCCTTTGTTCTCCTGAGTCAGGAACCTAAAGATTGATGAGGAAATCTTTATTTCCTGGGGCCAGGCACCAGCGTGATAACACAGGGGAATTCTAGGGTGGCACTCAGTAGTTGAAGCCCAATCTAGCTCGTCTGTGAGCTGGCTGGACTAGATTACCAGGGGACTGCCTCAGTGCTGCCATCTATAAAATGGGCTGCAGGTTCAACTGAGGCCCCAGGTGGAAACAGACACAATAGTAATGTATTGTCATCATGGTGTTATTCTCTGGGTTCCTTAACCCAGAGCTGGGCTCAGTCTTCCTGAAAACACTTCCCTATATCCTGTGCCTCTCTCTGTAAAAGCTGGATGAGGGTTTGAATGAATGAATGAGTGAACCAATGAATGAATGAATCAAGGAATGATTGATTCTACCAAAGTTCCCAGAACTCTTTCCTAGACAGCTTCCCCTACCCTCTATGTCCCGCCACCCTGAGGGGCTGAAGCAGTGAGTGCCTCCAGCTCCTGCTCCCAACACCCCTTTCACCCCACCAGCATCAGCGGTCCCCTAATCCACCCTTCTTTGGTTTAAGAGTCATTACAAAGTGCTTAATTAAGTAAGCCTCGCTTAATCACCAAATGTTTGCATGCGAAACGAGTTCCCGGGGAAGCCGGGCACTTGACATGTTCTGTACAGAAATAATTACATGGAGCAGGGGGGCGGGGGGCACGGCTGGGACGCAGAGCCCAGGCATTTCATTCGAGGGCCTCACCCATTCATCACCCAAGGGGAATTAAAAGGCTTTAGCTGGAGCAGTTGAAGGACTCCCACATTCCAGCCAGATGAATCATTGGAGGACCCCCTCCCCCGTTCTGTCTGGGCTTCTGGGGCACTGAGCTGGCGGGGAGAGGAATTGGGGGGTGGTTTGGGGGACTTGGGGAAAGGATCAGAGAAGGGGTCTGTAGAGATCCAGGAGGCATCTGTCTGTCACAGTCCACAAGCTCATAAACCACCTCTCCTCACAATGGGCTTTGGACTCTGTACCCCAGTACTGCCTAGGATGGGTTCCAGGGTTCCCACTACCCAGTGTTTCAGGAGAAAGTTTGTCATTTGCAAATGGCTTTGTGGAAGGAGCTGCTGGTTGTGTGTTTTAAGTGTGCCCCTCTGAGTGTGTCCCTGAGTCCTTGACATTCCTCCTCTACCCAGTCCTAAGTCATAGCTTCCTGCAGAGCACTTGATGAGTCCTGCAAGGATGAACTAACTTCCCTGATTGCGAGGCTGTGTGAATCTATTTTCATCTGTATTACAAAAATACATCTATCCAAAGCCAACACCTCGGTTCTCTGTGTGGGCGTCAGCAACTCAAACCTGCCTTAGAAAAAACAGTCGCTCTTGGAAGGGGCAGAGAAGATGCTCTCCAAATTCAGAAGCTGGAGGTTTGTGGTTGGGAACCCTTTCAGGAAGGTTCCTTGTTCCCCAGGGTGCCTGTCACAGTCCCTGCTGGCCAAAATCTCTCACCATGTCCATTTTTCAGATGAAGAAACTCAAGTCCCTGAAAGATAAGAAATTGTTGTTTCTGTGCTCCAGGCATGAAGATAGCACAGTGGGAAGAATGTTTATCTTGCTCTCAGCCAAGCCAGATGTGATCCCCTGGTTCCCTGAGCACCACCAAGGGTGATCCCTGAGCACAGAGCCAGGAGTAAGCCCTGAGCACTGCTGAGTGTGGTCCCAGCCCTTCTCCATAAAATTGCTTCTCTTTTCATCCTAGGATTGTTGGTAGCGGTATTGTACTGCCAGAAGTAAATTGCCAACTTTGTGGCTGTAGGCAAAATAAATAAATAGAAGAATGTTCTGCTCAGCTCCGTTTTCTATGGTAACTGAACCTTTCCTTGTCTTTGAGCTGTTTTCTAACTCCAAGCTAAACCAAAAAAATAATCTGAAAATTATATAAATGATTCATGCCCTTGGCATGCAAATGGCTGTTATCCAGTGCGATGCCATTGATTATTGTCCTAACCTTATCGACGGGGTCTGCATCAATATAGAGAAGCATTCCCCACATGTAAACTCACCTGTAAGCTCATGTGTGAGTGGGGATTTGTGGAAGCTGTTCTCTCCCTGCCTCTCGATCCCCTCGTTAATTAAGGGGGTAACTGCAATCTTTGCAATGCACACAAGGGAGTTGCTGGCACACGTTCACTTCAACATGCTCTCTGCTCTATGTCCAGCCCATAAAACACTATTTGGGGGGAAGGCAAGAGCAAGTGAAACAGGCATGTGAGGTGGGGGAGCCCAGAAGAAGCATCTGGCTCCAGCTTGCATCTGAATTGAGGGTATGTGTGTGGTTATTTTTGGAGGACACTCATCCTTTTTGTCTCCCCACCTCATTGGAAGGGGGCCACCATCTTGGGTGTGATCCTAGTGGGGAGTAGGGTAGACTGAATTCAGGACCCAAAGTATAGTTTGAAAACTGGTTTCTGGCTATGGGACTCCTGGGGGTGGGGCAGTAGGGGGAGCTGGACTTGCAGAATATCAGTTTCTCCTTCCCTCCTGCTCAGTGGAATGGGGCCTGGAAGTAGAAAGTTGGCCAAGGTCTAGAAAAGGAACAGTTATGGGGGTCTTGCACTCCCCTAAATGCTGGGCAGAACTCAAACCCACCCTTGCTTGTGATAGCGACAGGTCAGAGACAACAATCAATTTTCCAAAGTCACACAGCAAAACAGAGACCCCAGCATGTGCCTGGTACTTACCAGGGCTCAAAACTCCCAGGTTCCCCAAATTTAACATCTCTTCAGACACACCCCGATTTGTCTACTGTGGACTCCTCTCTAGGTATGTCTTAGGGTGCAGCCCACAATTCTGCATTCCATCTACTGCCAGGATGGCATTGCTATGTTGTCCTGACTTGGAACACTGAGCTGTCATGCACTCATCCGAGTGTATGCAACAATGGAAATGGAAGCTGCCGGTTAAGAAGGCCCTCAGAGAGCAGGCCAGGGCTGGGAGGGAGAGAAGCAGCTGAGGCCTGCAGAGCCCAGACTCAGGGTCACTGTCAAAGTCAGTGTCAGCTCAGCAGGATTTTCACTCACTTGTCAACCCCCGGTAGTCTGAGCTGAGGGGAGGACGCGGGTACTTAGAGCTGCAAGGAGTCCTCCCACTTTTCTGCTTCACACACAGAGAAACTGAGCCCTAGAGACGAAGAGGGATTGGCCTAAAATCCCCCCAGCTGGAATCAGGCAGAATGAGGGTTGGCATGTAGGAAACAAACCCAAAAAAACAAACACAAGAATCTAGGCAAATAAAAATGGAAATGGCACAAGCCTGCTATAAACAACACACTGGGCAGTCATCCTTCCACCCACTGGCTTTGTGCCCCTGGAAGATCTGGCCCTAGCCCCGGGCTGCTGGGAGGGTTATTGGCCCACCAGAAACATTCACAGAGTGCCATGCTCCCTATGATTGTTCTCAAAGTGGGAGTCAGAGAAAAGCTCAAGGAATCCCTTCCCAGGGATGGTTCTTTGTCTACCTCTCACTGCTTTCCTGGCTGCCAGCCCCCCACTCCCCACTCTCTCACTACCTGCCTCAAGGTCAGCCCTCAGCAGTACCAGGTGAACCCTAGGGTACAAATATTCTGGATCCTACTCTCCATCCAAGTCTGAATGGCCCCAGAGTAAAGTCATAGCTACCCAAGTTACTACGTAACATCCCCTTTCCAACCAGTTTCCTTTCCCTGCCCTTCTCTTCTCCTAAAATCCCCTTCCAAAAAGTGGCCCACGTGCAGATGATGCCTGTCCCTGGGGTTCCCCATCTGGATGTGAAGCTCAGTAGAACGAGCCCAAGTACCTTCAACTTACTCTCAAAGGACCTGTAAGCCTCTCCACTCACCTTTAGAAATCTCCTTTTCCAGGTGATCAAATCGGTCTTCCTAAAACTGATTGGGGTGGATGACAATACCCCTGAGTATACAACAACCAATTCTTTCTCTCAAGGGCTGAGCAAACTTAACTGGTCAGGGAGAGCGAGGAAGTATTTTTGGCTTTGTAGGCCATATGGTCTCTCTTACAACTACTCAAGTCGGCAGGCAGAGTGCAGAGTCAGCCATAAGCAATGTGTGCACGACTACATTACAATAAAACTTTATTTATAGAAGTCAATGGCTGAGCTGGGTGGTAGTGGTGGGGAGGTTGGTGGTGGTGGTGTTATAGCAGTCTAGGCTCTAGGATCAAGTCCTCTTGCACCATTTCAGGCTACCGTTCTGGTCATATGTTGACAATGGCCGTATTTGTAACCAACATAGGGTGAAGAAGAGGTCCTTCAGAAGCTCCCCATCTTGGGGGGCGGGGACCTTCAGTTTGATTAAATAAATGTCACAACTGAGCTGGATCGCTATGTCCTAGGAGAGAATAAAAGTGACACCATGTATTGAGAAGTATTATGTATGTATGTAGAACTGGTGGGAGGCTTTGCAAATTTTACATCTCTTCTACTAACTGAGCACTTACTCTGTGAGCACCCGCCTCATATCTATCTCACTTATTATGTGCCAGGCTCTGCCAATAGGCACAGTTAGAATCCTTGTGATCCAGAGTGCTGGATACCATGTTGGCACTGGCAAGTCAAGGCACAGATGCTGGTCCAGGACACCAGGGCCCTTGTGACACCACATATGAAGTTTTTATACTGAGTGCCTCCTGAGTCACACATATCTGGAGGGTGACCTGCCAGCTAGTCAGTTTAAACACAAATGAAAGGACCAGAGAGAAGCTCTGTGGTTGGAGCACATGTGGGAGGCGCAGGGCACATGCCCAACACTGCATTGCACGCTTCTCTGAGATCTGCCAGGATCAACTACTGAGCACAGGGAAGAAGTAGGTATCAGAGATAGCCCCTAGAATAAATTAATCCAATATGAAAAGTAGGGGCCGGAATAATAGTACAATGGGTAGGGTGTTTGCCTTGTATACAACCAATCAAACCAATCAGAGTTCAATCCCTGGCATTCCACATGACCCCTGACCCCACCAGGAGTGATCTCTGAGCATAGAGCCACGAGTAAGCCCTGAGCATTGCTAGGTATGGCCCCAAACCAAACACTGAAATTTAAACAAATAAGCAAATATAACTTTTGAAGACTTTTTAAAATTTGGCTTTCTGTTTTGGGGTCACCCCTGGTGGTACTCAGGCTTTACTCCCGGCTCGGTGCTCAGATGTCGATCAATCCTGGAGGTGCTCATGGAACCAAATATGATGCCAAGGACTAAACAAACCTAGGCTGTCGGCCTCATGCACAACAGACACCTTACCCACTGTCCTACCATTATGGCCCCAGTAACTATAATTTTTAAAATGGAAAATAGAGAAAGTCCAAAACAGCAGTAGCTGGGTCAGCTAATTATGCATGGGTGAAGCCAGCTTGTTTGCTGGCTTGACATGGCTCAGAGTAATCAAGAAAAGGTCTGCTTGGGGAGGGGGGGGGTGCATAGTGGGAAGACACTTGCCTGGCAAGCAAATTCCATCCTGGCACCACATATTGTCTCTCAAGCCCCTCCAGGAGTGACCCTTAAGCACAAAGCCAGGAGTAAGTCCTGAGCAGTGCTGGGTGTGTCCCATAAACAAAATAAAAAAGGGGTAGGGTGTACCTCAGTGACAGAGGTTATCCTTAGGTTTACACACACACACACACACACACACACACACACACACACACACACACACACACACACGTCTTCTAGCCTCATGGTTATATTCTATAAAATGGGTCTGTTGTTCGCAGCATCTCAGGAGCCGAGGAGTCCAACAGAGACATAGACCTGGAATGTGGGTGAAGGATTCTGGCCCCTGTGCTACTTCTTACTCAACCATGTCCTTCTAGGACAGTCTTGTAGCTCTGTAGAGGGCTTTGTTTGACTTGAGAAGCAGGTATCTACTTGCCTTTGGGGTCTCCAGTTGGGAATGAAGTTCCGGTTATGGAAAACAGGAAGTGACTTGATAGTGTGAATTTTGGGCTACAGATGAGAGGAGACACTGCTTGGCTTTCACTAGGATACCTCTGAGAAAGGACGGCTTCCCAGCTGCAGGCAAGATGGCACAGGTCCTGAGTTTGACTCTGCCCTTCATTAACTCTATTCTTCTGGAATAGAAATGTACCTTGTTCCCCTGCATTCTTCTCTCTAAACTCATCTCTAATCTTCAAGGGCTGCTATGGGACTTGGAAGGCTTGGTCTTGGCAGAGAGAATTCTTTGCATGAAGGTCTCATGATTCCAAATAGCCTCAACTGTGAGAGTTTAGAGTTTCAAGTATTTTTTTCTCTTTTTAAAGAGAGATGCCCATTGACTTCCTCGAATTTACAAAATCCCAAGGAAGCCTCTGATTGGTCTCTCTTGGTCATGTGACTGTCCTTTGGCTTGAGAACAGACCAGCTATGATTAGAGAAGAAGGGATTCTTATTCCTTTATTTTAGAACTATGCCTGCTCAGAGTTTAATTCCTGGCTCTGTACCTAGGAATCACTCCTGGTGGGCTCAGGGATCAAAT